>NW_020455887.1:2951-10014 GCF_003342845.1 Nothoprocta perdicaria | reverse complement strand
CCACAAGCCAGATCTAAGTGACCTGGGCTGCTGCCTCAGGACGAGTTTCTCATGCTGATCCAGATCAGATCCAGAGGCTGCTCCTATTCATTACAGCATTACCAAATGCTGGGGTGCTAGTGCTGTTCTCTTGAGCATCACAGTCCAAATGTGCCCTTGGACACTTAAAGTTTCTTTCTCCCCTCCTCCCCAGGTGATCCCTGCTCACTGTATCTTTGCCAGTAACACATCTGCTCTCCCAATCAGCAAAATCGCTGCCGTTAGCAAGAGGCCAGAGAAGGTGAGTGAATGCCTGGCACCACGGGCCTGCTCTGTGCTGAGCTGCCTGCTAGTGCCAAATGGCTGTGCTGTGGAGGAGGGCTGGGACCATCATCTTCCTCCTCGGAACATGCACCAGCTCAACCGCTGCCCCCAGTGCAAATTTTGAGCAGCATTTTGCCATCCTTGGATAGGTGCAAAGGGGATGGAAGTGGGTTGGTCCCAAGGGAGATGTGGGTGCAGCAGGACTCAGCAGTGCAGGGAGATCAGCGCTTTGGGAAGTGTTAATGCACCCAGGAGGAAGGGAAGCTGTGAGAGGACTCAAGCTGAGGAAAATCATTAGACATTTACTTACCATGAYGTGAATTTACTTACCATGAGGTAAATGTGGCCTTCAAGGGCCTCTTCATGGCTTGCTGTTCAGATCATAGTTGCATCTGAATGCAAGCTATCTTTTCTGTTCATACTTGCRAGTAGCATCCTCTTGCTGGACCAGCTGCTCATGTTATACCTGTTTATGGGGAAGCTAGTAGGAAATCGGTTAATTACTGTATTTTTTTTTCAGCAGTTTTGCAATTTGAGTATTTTCTGCAAGGTTTCTCTAACTTGGGTAGATCTTAGGGCCAAGCGTAGCTTCCAGGAAGCACCAAGGTCCCATCTTGCTTGCGTGGCTGTGCTAGGAAGATCARGTATCTATATTTCATAGAGTGGCTGAGTGATAGTGCAGCGTGGTGACGTCTCACAGCCTGTGCTGGCCTCCTGCAACTGAGCACTTGACTTTCCCAGCCCGTTTGCTCTGCCTTAACCCTGCATTCCTCCCTAGGTGGTGGGGATGCACTACTTCTCCCCCGTGGACAAAATGCAGCTGCTGGAGATCATCACCACAGACAAAACATCCCAGGACACAGCTGCCTCTGTTGTTGCTCTTGGGCTCAAACAGGGCAAGATTGTCATCGTGGTAAAGGTGAGGGCTGCTCCGACAGGAGCTGGGTTACTAGAGGGTCAGTCTTGTGCATTGCGGTGAAGATGTCATGAGGCTGAAAGGGTTGATGCCTCCATGGTTCCTCTGAAGGCTGAAGTCTCACGTGGCTCCTGAGAGGAGCCTGGGCAGGACTCTCTAGTTGCAGAAATAAGAGGACCCTGTGAGCAGTAATGCCGCTCTCTCCACTGTGAGATCTCATGTGGGAGGGAGGGTGGACACCCGTGTGCACAGGGCAGGGAAGAGCTGCACGAAGCAGGGGGAGAGGACTGAGCAGAGCAGGTCGGGAGCTGCGGAGGCCCCTAGGAGGAGGCAGCAAAGCCCAAAGCCGTGGGTTGTGTCTGGTTTATGTGTCTGGTAACACTGGCTTGGGTGAAAGTGCCCTATAGGCTGGTGGAGACACTGTGTGTCTCTAATCCTCCCTCCCAGTTTAGATTCCTGGCAGTTTGAGCTGATTTGTCTTTCCTGACTCGCTGGGCAATGTCAGCAGGTGAAACAACAATGCCCATTTTGCTCCCGCTGAGCACCCTTTACCCCAGGCAGCCTTCAGGACTTGGCTTGAAGACAGAGGGGTTCTGCAGCCCGCCTGGGACCTCCAGGCACTATGTTAAATAACATCACTSTGGGGCCTTCCAGAGATTAAACTTAGGAAGATCTCCAAGCTCTGGTGAACCCAGCAGGTAAAAGCTGTCCTAGGAGTCAATTCTATGCCATTAAAAACAGAGCAGTTCAGTGTGTGTGCCTGAACTGCAGCTCAGGCTGGGAAACTTCTCGTGTGGTCARTCAAGGCCACGTTCCAGCGGTTTGAACTTACCTGCCTTCCTGTTGCTCTCTTCTGCCCTAGGACGGGCCTGGTTTCTACACCACCAGGTGTCTGGGGCCAATGCTGGCAGAAGTGATCCGAGTTCTCCAGGTGGGTATGCAGGCAGCTACTGAGCACCCAGCAAACCCGTTGTCCTCAGGTCCTGCTTGGGGACGTTTTGGTCCATCTTGGGGACATCTCCTTCTCTGGATATCTTCCAAACCTGCCTGGATGCACTCGGGTGCCCTGTGCTCTGAGTGTCCCTGATGGAGCAGGGATTGGACTAGGTGATCTCTAGAGGTCCCGTCCAGCCTCAACCATTCTGGGATTTTGTGACATGTGCAGTCAGCCCCTGTCTCTTAGCCAGGGCTGTCAGGAAGCTCAGTTGGGTGGCTGTCACGCACAGTGTCTAGCTTTGAAAACACCCGGGCTATGTGTGAGGCCGGGGCCGAATTGCAGTTTCCAGGGTGGCTTTTTGTGCTGCGTGACATGTGAAACGGGCACTGCCCTCCACAAGGCAGCTCTCCCTAAGCCTCCAACTGCCTTCCCTGGCAAAACAGCCCGGATCTGCAAAGCAGAGAGCAGCGTTTTCATCACAGGAGTCCAAACAGCCCCTCGCAGAGAAGAACCCTGTCCCATCCCAGGCTTGGTGCCACCTGTAAGAAACTTTCACCCCGCTTTGTCAGCAAGGGGCTGGGGGCCACTAGCCCCAGTCAGCAAGTGGCCCTGGATAGGGGAGTCCCCTCATCCAGGCGGATCTTACTGCTCCCGCTCCTGTTTCTGCAGGAGGGCACCGATCCAAAGAAATTGGACGCCATCTCCACGGCCTTCGGCTTCCCGGTGGGTGCCGTCACGCTCATGGATGAAGTGGGTGTGGATGTGGCCGCACACGTGGCCGAGGACCTTGGCAAGGCCTTTGGCGAGCGGTTCGGAGGAGGCGGCGTCGAGTTGTTAAATGCCATGTTGGAAAAGGGCTTCCTAGGTGAGACACGGACACGCGGCTGGTTTCAACCGCGGCATTTGAACCTGCACTGCGGGCCGGGAACGGGAAAGGGGCTGGAGGGAAGCAAGCTCCACGCTGAGGTTTAGCAGCTGCACGCTCTGATTTGCCCTCAAAGCAGACTTTGCATGAACCGGGCAGCGAGGGTTGCTCGGGAGGTCCTGTCACCTTCCCTCTCCAGCACGAGAAAGGACTGTGCCTTTTGCTGCTGTGGCGCGGAGGCGGTGACGGCTCTTTGGCAGTTGTGCACCCCTAGCCAAGGCGTGTGGGCCGGCCCTGCACCAGCCTCTTGGACGGTCTCCCTCCCGCCGTGTCCTTGGTGAGGCAGCAAACAGCTTTGCTTTGAAATGCAGAGGAGCTGCCTGTGCTGGGAGGGAGCTGCCTGTGCTAACAGAAGTGCAAGAAAGGCTCGGAGGCAAAGGCAGTCCAGGCAGGCGAGACACGGAGCAGGATGTAAGCGTCTGTCCTTAAACGCCTGTCCTTTTTCCCCGGCAGGCCGCAAGGCAGGAAAAGGCTTTTATATTTACCAGGAGGGGGTGAAGAACAGGAGCGTGAATTCGACCGTGGAAGAGCTCTTGAAGCGGTTCAAGGTGCAAGGCAAGCCTGAAGTGTAAGTAGCCCCGTCTTGCGAGCCACACTGCGGGCTGGCTCCTACCCCTGCTGCTGCTCCTCCGGGCTCTGGGCAGCAGCAGGAGGCCCATGTGAGAACATAGTAAGCACCAAGTCAGTATAGATGGCATTTGGCTGGTCCCAGCTGGTGTAAACTGGGGTTGACTCTTAGATCAGGAGAGCCCGTGCTAGCAGGGACGTGGATATGCCTGAGCGTAGCAGCGTTCGCTCAGTACCTCTGCAGACAGCTTCCCTGTGGTGGGAGGAGGTGGGTTTGTCGGAGCAGATGGGTTTGTGCAGCCCCTGCCTCTCCCTCCACGTTCCTGACCTTCCTGGTGTCGTTGGACAGCCTGGCTCCAAAAGAAGTGTCTTTTGGAGCAGTTCCCATGTGGCTTGATTGAGTCCTTGCAGCTTCACTCGCCTGTCCTGGGCTGCAACACAGAACTGACTAGTTTGTAGCTCGTGGCTCTAGGRACAGACGCACTGAGCAGCGATTCCTCCTCCTCTGTCCTCCCCCATGCTTGGCACTGTCCTTCCCTGCTGCGTTTGCATGTCCCTCCCTTCCCATGCTTTGTTTCCTTTGGAGTCCTAACGGCTGTTTCCTTCCAGCTGCACCGACGAGGACATCCAGCTGCGCTTCGTGACGAGGTTTGTGAACGAGGCAGTCCTGTGCCTGCAGGAAGGCATCCTCAGCAACCCCGTGGAGGGAGATATGGGGGCAGTGTTTGGCCTGGGCTTCCCGCCGTACCTGGGAGGTAAGTGGCATCAGCAGGGTCGTGCTCGTGCCTAGCACGCTCCAGCCACCAGATCTAAGCAGCCTTTTAGGCCAGGTTTGAATTGCAACTYGTGGCCAACCTGAGAGTCCTTTTCTGCTGTAAAGCCTGAGCCAGAGGTGTTGGTCCAGCTTGGCAGYCTCGCAGGAGTCACCTTGGACTCATCTGCGGTCTGGCTGATGAGACATTTGCCTTTTCTAGGCAAGCCCAAAGAGACCAATCCTGGCTACTCTGTGSCCTAGTGGGTCTCCTACCTTGTGTCCACCAGGCTTGTGTCACCTCCAGCCTGKCCCCTGGCCTCGGGGTGTCCTCGTGGCTCTGCTGCCACGTTTGGGATGGGTGTTTAGGACCAAGCCAAAGCAGCTGCTTTGGCTCACGTGGGGTACAAAGGTGGCAGCTGCTCCCTGCTTCTCTTGGAGCTGGGATCGCGCTTGGGAAGAGCAGAGTGCTGAGCCCCTGGGCTCCCACCAGGACCAGGCTCATGCAGACAGTGCCACTGTCCCCAGCSTTGTCACTGTAGTGGCGAGCAGGGTTCCTCTGCTGCTCCCCCATGGGTTGGGCTCCCTCCTTTCTTAGGCTGGATTAGCTGAATCCAGTGTTTTCACCCTTCCGCGCCCCTTGGTGGCTCTCCGTGCTTTGCCGCGGTCCTATCCCCATTTCATCCCTCTGTCCCTGGCAGGTCCCTTCAGGTTCACAGACTCGTTCGGCGCCAGGCAGGTGGTGGACAAGATGCGCAAGTACGAGGCCGTCTACGGCAGCCAGTTCACGCCGTGCCAGCTGCTCGTGGACTATGCCAACGACCCGGGCAAGAAATTCCACCCCTGAGAGCGGCCCGGCCCCGTGCCCACCATGCACCAAGAGCCCCAGCTGGGCGCCCGGGCCCCGCGCTCGCTGTGGGCTCACCTGCAACGCACCTGGGGGAGGAAGGAGGCCAGCGCTGCAGTGCCTTGGCCTTGCAGTCCTTTCAAGTGCCTTACAGCTCCTGGGCCTGGGGCCCTTCCGTCCCTTCCCGCGGTGGAAGAGGGAAATTCTTCTGCGTTCGCCCTTGTGTTGCACGCGGCMGAGCGCCCGCCACGCCAGGCAGCGGCCCCGTCCCTGCCAGGCTGCCTCCGAGGCCTTGCTTTCCATAAGCCCTCCGCAACAATAAACCTTCCTCTCCTGTGCTCGGACTCCGTGCCTGCCTCTCCTCCCGGCTCCCTGTGCGCCCCAGGCTCTGAGGACGGGAACCCCTCGGCAGCGGGGCGCTGCTGCGGTGTCAGGGACCGTTGGTGCCCACACAGCAGCTCTGCAGGCGCCGGAGCGGGGGGACAGGGCCGGGCTGCGGCGCAGAACAAAGCCCCGCTCGTCCCCGCCGCCAGCGCTCGGAGCCGCCGRCGCCTTTGTCTGGCCCCGAGCGCTGCCCCCGGGGTGAGCGCGGCAGATGGACCCGCCGCTAATTGCAAATCAAGCGGCCCGAGGCCAGAAGGGTCCCCCTCGGGGAGAGCTCAGTTTAAGCTAAAAGGCTTTAAAGCTCCGCGCACCTGTCACTGATGGCAGMGCRGCCTCCCCCCGGCCTCCCCCCGGCCTCCGCGCGCTGCCTGCGGCCGCCGCTTGCTGCATTTGCCCTCYGGCCTTTGTCGGTAGCCCTAGAAGGGCAGGGACGTGGGCGCTGCTGCTCTTGGTGGGGGCTTGTGCTCCTATATCAGCACTACCCGAGCTCTAAACGCAGCCTCTGCCCTGCGGGAGGCAGCGGCCTCCTTGCAGGGCTGGAGGGCAGTGTTTGAGTCKGCCCTGGCCGTCCCTGGGGAGGGATGGGGCTGAGCTCCTCATCCCGAGCCCTGGGGGCTCCAGGCTGCCCTCCTGCTTGTCCTTGCTGGCCCCGTGGCCTTGGACGATCCCTCCCCTGCCCCATGGATGACRTTCCGAGGGGCCCTCTCCGCCCTGCGGCCCAAGGAAGGGGCCTCTCCAGCGCCTCGTTTTCTCCCGTATCTTTATTACGCTAATCCACAAGGATTAAGTTAAATCAGTCAAAGCAAACTTCAGTATTTTCCAGCCCTCCGGGGCCAAAATGACCGTCCAGTGTTAAAACAGAAAAGGGGACGGGGCAGAAGGCCCCAGCTCCCCGCGAGGATGGAGCGAGCGGCCGTGGAGGACGCGGCCAAGGGCGAGCGGAGCCCCTTGGAGGAGGCACCGACGCGCTGTGGTGGGGAGGGATGGGGCAGTCCAAGGGGTTGGGAACCTCCGTGTCTCGGCCTCGGGGCAGGGTGGATGCCCTGGCCCAGGGGTCCAGGCAGGCACCGGTGGTGGGACCACACGTGCGGCAGCGCCGGCCGCCCCGGCGCGCGCCTACATCTTGGGCCGCCAGCCCTTGATGAACTGCATGATCTTCTTCACCTGCAGCTTGGTGAGGCGGAAGTCGTCGGCCAGGATCTCCTCGCTGAGCTGCACGAAGATGCTGCCGTCGATGCGCTCGCGCGCGAAGAAGCTCACCACGTCCTCGGAGAGGCCGATGAAGCGCAGGCAGCGCGACACCTCCTCCAGCGACAGCGCCGAGAGGTCGGCGGGCGGCAGCCAGGGCGAGCCGTCGCCGCGGGGCCGGGGGGCGGCCGCCTCAACAGCACCCTGCGCCAGGTAGAGGCGGGTGATGCCGCCCTCGGCGCCCC
>NW_020455887.1:0-2180 GCF_003342845.1 Nothoprocta perdicaria | reverse complement strand
CCCTCACCTGCCGAGGAGCCCCCGTCAGCCACCCCACTCGCAACGGACAGCCCCGTCACCTCTGACCGCCCTGTGGTGAAGGGCGGCCCCGGGGCGGTGGTGCCCCGTGGTTATGGGGAACCCGGAGGCATCGGCTCCTCCATGGGCACCCCGGAGTGCAGGGAAACCTGGGGGCATTTGCGTACCCCCATCCCCGATCAAAGGGCTTCTGGGCACCCCAGAGTGCAGGGAAACCTGGGGGAATCCGGGTACCCCCATCCCAGGCCAAGAGGGACTCCTGGAAGCCCAGAGGACTCAGCTGCCTGGGGCGCGGGGCAACGCGGAGCCTTCGGTTACCCCGCGGTGCAGGAGGATCCTTGGACTCTGCCTGCCCAGTGGAGCAGGGCAGTACCCAATGGTTACCCAGCCATGCAGGGTGGCCCGCAACAGACGGGTACCCAGGGTGAAGGGGGACCTGGAGGCTTCGGGTCCCTTACGCAGGGCAACCCGGGGAATTCAGGTCCCCAAAGGCCAAGAAGGCCCTGGAGGCTCCGGGCACCCCATGGGGCTGGGCAGCTTGAAGGGGACGGGAGCCCAGGCCGGTGCAGCAGCCACAACCTCCCTGTCCCACCACAGCCCTGGCACGAGGGGCTGCTCCTCAGGTGGGCACGGGCTCCCGTGCCCCCCGGGCGTCCCACGCTGGCCACAGGGGACACATCAACACCCAGTGAGGACAAGGGACAACTCCTGGTGAAGGACGGACTTGTGGCCACCACCTTGGGCCAGCTCCCAGCCCCACCACCCCGCAGCACCTGGAGATACCTGGCGGGCCCCGCTGGTGCTGGGGGCTCACGGGGAGACCCCCTGCACCCCATAGGGCCTGCAGGAGCCCTGCTGCCCTCGGAGCCCATTTCGCGGTGCCCAGGGGCCTCATAGGGCAGCGGGGACCCGGCTCTTACCGCCTCCGACTTGGGCGGCACGGGGGGCGGCGCGTCCCCGAGGGGCTGGTCCCCGGGGCGGCGCGGGGAGCCCCGCGGGGCCGCGGCCCCCGAGCAGAGCAGGTCGCGGCGGCCCCCGTGCGCGCAGCCCTCGCCGCTCGCGTTGCCCCACAGCTCCTCGTAGGGGATCTCCGGCGGCTCCGGGCTCCTGCCCTCGGCCCAGGCGGGCGCCACGTACTCCGTGTCGGGCTCGGCGGGCTCGGCGCCCGGCGCGCCGCGGGCCACGCAGAGCGAGAGGCGCCGCAGCGGCTGGCCGAGCCCCTCGCAGCCCTGCGGGCAGAGGCGCAGGCGCCGCGGGCTGCCGCGCTCCCCGGCGAGCTCGGGCCCGGCCTCCCGCACCGCCCTGGAGTACTGCTCGGCGTCGAAGCGCTCGCGGCAGAACGCGGCGCTGTCCCGCAGCAGCTTCTCGAGGCGCGGGTCGCCGCCGAGCAGCCCCTCGGGCAGCTGGAAGCGGGGCATGTCGGCGAGCAGCAGGAAGTGGAAGGGCACGAGCGCGTCGCGGCGCAGGATGCAGCACAGCACCACCGTCTTGGAGACGATGCCCACGAGCTTGTAGCGGTGGCCCTCGCGGATGGCGTGCAGGTCGTAGGGGTTGCGCGCGGGGCGGCTGGGCACGGCCACGTTCACGGGCAGCCGCACCTTCTCGATGATGCTGCGCACGGTGTGCTCGCCCTCCTGCAGGCGCAGCTCCAGCGGGCTGCGCGTGCTGAAGCGGCCCTTGCACTGGAAGGGCAGGCTGAGGCTCTCGTTGGTGCGGTGGTTCATGCAGACGAGGCAGGGCATCTTGCCCTTGGCGGGCCGCCCGCCCGCGGGCGCCGCGCGGCCCAGCCGCCGCAGCAGGCTGCCGAGGCGCCACCTYTCCTTGCCCGCCTTGGCGCACAGCAGCTCCGCCTGGCCCATGAGCGTCAGCTCGTCGCCCGCGTGCAGCGTGAAGTTGTAGACCTCGCTGTCCTCGCTGAACTCGCCCGACACCACCTGGGAGCAGCGCCTGAGCGGGGCRGCCGCCCGGGACCCGCCAGCACCCAGCGCCTGCAGCACCCGCCAGCCCGCCCGGCTCATCGCCCTCTCCAGAGCCCCTCTGATGGCCCGCTGCCACCCCCGATGTCCCACTGCCACCCCATCATGTCCCATCACCACCCCCAATGTCCCACTGCCACCCCGTCATGTCCCATCACCAGCCCCTCATGTCCCACTGCCACCCCC
>NW_020455886.1:45195-48290 GCF_003342845.1 Nothoprocta perdicaria | reverse complement strand
TGTACCCTGTGCCCTGCACCTTGACACCATATATGTGCCCTGCACCCTGACATTGTGCGTGTGCCCTGCATCCTAATGCTGTGCATGCACCCTCTGCCCTGCACACTGACACTGTGCATGCACCCTGTGCCCCGCACGCTGAGACTGTGCTTGTGCCCTGCACCCTGATGTTGTGCATGTGCCCTGCATCCTAATACTGTGCATGTGCCCTGTGCCCTGCACCCGGACACTGTGTGTCCTGCACCCTGATACTGTGCATGCACCCTGTGCCCTGCACCCTGACACTGTGCTTGTGCCCTGCACCCTGACACTGTGTATGTGCCCTGCACCTTGACACAGTGCATGCACCCTGTGCCCTGCACCTTGACACCATATGTGTACCCTGCACCCTGACACCGTGTGTGCGCCCTGTGTCCTGCACCCTGGCACCATGCATGTGCCCTGCACCTTGATACTGTGCATGTACCCTGCACTGTGCATGCATCCTGTGCCCTGCTTGCTGTGCAAGCACCCTGCTCCCTTCCATCATGCATGCGCCCTGCATGTCGTATGTGCCATGCATGTGCCCTATGCCCTGTATACCCTGCAACATTGCACCCTGCCACCGTGCATGTGCTCTGCATCCTGCCCACCATGCACATGCACTGTACCCTGCCCACCATGCATGTGTGCTGCACCTTTTGCATGCACTCTGCACCATTCCCACCATGCATTGTGCACCCTGCACCTTGCACACCATGCATGCGCGCTGCACCCTGCAGTCATACATATACCCCATGTCCTGCATGCACCCTGCACATCATGCGTGTGCCCTATGCCCTGCATACCTTGCCACCATGCATGTGCCCTGTACCCTTTGCATGCATGCTGCACCCTTCCCACCATGCATGCATTGTGCCCTGTGCACCTTGCACACCATGCATGCACACTGCACCCTGCAGTCATGCACCCATACCATGCATGCACCCTGCACATCATGCATGTCCCTCGTGTCCTACACACCTTACCTCCATGCATGCGCCCTGAACCCTTTGCATGCACTCTGCACCCTTCCCACCATGCATGCACCCTGCACCCYGCACMCYATGCATGCACGCTGCACCTTGCAGTCATGCAAGCGCCATGCACCCCACACCATGCATGCACCCTGCACATCATACATGTCACCCATGTCCTGCATGCCTTCCCACCATGCATGCAGCCTGCAACCTGCTGCCATGCATGTGCCCTGCATGCCCCGTGCATGCCCGCCCTCCTACCAGCATGCTAATTAGGCCGTTTTAAAGAGCGGTTCCTGGGGACAGCAGAAACGGGGCCCGGTGCCACCGGTGCCATCACGGGGTGCCCCACAGGTGCCCAGCTGGAGAAGCTCATGGAGAACATGCGTGGCGAGCTGGCGGGGCACCCGCCCGTGGAGGGCTCCTACGTGCCGCGCCGCGGCGACTACTGCATCGCCAAGTTCGTGGACGGGGAATGGTGAGCGCGGCGCCGCGGGCACGGGGCCGGGCACGGCGGCACGGCACGGCGTGGCGCTCACCCGCCCGCTCCCCGCCGCAGGTACCGGGCCCGCGTGGAGAAGGTGGAGTCAGCGGCCAAGGTGCACATCTTCTACATCGACTACGGCAATGTGAGTGCGCGCGGAGCGGGCGCGGAGCGGGCGCGGAGCGGGCACGGAGCGGGAATGGAGCGGGCACGCAGCTCTTCCCGGGGTGTGCCAGGTGCCAGTGCCATCCAGACTGTTTGGGACTCCTGGAATGTGTCTGGATGCCAATGCCATCCACGGCCCAGCTGTTTGGGGCTCCCGGGATGCATCCAGGTGCCRGTGCCATCCACGGCCCAGCTGTTTGGGGCTCCCGGGATGCATCCAGGTGCCAGTGCCATCCACRGCCCAGCTGTTTGGRGCTCCYGGGATGCATCCAGGTGCCAGTGCCATCCACAGCACAGCTGTTTGGGGCTCCCGGGATGTGTCTGGATGAAGGTGGCATCCATGGCATGGTCACTTGGCCTTCCCGGGATGCATCCAGTACCAGTGCCAGCCATGGCACGGCTGTTTGGGGCTCCTGGAATTCAACCAAGTGCCATTGTCATCCATGGCCCAGCTGTTTGGGACTCCTGGGATGTGACCAAGTGCCAGCRCCATCCACGGCACAGTCCCATGGCCTTCCTGGGATATATCCAGTGCCAGTGCCATCCATGGCACAGCCGTTCAGGGCTCCYGGGATGTGTCCAAGTGCCAGCATGACCATTTGGGACTCTTGGCATGCACCTAGGTGCCAGTGTCATCCATGGCATGGCTGCTTAGTGCTTCCAGGATGTGTCCGGGTGCCAGTGCCACCTGTGCACAGCCATTCGGGGCTCCAGGATGTGTCCGGGTGCCAGTGCCACCTGTGCACAGCCATTCGGGGCTCCAGGATGTGTCCGGGTGCCAGTGCCACCTGTGCACAGCCGTTCGGGGCTCCAGGACGTGTCCAGGTGCCAGTGCCAACCACCACACAAGCTCTTTCCCTTCCCGGCATGCATCCATGTGCCGGTGCCATCCACAGCACGGGCACCCCAGAGCTCCGGCACCCATGCGGGGYGGCCCGGCGGGGTGCCCGGCCCCCGGCGCTGCCCCCCAGCCCCGCCGCCCCTCTGTCCCCRCAGAAGGAGACGCTGCCATCGTCGCGCCTGGCCGCGCTGCCGCCCGCCTTCAGCACCCGCGTGCTGCCCGCCCAGGCCACCGAGTACAAGTTCGCCTTCATCCAGGTGCCCCAAGACGTAAGTTGTGGGGCGGGGGGGACAGGGGAGGTGGCACCGGCGCCCACCGTTGCCCACCCCGCGGTGCCCGCAGGACGAGGCGCGCGCCGACGCCGTGGACAGCGTGGTGCGCGACATCCAGAACACCCAGTGCCTGCTCAACGTGGAGCACGGGGGACCCGGCTGTCCCCACGTCACCCTGCAGTTCGCCGACTCCAAGAGCGACGTGGGGCTGGGGCTCGTCAAGGAGGGGCTCGTCATGGTCGAGGTGCGCAAGGAGAAGCAGTTCCAGAAAGTGGTAGGTGCCCCCAGCCTGGGCGCGTGATGGGGACCTTCGATGGGGACCCAAGGACCCGTCC
>NW_020455886.1:42341-43340 GCF_003342845.1 Nothoprocta perdicaria | reverse complement strand
TGTTGGTGCGATGGGGACCATCCTTGGGGACCTTTGGGGATGGGTGCATGTTGGTGTGATGGGGACCATCCTTGGGGACCTTTGGGGACGGGTGCTTGTTGGTGTGATGGGGACCATCCTTGGGGACCTTTGGGGACGGGTGCTTGTTGGTGCGATGGGGACCATCCTTGGGGACCTTTGGGGATGGGTGCTTGCTGGTGCGATGGGGACCATCCTTGGCCCCCCATCTGGGGACCTTCTGGGGACGGTCCAGTAGGGTCCCCTGAGGGAAGGAGATCGGGGGTGGCCCTGACCACCCGTGTCCCCACAGATCACCGAGTACCTGAACGCCCAGGAGACGGCCAAGAGCGCCCGGGTGAGTCCGGCTTCCCCGGGGTGGCCGCAGGGACCCTGGGGTGTTTGGGGTGGCGGAAGGGACGGGGGGAGGTTGAGGCAGTGCGGCCCCTGTGTCCCCGGAGAGGCTGGATCCAGCTGCCCATCTCCGGAGGAGATGCTGGACCCGGCCCTCGTCTCCAGGGCTTGGGTTGGATGCGGTGCCCATCTCCCAGGGAGATGCTGGATGCTCTCCTCATCCTCAGGGAGATGCTGGATGCTCTCCCCCATCCCCAAGGAGGTTCTGGATGCTCTCCCCTATCCCCAAGGGAGATGCTGGATGCTCTTCCCCCAGCCAAGGGAGATGCTGGATGCTCTTCCCCCATCCCCAAGGAGGTTCTGGATGCTCTCCCATATCCCAGGGAGATGCCAGATGTTCTTCCCCCGTCCGAGGGAGATGCTGAATGCTCTCCTCCATCCAAGGGAGATGCTGGATGCTCTCCCCTATCCCCAGGGGAGATGCTGGATRCTCTYCCCCATCCCCAAGGAGGTTCTGGATGCTGTCCCCTATCCAAGGGAGATGCTGGATGCTCTGCCCATCCCCAGGAGCGATGCCGGCTGCTCTCCCCAGCTCCATGGCGGTGCCGGTTGCGGGCTCCCCTCCTTCAGCTCAACCTGCCTCCCATC
>NW_020455886.1:37071-40516 GCF_003342845.1 Nothoprocta perdicaria | reverse complement strand
CCCAACCCCAGACCCCAACCCCAACTTCTGCCTCGGCCACAACCCCAATTTGTGCCCCAATCCCAACCCCAAAGTCTACCCTGACTCCTACCCATCAAGCCCAAGTGCCAAGTTGACTCCAAAGCTGGACCCCAACCCTGTCTCCAGACCCCTATTCCAAAACAGAAACCTAATCTTGGCCTCCATCCATCACCCTAATYCTAGATCCAGAAGTAGCTCCCACTCCAGATCTCCAACCTTACCCCAACTCCAGATCCCAACCCTGACCCCAATCCCAGACCTAATCCCAAGCCTGACCCCAACTCTAGACCCCAACCCTGATGCCCACCCCAGACCCCATCCCCAAATCCAGATCCCAACCTTGATCCCAGCCCAGCCCCAGATCTTCCCAGACCGATCCCAACCCCAACCCCATCCCTGCCCCCCAGCCCATGGACCCCTCGCCATGGACACATCCATCCCTACCACTTCCCACTGCTCCCGGGTGCTCCCCATCCTGAGCGCATGGGCAAGGGGCGCCCCATGGAGACCCCCCAGTATGCCCGGGTGCCACGGGGCGCCCACGCCGGCTCCGTGCGCCCCAGTGCTCCGGATTACYGGATTGCTTCCCGGAGGGTCTGGCTGCCACCAAGGTCCCCGCGCAGCCGGGTGGCCTTGCGCCCAGCCGGCCCCGCGAGCCAACCCGCTCCCGGCGAGCTAATTATAGGCCCGTGCTAATTTAATCGGAGCGTAATTATGGCGGAGCGCGCTGTATGGCAAGTTTCAATAATTAATGCCATCGAGCGGCTGTAATTAAAGGAGAGCCCCGGCGAGGCGCTGCCAGGCTGCCGATGGCAGCGGGGGTCCCTGCGGGTCCTTGAGCTCAGCCCCCGCTTGTCCCTAGTTGACTTGGGGTGTCCCATGATGGGTCACGGACCCACGATGGGTTATGGAGCCGTGATGGGTCCTGGGAGGGCTCGGTGGTGGCCTCTGATGGTCCCTAGGGGTCCCTGGAGGTGCCAGGATGGGATTCTGGAGGTCCCTGGGGTTGTCCCATGGTGGTCCTTCTGCACACCTTCTGATGTCCTTCTGGTGGTCCTGAAAGGGGGTCTCTGGGGTCATAGCCCCAGGATCTCCAGAGCAGTCCCAAGGGTCCCCTGAGATCCCCTGAGGATCTCCAGGTTGAGGGACCCCAAGTCCTTGAGGGCCTTTGGGTGGCCTGGGAGACCCTGGAGGTGCCTGAGGGTCCCTGGGGCCACCCGGTCCCCAGTGTCCCATGCAGTCTGGGCAATGACAGGCCACGAGGGGACCCACTCATGGTACCCGAGGAAACATCTCCTGCTGCCCCTGCACAGCTGGACAGGACATGGCCAGCCCGAAGAGCAACGCCCCATGTCACCACGTCAACAAAAGAGCAGGACCCGTGTCACCCAAAGAGCAGGACCCGTGTCACCCAAAGAGCAGGACCCTGTGTCACCCAAAGAGTGGCACCCTGTGCCAGGCTGGTTGGGGTGCAACAACCATGCAGGAGGGTTGCAAGGCTCCACAAGTGGGTGCGCAGTGGCATGCAGGGCTGTGTGCAATGGCAGTGCAAGAGAGCATGCGATGGATGCACAGGAGCATGTGCAACGGCCACACAGGCGGGTGTGCAATGAGTGTGCAAGGAGGGTGCAATGGGCTGCCAGTGGGCATGCAGTGCTGGGCACATGGGTGGGTGATTGCAGTGCGGGAGGTGTGTGCTCGTGCAGATGGGTGTGCAACGCCATGCAGGTGGGTGTGCAACACCATACAAGTCAGTGTGCAATGGCCATGCAGGCAGTGCAAAACTCGTGCAGGTGGGTGTGCAATACTGTGCAGGTGGGCGTGCAATGCAGTGCAGGTGGGTGTGCAATGCTGTGCAGGTGGGTGTGCAATACTGTGCAGGTGGGTGTGCAATGCTGTGCAGGTTGGTGTGCAATGCCATGCAGGTGGGTGTGCAATACTGTGCAGGTGGGTGTGCAATGCAGTGCAGGTGGGTGTGCAATACTGTGCAGGTTGGTGTGCAATGCCATGCAGGTGGGTGTGCAATACTGTGCAGGTGGGCGTGCAATGCAGTGCAGGTGAGTGTGCCATGCTGTGCAGGTGGGTGTGCAATGCCGTGCAGGTGGGTGTGCAATGCTGTGCAGGTGAGTGTGCAATGCCGTGCAGGTTGGTGTGCAATGTTGTGTAGGTGGGTGTGCAATGCCGTGCAGGTGGGTATGCAATACTGTGCAGGTGGGTGTGCAATACCGTGCAGGTGAGCGTGCAATGCCGTGCAGGTTGGTGTGTAATGTTGTGCAGGTTGGTGTGCAATGCTGTGCAGGTTGGTGTGCAATGCCGTGCAGGTGGATGTGCAATGCTGAGCAGGTGGATGTGCAATGCCGTGCAGGTGGATGTGCAATGCTCATGCAGGCAGGCATGCAATGCCATGCAGGTGGGTGTGCAATGCCACACAGCTGAGTGTGTGATGCTCATGCAGGTCGGTGTGCGATGTTATGCAGGTGGGCGTGCAATGCAGTGCAGGTGGGTGTGCAATGCTGTGCAGGTTGGTGTGCAATGCCATGCAGGTGGATGTGCAACGCCATGCAGGTGGGTGTGCAACACCATACAAGTCAGTGTGCAATGGCCATGCAGGCAGTGCAAAACTCGTGCAGGTGGGTGTGCAATGCAGTGCAGGTGAGTGTGCAATGCTGTGCAGGTGGGTGTGCAATGCAGTGCAGGTTGGTGTGCAATGCCGTGCAGGTGGGTGTGCAATACTGTGCAGGTGGGCGTGCAATGCAGTGCAGGTGGGCATGCAATGCAGTGCAGATGGGTGTGCAATGCCATACAGATGGGTATGCAATACTGTGCAGGTGGATGTGCAATGCTCATGCAGGCAGGCATGCAATGCCATGCAGGTGGGTGTGCAATCCTCATGCAGGCATGCATGCAATGCCGTGCAGGTGGATGTGCAATCCTCATGCTGGTGGGTGTGCAATGCCACATAGCTGAGTGTGTGATGCTCATGCAGGTGGGTGTGCGATGTTGTGCAGGTGAGCGTGCAATGCTGTGCAGATGGGCATGCAATGTCATGCAGTTGAGCATGCAGTGCCATGCAGGACATGCCCCAGTGATCCCAGGCACTTTACTGCGAGCAGCCAAGCGCACACGGGCCCTGCAGTGACACGTGGGGACACACACAGGGGACACACACAGCAGGGACAGCCGCACCGGTGACACGAAACACAATGCACGGTGACACAAAMCCCCACGCACAGCGACCCCAGCTGCAGCGGGGCACAGCGCAGCGCATGGGGACAGCAGCACAAGTGCACGCGCACCGCCCGCATGTGCCACCCCGCGGTGTCCCCGTCCCRGCACGGTGGCTGCCAGGTGGCAGCAGCAGCGGCTTTGCCTCCCCCGTGGCCGAGGGGACGGCGGGCACCAGGTGCCACCGCGCGCGGCTCTC
>NW_020455886.1:33341-34958 GCF_003342845.1 Nothoprocta perdicaria | reverse complement strand
GCGCTGAAGGGGTGCTTGTCTGCAACAGGGCTGCACAAGGTTGCACTGGGCTGCCCCGGGGCTCTACTGGCTTGTACTGGGCTGCACTGGGGCTGTGTTGGGCTGCACGGGGACCGCACTGGGCACCCCGGGGCCAGCGGCAGCCCGTGGGCACAAGCGGCTCCGCGGCGGCTGCAGCTCCCGACGCTTGGAGAGGGAAACGGCTCCATCTGCCGGCACCGGCACCGTATGGACCTGGCACCGTGTGGACCTGGCACCGTATGGGCCTGGCACCGTATGGGCCTGGCACCGTGTGGACCTGGCACCGTGTGGGCCTGGCACCGTGTGGGCCTGGCACCGTGTGGGCCTGGCACCGTATGGGCCTGGCATGTTATAGACCTGGCACACGATAGACCACGTTATAGACCCGGCACGATGCCACCCCATTCCCATTCCCACACATGGGGCCCTGTGCAGCCCAGGACCGTGTCCCTCCATCCTGGCACGATCCCATCCGTGCTCATCCCATCCCTTCCCTCCGGGCCCTGGATAAGCTGTGGGTTCGTCCACCAGGACACCAGGGACACTGTCCTGGCTGCTGCTGGGGACAGCGGCTCCCATGGGTGCTGCCCACCCCAGGGAGCAAATGGAGAAGATGCAAAACTGACATCAAAATTAAATTGAAATAAATTCAACGAAACTTGCAACTTTCGGCAGCTTGTCCCGGGCCAAACCACAGCACCCGGGAGGAGCAAGGGTAGATAATTAACAYGTCTCATTAACAAGTGATCATTTGCTGCTGGGGGCAGCTGGGGGGATCCCAGTGGAGATGCTGGGGTGGCCATGGGGCGGCCCCATGGGATGGGAGACGGGAGCCCCCAGTGCTCTGCAGGGGAGGCAATTAGTGCCCAAGCAATTAGCTCCTAGTGCCCGAGCAATTAGCTCCTGGTGCCCGAGCAATTAGCTCCTAGTGCCCGAGCAATTAGCTCCTGGTGCCCGAGCAATTAGCTCCTAGTGCCCGAGCAATTAGCTCCTTTTAGCCTGGGGGGTCCCGGGCTGGGAAGCAGCCGGGAGCCCCCCAGGAGGGACCTGCCAGGGAGGGGACCATGGAGGGGGCACCGGGCAGGGGCACACGGTGCCAGCGTGGGCAGAGGAGGAGGATGCGCTGTGCGTTGGGATGCCGGGATGCCAGGTGGCTGGGATAATGGGATATGGGGATGCCAGGATGCTGGGATGCGGAAATATTTAGATGCTGGTGTGCTGGGATCTCGGGATGCTGGGATGTCGGGATGCCAGTTTGCTAGGCTAATGGGATGCCGGGATGTCAGAACCCTGGAATGTTGGGATGCCAGGATGCTGGAATGCTGAAATATTTAGATGCTGGCATGTTGGGATCTTGGGATGCTGGGATGCCAGGATGCTGGGATGTTGGGRTGTTAGGATGCCAGGATGTGAGATTCTTGGGATGCTGGAATGCTGCAATGTTGAGATGCCAGGGTGCAGGGACGCTGGAATGTGGGAATGCTGAAATGTTTAGATGCTGGGATCTTGGGATTCCAGCATGTCAGATTGTTAGGACACTGGGATGCCAAGATACTGGGAGGTGGGTATGCAGGGATGCTGGGATTCCGGGATGAC
>NW_020455886.1:30041-31670 GCF_003342845.1 Nothoprocta perdicaria | reverse complement strand
CCAACCTCAACCACCTGGGATCTTTGGGTCCAGGACGAGCACAAGGGTGACAGGGACTGTGGTGGGTGACAGGGACTGCAAGGGGTGACAAGGACCACGGTGGGTGGCAGAGACTGCAGTGGGTGGCAGGGCTGTGGCAGGCCCAGGTGCCAGGTTGGGTCCGTCTCAACCCCCCCGGGCACAGCAGGGATGGGGAGGCCCCAGTGCACCTCAGCACATGTCACCGCAGTGGCGGGTGGTGACGTGTCCCCAAGCGGGCTGCACCCCAGGTGGCCCCTCCAGGACACAGGGTGGTGGCCCACAGGTGACGTCCCTGCACGAGGAGCTGCAGAGCCTGGCATGGGGCAATGTGTGGTGGTGGCACCAGGTACTGGGGGCAGAYGTGTGTAAAGGCGGCCTTGGGGACAGGCGGGACACGGGGAGGTGGCTCTGGGGACAGGCTGGCCGGAGCAGCTGGTACAGGTGGTGCCTGGGCTGGGCCCTGGCAGGGCTAGCGGAGGAGGAGGAGGAGGGAAGGAAGGAAGAGGCTGCAGGGAGGGCAAAGACAGGAGGAGGAGGAAGGTGGCAGCTGAGGGGACAGCAGAGACCTGGCACACTCGGTGCACAGAGCACCTGGCCTGTGGGAGGCGGGTGCAGAGCCCAGGCATGGAGCATGCACATGTGCATGTGTGTGCATGTATGTGCATATGTGCTTGTTCATATAGGTGCGCATGTGCATGTGTGTGTGTGTGCATATGTGCTTGTTCATACAGGTGTGCGTGTGTGCATATGTGCTTGTGCATACAGGTGTGCATGTGCACATATGTGTGTGTGCATATATGTGCATGTTCATATGTGCTTGTACATACAGGTGTGCATGTGCACATGTATGTATGCGTATGTGTGTGTTCATACAAGCTTGTGTATACACGTGTGCATGTGCACGTATGTGTATATGTGTGTATGTACGTGTTCATATGTGCTTGTGCATACAGGTGTGCATGTGCACGTGTGTGTGTGCATATATGTGCATGTTCATACGTGGTTGTGCATACAGGTGTGCATGTGCACACACGCGCAGGGGCACACTTGTGCACAAGCACCCCACCTGCAGTGCCTGTGTCCGTGTGTGTGTGTGCAGTGGGTGGTGGTGCCTGTCCCCATGTCCGTGACGGGGAGTGGGACGGGGCGCAGCGGGTGGCAGTGCCCGTCCCCATGTCCGTGACTGGGTGCAGCGGGTGATGATGCACCCCAGCACCCAAGCCCTGCTCTGGGCATGTCCCCCCTACACRAGCCTGTCCCCTCCTGCAAACGCCCTTACAAACGTGCCCGGGTCCCTGCAGGGGCTGCGGGTCGGATACCGGGATGGGGAGCCCCGGGCCGGGACCGGACAGCGCGCGGCGGCCCGGGGTGCTCCGGGACGGTCGGGGGCCGGTGCAGCCGGTTGGTCCTGGGGGGGCTCCGGGGCCGGTGCAGCGGGGCGGGAGGACCCGGGACCGGTGCAGCCCAGGGTGGCCCCACTGCAGCCGATGGACGCGGAGCGGGGAGACCGGGGCCGGTGCAGCACGGGTGGCCCCGGGGCCGGTGCAGCCGGTCGGTTGGTGACGGGCGGGGGGCCAGTGCACCCCGGGGGGGTCTCGGGGCCGGTGC
>NW_020455886.1:27668-28128 GCF_003342845.1 Nothoprocta perdicaria | reverse complement strand
GCAGCCCCCCGGGCCCATTGCAGCCCCCAAGGGCTCCCCGCTTCCCCCCAAACCCCATTACACCCCTGTCAAGGGCTCCGCGTGTCCCCAGGCCCATTACGCCCCCCACAAGCTCATTGCAATCCCCCAAGGACTCCGTAACACCCGCCTTGGACCCTTGCACCCCCTCCTGCACCCCCTCTTGCACCCCCCATTCCCACAGGGCTCCTGCAGCATTTGGGGGGCCCCTTCCCCRTCCCCCCTCAACAGCACCACTCGGGGTCCCCTGCACCCCATCTCAGCTGGGGTGCTGCAGTGGGAACCCGGCCCTGGGAGGGTCCGCGAGGGAAGGGAGTCCCGGGGGGCTGCTCGGGGCCAGCGGCCCCCCCTTGGCACGGCGGGCGTGAGACGCTCCCCCAAACGCCCTCCGAGACGGGGCCGCCGATCTAGAAAGGTCTCTGCGTGCACACTCACCCTGCAC
>NW_020455886.1:23423-26526 GCF_003342845.1 Nothoprocta perdicaria | reverse complement strand
GCGCCCACACACATAACTGCATGCATGCATGCGCTCGGACACCTGGTGTCTGCATGCACGCTGCATGCACACTCACACTCACACCCACATACATGTGGTGTCTGCATGCACGCACACACATGCATACCTGCATGCATGCGCTTACAGATCTGGCATCTGCATGCATGCTCACACATATACTCACATGCATGCACTCACACACATGGTGCCTGCATGCACACTGCATGCACGCTCACACATGCATACCCGCATGCATGCACTCACACACCTGGTGTCTGCATGCACGCTCACACATATACCCACATGCATGCACTCTCACACATGGTGCCTGCATGCACACTGCATGCGCACCCGCATGCATACTGTGCTAGTATGCTAGCATACTCACATGCACCTGTGCTAGTATGCACATCCACATGCACACTCACACACACCTACATGCACATGTGCATGCATGCACACAGGCTCGTACCCATGCACATCTGCACCTGCATGCACGTTCACACACGCAGGTTCGTACCCATGCACACCTTGCATGCACGTTCTCGCTCTCAGCCGAGCTCCCGGCTGGCCGAGGGTCCCATCCTGCAGCCTCATCCATGCGGATTGGGGCTGCCCCTCCGCCGGAGCCGGCGCTGGAGACGTCTGGGCATGGAGCCGGGCAAGGCGGGCAGCTCCGGCCGTTCCGCAAGGGCCATGGAGCAGCCTCGGGAGCAGCTTCTCCGCCTCTCCGTGTGTCCCTCCGGAGCACGACAGGCCCTCGGGAAAGGCRCAGCCGGGAAGGGCACAGAGCCGGGAATCTGGACGGGGGCGACGGGAGCGTCGCCGGCCCCGGGGGTCCCACGCAGCGAGGGTCCCGCTGGGAAGCGATGTCCTCGTCACCGCAGCCACCGGAGCACCGAGACGCCGCCTCCCCCTCCCGCCGGCCCGAAGCCTCGGGAATATTCCATGGAATGAAGGAATATTCCAAGGAGCCAGGGAATATTCCAAGGAGCGAGGGAATATTCCAAGGAACAAGAGAATATTCCAAGGAATGAGAGAATATTCCATGGAATGAGGGAATATTCCAAGGACCAAGGGCATCTGGGAACATCCTGCCGGCACTGGCCTGGGAAGGGGGAAGGATATCCCATCCCATCTCCCGCRGTGCCTCCGGGAGCGGAGCCGCTGCCGCCGTCCCCGTCCCGCCGGGAGCTGATCCCGTGTCTCCCCGCTGCAGGGATCCCCATCCCGCGCTGCGGGCGCCGCTCCGGGCGCTGCTCCCGTTGCACCGCGTGCGTCCCGCGTGGCTCCGGGCTGCATCCCGCCTCGCTCCGGGGGCACCGGCCACCGCTCCGGGCTGCATCCCGCCGTGGTCTATCCACAGGTCCTGCTGGATCCCCGTGGGTGGATCCGTGCGCCCGTGCTGCATCCGTCGATCCATGCCACATTCCTGCCGCTCCGGGGCCTCATCCCGCCGGTCCCGGCTCTGCTCCCGGCCCGCAGCCCGTTTCCCTGCTGGGCTCGGCAGGGAGGGGGGCCGGGGCCGGCTCTGAGCTCGGGGACGCCGGGAGCTGCAGGGGACCCCATGGGTGCTCACGCCGACACCCTCATGTGGCACCGGCCTCCGCATCCAGGGATGCATCGGAGTCTCCGGCACCGCCGTGGAGTCGGGAAGCGGGCACAGGAATCCCGGCACCAACACCCTGCTCCGGGTGCCCAGCAGACCGGTCCAGCTCTCCGCCGGGTTCCCGCGCTGCAGCRGTGCATGCCCGGAGATGATGCACATGCATGCATGTGCATGCACGTGCTGCAGCGCGCGGGGCAGCACTCGCGTCCCCCCGCTCGTGCCAGGACGCCGTGCACCCCCGGCTGCAGGAGCCCCCGGATCCGGCTCCGCCGCTGCGCTCCCTCCTCCTCCTCCTCCTCCTCTCTCCCTCTCGGATCTTTTTGCGGTCTGGGCTTGCTGTTCCTCCCGCCAGCACTCAGGAAGCCCTTACCCCAAAAAGTATTTGCGAGGGGTGAAGTCAGCAGCGAGGCRGGGGCCGCCGCGGCCAGGTGAGTGCCAAGGACCCCGGCGTTTTTCCTTGGAAGCTGTTTGGAGGCGTGGGAATGGGGGTGCGGGAATGGGTTTGGGAAGGAGGGAGGATGGGGCTGTGGGAGGCTCAGGGATCTGCTGCAAGGCTGCATCCCACGCTGCAGCCCTGCTGCTTGCAATGCAGAAGCAAGCCCCAGGCTGCACGCTGGCTGCAAAAGGAGCAGCCAGGCCTGCAGCTGCACCCTGGGGTGCACCCTGGTCTTTGCAAGGTGCAGCCAGGCCTTGGCTGCAGCCTCACCCCCAAAAGGAGCAGCCAGGCCCGCAGCTGCACCCTRGGGTGCACCCTGGTCTTTGCAAGGTGCAGCCAGGCCCTGGGCTGCAGCCTCACCCCCAAAAGGAGCAGCCAGGCCTGCAGCTGCACCCTGGGGTGCACCCTGGTCTTTGCAAGGTGCAGCCAGGCCCTGGGCTGCAGCCTCACCCCCAAAAGGAGCAGCCAGGTCTGCAGCTGCACCCTGGGGTGCACAGCCCTGGCTGCACCCCTGAACTTCACAAGGTGGAACCAACTGATCCCTGGGGTGCACAGCCCTGGAGAGCACCCCTGGCTCCCCAAATGCACCCCTGCTCTCTGGGGTGCACGGTCCTGGGGTGCACCCATGATCTCTGAGATGCACTGCCAGGCCCTGGGCTGCACCCCTGCTCCCTGGGTGCAGATCCCTGGGGTGCACCCCGCTCCCCACAATACACGGCCACAGGCTGCACTATGGGGGTGTCCCCATTGCTGGACGTGCAAGGTCTTGGCCTGCACCCCTTGCCCTACCAGGGGGCAAAAACAGAGCGGGGCTGCCCCTGCCTGCACGGTCCCGCTGTGACACAGCCCCATTGCATGGTCCCCGCTGTGACACAGCCCCATTGCATGGTCCCTGCTATGACACAGCCCCATTGCATGGTCCCCATGTGACACAGCCCCATGGCACAGTCCTCATGTGACACAGCCCCATTGCGTGGTCCCCATCCTGACACAGCCCCATTGCACAGTCCCCATGTGACACAGCCCCATTGCATGATCCCCATCATGACACAGCCCCA
>NW_020455886.1:19710-21046 GCF_003342845.1 Nothoprocta perdicaria | reverse complement strand
CATTGCATGCTCGCATGGATGCTCAGCTCCACTGTGTGCTCACATGGATGCACCGTTGCAGGCACATGGAGATGCATGATCCCATTGCATAGGCACAAGGATGCAYGAGCAGTGATGTGCATAAATGGATGCAATCTTCTTTGTGCGCAACCCTACTGCATGCACAGCCCTCTGCATGCACATGGAGATGCACAGCCCCTTTGCATGCACCGAGCGGGATGCACAACTCCATTATCTGCACACAAGCATGCACAGCTCTGCTGTGCACACAGAGCAGTGCACAACCCCATTGCATGTACACATGGGGATGTGCAGGCCCATTGAATGCACCCTGGGGTGCACAGCCCCATTAAATATACACACTGGGATGCACAGGCCCATTGTATGCACACACAGGGAATCATAGCCCCATCACATGCTCACATGGGGATGCACAGCCCCATTGCATGCACACACGGTGATGCACAGCCCCATTGCATGCACACACAGAGATAACACAACCCCATCGCATGCTCAAATGAGGATGCACAGCCCCATTGCATGCACACACACACACCCCCCACACATACACAGCCCCATTGCATGCACACAGGTATGCATAGCCCCATTGCATGCTCACATGAGGATGCACAGCCCCATTGCATGCACACACAGATATACACAGCCCCATTGCATGCACACACAGAGATAACACAACCCCATTGCATGCACACATGAGGATGCACAGCCCCATTGCATGCACACACACATACCACACATACACGGCCCCATTGCATGCACACAGGTATGCATAGCCCCATTGCATGCTCATGTGGGCATGCACAACCCCATTGCATGCACACACAGGGATGTAAAGCCCCATTGCATGCTCACATGAGGATGCACAGCCCCATTGCATGCACACACAGAGATACACAGCCCCATTGCATGCACACAGGGATGCACAGCCCCATTGCATGCTCACATGGGGATGCACAGCCTAATTGCATGCACACAGGGATGCACAGCGCCATTGCATGCACACACATATACACAGCCCCATTGCATGCACACAGGGATGCATCACCCAATTGCATGCACACTGTGATACACAGCCCCACTGCAGCATTGGCCACCCCACGCCAGCTCATAGCAGGACATCCCAYAGGAGCGGGGTCCCTGGAGAGCCCCAGCCCAGGGTGACATCCCTCTTCCCATGCTCCAGGCTTTCCCGAGGCCTCGGCACCCGATGCAGACCCTTGGTGCAGCCATGGGAGTTGCCAAACTGCAGCGTGGAGGAGCCGCACGAGGGCTGCGGCTGCGCAGCTACTGCCCAGATCCATCTCGTGGGGCTCAG
>NW_020455886.1:14342-17320 GCF_003342845.1 Nothoprocta perdicaria | reverse complement strand
AGGCAGAGCTTGAGCCCAGGCCTGGGTTCTCATGCTCGTTCATGGCTCGAGCAGGCTGAGGGACCACGTGTGAGGAGCAGAGCTCACTCCAGAGGCCACCAGGGAGTCAGGGACGATGGGCGCGGGACAACACTTGGATYGGGACCAGGTGGAGCTTGGGGACGGCGTGTGACAAGAGCCACTCACTACTGGGACCAGGCGGGGACTTGGGACCATGAGCAGAGGACAACGCGGAGCCCAGGAGCCCAACGGAGACGGGGACCACGCGGGAGGCCCGGCGCCCGCCGGGGGGTCCCCGTTTTGGGCGCCGCGCCCGGGGGGGCCCTGCCAGGCGCTGCCAGGCAGCCCGCGGCGCCGCCGGCCCCTTCCTGGCAGCGGCTGCGTCACTGTTTGCAGAGCCGGGCGCCCTCGGGAAGAGCCTCCCCCTTCCCGGCCAGCCTGCAGGCTGCTTCCCACCAGGATCCGTGGGGTCGGCTGCTGCAAAATCCCCGGGGACCCGGCGTGCTGCAGGGTGCACCCCGGGGACCTGTGGGCGCCCCGTTGCATTGGGCCCATTGGGTGCCGTGCCGCCGCGCCCGGCACCCACGCGGTGCCGCGGAGCGGATGGAGCCCGGCGGCTCCGGGATCYGGAGGGACGCGCCGCAGCCGGCTGCCCCCGCGGGCCCTTTGGGGCCAAATCCCGCGTTTGCAGCGCTGGTGTCAGGCCGGGTCAGGAATGCGGCGGCCGCCTCTAATCCGCGCCGGCCGCGGGGCTCCCCCGGGGCCGCTGAGCTCACGGCTGGCGTCACCGGCGCGGGGCGGCCCGGAAAAGCCATGAATCAAGCGGGGCTTTTCTGCCCCAAAAATAACCGCGGGGAGCCCGGCGGGAGCCGAGCCCGGCGCCGGCCCGCAGCCTCTATGGGATCCTGCGCTCCCCCGGGATGCCCAGTGCCGGGCACCGCCGTGCCCGGGAGCACGGAGCCAGGCTGGCCCCAAAGCCACCCTGGGACGGGCTTTCCCTCCGGCGGGGGACGTGGGGACGCAGGGGGACGCGGTGGCTCTTTGGAAAGGGTTGCCCGGTCCCATTGCACCCCGGATGCTCCTGGGTGCTGCAGCCGGAGCAGCCCTTTGTGTCTGGAAGCACCGGGAGCAGCTTCATGGGCCTGGCAGGACCCCCGTGTTGGGGGGAGCATCCACAGGGGGGGCTCCTGGTGCCCACGGCTCCAGTCCCAGAGCGAGCACTGCCCACAGGCATCTCCCATGGGACCCGKGTCCCGCTGGGCGGGAGGGTGTCCCCAGCCCCACAGACACCACGGGGGTGTGCACGGACCCGGGGCAGAGCCACAAGGTGCTTTGCAGACAGGCCAGATGTGCACATGGCCAGCTGTGTGCATGCCCAGATGTGTGCGTGCCAGGGGGTGCATGTGGCCAGGTGTACGTGTGCCCAGGTGTGTGTGTTTCAAGGTGTCAGTGTGCCCACATGTGTGTGTGCCCAGATAGGTGTATGTGACCAGGTGTGCATGCGACCAGATGTGCACATGGCCAGGTGTGTGCATGCCCAGATGTGTGTGTGTGCATGTGGCCAGGTGCCCAGATGTGTGCGTGCCAAGGTGTGCATGTGTCCATGTGCCCAGATGTGTGTGYTTCATGCTATTAACGTGCCCAGAAGTGTATGTACCCAGATAGCTGTGTGTGACCAGATGTGCATGTGGCCAGCTGTGCGCGTGCCCAGATGTGTGTGCATCAAGGTGTGCATGTGTCCACATGTACATGTGTCCAGGTAGGTGTATGACCAGGTGTGCATGCAACCAGATGTGCACATGCCCAGATGTGCCTGTGCCCAGGTGTGTGCATGTGCCCAGATGTGTGTGCGTGTGCRCACACATGCCCAGATGTGTATGTGCCCAGATGTGTGTGTGTCCAGGTATGCATGTGCTCAAGTGTGTATATACCTAGAGAGGTACATGCCCAGATGTGTACATGTACCCAGATARAGGTGTGGACGTGTGTCCAGATGTKTATGYGCCCAGATGTGTGCATTCACCCAGATGTTCTCACGTCCAGCTGTGAGTCCTTGCACGCTCCACCCAGCTGTGGTGTACAGGTGTTGGGAGGCGGGAAGGGTGAGGGGCAGGGATGCCCCCCTGCTCCCGTGTCCCAGGACCCCCCTCTGCCGCTTGTTACCCGGGATCCCCCCTGTCCTGCGTGTCCCAGAATCCAGCCCCATTCCCTGTGTCCTGAGATTCCCCAGGTCCCGGTGTGCAGGGATCCCCCCGGTCCCAAGTGTCTCAGGATCCCTCCTYGCTCCTTGTGTCCCAGAATCCATCCCCGATCCCCGTGTCCTGACATTCCCCAGGTCCCTGTGTGCAGGGATCCCCCTGTCCAATGTGTCCCAGGATCCTCCCTCGGTCCCTGTGTCCCAGTATCCCCCCCACTCCGTGTGTCCCGGGACCCCCTCCTGTTCTGCACCCCGGGATTCTCCCCTGCCCCGTGTGTCCCAGGACCCCTCCTGCTCCATGTGTCCCGGGATCCATCCCCACACTCCGTTTCTTATGTCCCGGGATCCACTCCCCTGTTTCCCGTGTCCCCGGATCCCCCCCGTTCGCTGTGTCCCGAGATCCCTCCCCGTTTGCTGTGTCCAGGGATATCCCTCTCTTCCCTGTGTCCCTGGATCCCCCCCTGCTCCGTGCGTCCCGGGATGCCCCCCTGCTCTCTGTATCCCAGGATCTCTCCCTGCTCCGTGTGTCCCGGGATCGCCCCATTTCTCTGAGTCCCTCGATCCCTCCTTGCTCCGTATGACCCGGAATCTCCCCCTGCTCCTTTTTTCCCGGGATCGTCCCCTTGTTTCATGTGTCCCGGGGTCGCCCCCTTGCTCCATGTGTCCTGGGATCCCCCTTTGCTCCTTATGTCCCTGGATCCCCCCTCCGCCGTATGTCCCGGGATGCCCCCGTGCTCCGTGTGTCCCGGGATCGCGCCCTTCCTTCATGTGTCCCGGGATC
>NW_020455886.1:10943-12602 GCF_003342845.1 Nothoprocta perdicaria | reverse complement strand
CCCCGGCACCCCGGCACCCCGACCTCCTACTCCACGGGGCCGTGCCTGGGTCCCTGCCCGGGTGTCCCCGTTGCTGGTGGCCACAGGCCTGTCCGGGGCACCGGGGCCGCCTGCCCGGGGTGCACAGGGACGTGCAGCACCCAGGGCGATGCGGGAAACGGGCAGGATCCCGGGATTTGGCCCGGGAAGGGGCTCGGCGGGGATCGGGCAGCGGGTTTGCAGCCAGGGCGGCCACCCCAGCTCGGCCGCATCCTGCACCCAGCTCTGCCACCCACGGGGCTGGCACTGCGGGGTGCGCCCTGGGGGTCTCCCCCGGGACCGGGCGCGTGTCCCGCCAGCCGCGGGGGGACACGGAGGCGCAGGGCGCCGCGCCAGCGCCGCCGTCACCGCGGACCTTGGGCCGCCCGCGCGGCGCTTGCGAAAGGGCAGCTCCGGGAAGGGCCGGGAGCGCGCGGCGGGACGGGGCGCCCCGCATGTCACCTCGTTGGCCTTGGGGACAACGGCGCTGTCCCCCGGCAGGATGCGGGCGCCCGGCGTGTGGCTCTGCGGGCTGCTCTGGCTCTGGCTGCCGCTGGCCCGCGGCCGCCCCGTGAAGCTGGAGAAGGTCAAGGCGGATACGCGGAACCTGGCCCGCACCCTCAGCACCCGCATCCAGGAGCTGCAGGTCGGCGCCGCGGGTGTCCCCTGTGTCCCCGGGTCCCCATCGAGGGACGGGGGCGCTGCGGGGGGATGGCCGCGTTCCGGGCTCCTGGGGAGCCGGCGGGATGGACCGCGAGGCCTGGAGGGATCCCAGCTCCTGGGAAGGGAGAGGACAGATATCCCAGAGCTGGAATGGGTGGGAGATGGAGGGACACGGGGACGTGGAGTGACCCTGTGCCCCAGGGYGTCCCGGGCAGTGGGACAGCATGGCCCCGAGGGGTCCCCATGGAGGGACGAGCACCCAGGGGTGGGTGTCGGTGGSCTGGGCTCACCCTGATCCCAGAAAGGGGCCCAGGGAGGACCACCCATTCCCGGCTGGATCTCGGGTGGCTGGAAGCCTGGAGAGGTCCCAGGGAGGGACACGCACCGTGGGCTGGGGTGGCCCAGGGAGGGACACTAGTGGGGTGTCCCATGGAGCGACAGGCATGCGAGGCTGGCGGTGGGACATCCCGGGGTGGCCCTGCACCCAGAGGGGGCCCGGGGAGGGACATGGTCTGTGGATTGGGACATTCTGGGGTGTCCCCGTGCCCTGAGGGGTCCCAGGGAGGGACAGGCACCCAGGGCTGGGTGGGGACATGCTGGGGTGTCACTGCACCCAGAGGGGGCCCAGGGAGGGACAGGCACCCAGGGCTGGGTGGGGACATCCCAGGGTGTCACTGCACCCAGAGGGGGCCCAGGGAGGGACATGCACTGTAGTTTGGGACATGCTGGGGTGTCACTGCACCCAGAGGGGTCCCATGGGGGGCCCTGCACCCGGGGCTGGGTGGGGACATCCCAGGGTGTCACTGCACCCAGAGGGGGCCCGGGGAGGGACATGCACTGTAGTTTGGGACATGCTGGGGTGTCACTGCACCCATGGGGGGCCCTGCACCCGGGGCTGGGTGGGGACATCCCAGGGTGTCCCCTGCAGTGCCACCTGCCACCAGGCCACCCTGACCCGTGCCCGTCCCCGCAGCTGGT
>NW_020455886.1:8244-9383 GCF_003342845.1 Nothoprocta perdicaria | reverse complement strand
CGTTACTGGCACTATTGGTATTGGCATTGGCATTGACATCATTGTTATTGGCACCATTATTGGCACTAATGGTATTGCCATCGCCATTGGCACTATTGGCATTGACATTATTGCATTATTGTTATTGGCATTGACGTTATTGTTATTGGCATCGTTATCGGCAGTATTGGCATTGGCATTGGCATTATTGTTATTGGCATGTTACTGTCATTGCCATTATTGTCATTGCCATTGTTGCCATCCGTCGCCGTTATTGTTATTGCTGTTATTATTATTATTATTATTATTATTATTATTATTATTATTATTGACATTATTGTTATTGACATTATTGTTATTGGCATTATTGTTATTGGCACTGCTATTGGCATTGCCATTATTGTTACTGGCATTATTATTATTGACATTACTCTTGTTATCGGCGTTATTGCTATTGGCATTGCCATTATTTTCATTGACTATTATTATTGCAACTATTACTATTGACATCATTATTCTTGTGATTACTATTATTAACGTTATTGTTATTATTGCCATTTTCGTTATTTCCATTTTTATTATGGCTCTTTTTCTTATCGCCATTTTTATTGCTGCTGGTTTTTTTATCATCGCCGTTTTTTGTTATCGCCGTTTTTATTGTCATTCCACCTTCCTATTTATTTCTCCCCCGTTAATTTAAAATAAAGTGCCTTTTCCAGCAGTTTCTCATGTCTCCTAGTGGGCCCAGCGCCGGGGGGCACCCATAGGTGCAGTGGGTGCCGTGTCCCYGGCACCGTGTGTCCCGGGGCCCTGTGGGCACCCCAGGGTGCTTGGGCAGGGGGGACGGTGTAAAGCACCGGTGCAGAGCTGGGATGGGCACGTGCATGGGCACGGCGGCAGCGGGAAAGGGGTGGTGCTGCCAGGGATGCAGGGACTGGCACGGCTTGGCCTGGCATGGAACGGGATGGGGCAGGGAGAGGGGAAGGGATTGGCACGGGGATGGGGTAGGGATGAGGCAAGGATGAGCACAGGGATGGGGCAGGACCAGGCGGGAACGGAGCAGCGAGGGGACAGGGATAGGGGACAGGGTTGGGGACAGGGAGGGACAGGGATGGGGCAGGAATGGGGCAGGGATGGAGCAGGGAGGGGACGGATGGAGG
>NW_020455886.1:3974-5079 GCF_003342845.1 Nothoprocta perdicaria | reverse complement strand
TGATCCACAGGGATTGGGTCTGGGGGCTCTCATGGGCATGAGGGACACCCTGCACCGGCCAAGGGGGGACCCACGAGGCGCGAGTTGGGGGGTGCGGTGGGCACAGGGACCCCCAGGCATTGAGTCTGGGGGCTGCCGCGGGCACAGGGACCCCCAGGTACCACATCTGGGGGCTGCCGGGGGTACCAGGGACCCCTGGGAYGGGTGCCAAAGCTGGGGCCCCTGGGAAGGGCACCCCCATTCTGGGCACAGGGCTGCTCCTTGTCCCCTATGGTGCCCAGGGCTCATCCCGGGCACGGGGACCCTCTCCCTGCACAGCCCCCTGCCCCAATTCACAGGGGGCCCCATGGGTCTGACCCCCCCCAAGCATGGGGGGCAGAGGGACCCCCTGACMCTGAGAGACCCCCCAGGGCTGTGGGGCTGGCAGCCCCTCTGCCAGCACCCCGGGAGGTGCCCCATAGCCCCCTCCCCAGGGAAGGGGGTGCCAGGAGTGGGGCGGGGGACACAGGGCCCGGCCCCCTCCCCCCCTGGGGCTCTTGATTAAAACATCTCCCCCTCCCACTAAATTATACCCCTATGCCATTAAAATACATGCCCATGGCATTAAAACGCACCCCTATTCCGTGTTGGGGGGAGCAGCAGGGCTTGGGGGGCACCAAGGGCTGCGGCATCCTCCCGCCTGCACCCACAGCCCCAAGGGACCCCAAAAGTGGGGAGCCCCAGGGCAAAACGCAGGGCAAGGAGCGCGGAGGTGCCCAGGGAGAAGCCGGGGTGCTGGAAGCGGGGGGACGACGGGATAAAAACCAGAGATATCTATATATTAAAAAGGAGAGAGGTGACTTTGCCCGGGGCGCGCGGTGCCGTGGGGCGCGCGGTGCCACCGGGGCACCCTCAGCTCTCGAACCACTTGCTCCTCTTGGGCGCGGGGCCGGCGGGGCCCAGGAGCTGCCGCTTGTAGCGCTCCACGAGCTGGCAGAAGCGCCGCTCGTCCGCGGCGCCCGCCGCGCGCCCGGGCCGGGCCTGCGGCGAGAGCGGGCGCCGCTGAGCGCCGGAGCCTCCCGCAGCGCCCCGGGGTGCCCTGCGGCTGCAGGGAGGCTCCCTGCGG
>NW_020455886.1:0-1744 GCF_003342845.1 Nothoprocta perdicaria | reverse complement strand
ATATGGGACACGGGAGAAGGGAGACCCTGCAGGGTCCCATGTGGGATGGCTGAGAGGGGACACCCTGCGGGGTCTTATATGGGACACGGGAGAAGGGAGACCCTGCAGGGTCCCATGTGGGGACAGGTCTCCCCTCTCAGCTGTCCCACGTGGGACCCGGCAGGGTGGCCCAGGAGATGGCTGAGAAGGGACACCCTGCAGGGTCCTACATGGGAGACAGGAGAGGGGAGACCCTGCAGGGTCCCACGTGGGACAGCCAAGAGGGGACCCCCTGCAGGGTGCCACACAGGGGTGGCCGAGAGGGGACCCCCTGCAGGGTCCCATGTGTGACAGGAGAGGGGACACCCTGCAGGGTCCCACACAGGGGTGGCCGAGAGGAGACATCCTGCAGGGTCCTATGTGTGACACAGGACAGGGGACCCCCTGCAGGGTCCCACACAGGGGTGGCTGAGAGGGGACCCCCTGCAGGGTCCCATGTGCGACAGGAGAGGGGACACCCTGCAGGGTCCTATGTGTGACACAGGACAGGGGACACCCTGCAGGGTGCCACAGAAGGGTGGCCAAGAGGGGACCCCCTGCAGGGTCCTACGTGTGACACAGGAGAGGGGACACCCTGTAGGGTGCCACAGAGGGGTGGCCGAGAGGGGACACCCTGCAGGGTCCTACGTGTGACACAGGAGAGGGGACATCCTGCAGGGTCCCACACAGGGGTGGCCAAGAGCAGCCCCCCTTCAGGGTCCCACATGGGACAGCTGAGAGCATCCCCCCTGCAGGGTCCCACATGGGACGGCTGAGGGGCCCCCCTGCAGGGTCCCACAGAGGGGTGGCCGAGAGGGGACACCCTGCAGGGTCCCATGTGTGACAGGAGAGGGAACACCCTGCAGGGTCCTATGTGTGACACAGGAGAGGGGACACCCTGCAGGGTGCCACAGAGGGGTGGCCGAGAGGGGACCCCCTGCAGGGTGCCTCATGGGACACGGGAGAGGGGAGACCCTGCAGAGTCCCATGAGGGACGCAGGAGAGCAGCCGCCCTGCAGGGTCCCACGTGGGACGGCTGAGGGGCCCCCCTGCAGGGTCCCACAGAGGGGTGGCCGAGAGGGGACCCCCTGCAGGGTCCTATGTGTGACAGGAGAGGGGACACCCTGCAGGGTCCCACACAGGGGTGGCTGAGAGGGGACATCCTGCAGGGTCCTATGTGTGACAGGAGAGGGGACATCCTGCAGGGTCCCACACAGGGGTGGCCAAGAGCAGCCCCCCTTCAGGGTCCCACACAGGGGTGACCGAGAGGGGACCCCCTGCAGGGTCCTATGTGTGACACAGGAGAGGGGACACCCTGTAGGGTCCTATGTGTGACACAGGACAGGGGACACCCTGCAGGGTGCCACACAGGGGTGGCCGAGAGGGGACATCCTGCAGGGTCCCATGTGTGACAGGAGAGGGGACATCCTGCAGGGTCCCACACAGGGGTGACCGAGAGGGGACATCCTGCAGGGTCCCACACAGGGGTGACCGAGAGCGGCCGCCCTGCAGGGTCCCACGTGGGACGGCTGAGGGGCCCCCCTGCAGGGTGCCAACCCAGGAGCCGGCGGCGCCGGTCCTGGTGATGCCCGTCCCCGCGGCGCCCGTCCCCGCGGCGCCCGGCCGCTCACCTTGTGCGGCCCGAAGAGCTGCGGGTTGTTGTTGGTGCGGCGCAGCGCGGCCAGCGCCTGCTCGTGCTCGGCGAACTCCACGAAGGCGTAGCCCA
>NW_020455885.1:2208-49154 GCF_003342845.1 Nothoprocta perdicaria | reverse complement strand
CATTTCAGAAAGATGAAAAATTTGAAGTATTATGTAGTATATTCTCAAAGCCTCTTTTAAAACCATTAATTCCATGTCCTTAAGCAAATTTCTACTCTAAACAAACTACATAGTCTTTTCCTCCTCTTTGTTTTCTGCAAATTGTTGGGAAAAAAGAAAGGATCTTGTGTTTAATGAAAGTCTAATTTCTATATTCTATATTTCTAATATAAAGTGTTTGGTGTTTATACACAGGTGTTTATACACCCTCGCAGCTGAGAACTAAACTGCAAAAATTAAACTAAAAACATGATTTTTCAGTCCCATAAAATTCCTTGATGCCTTGCTTGGCCATGGAAGAGGATAGTGTAAGGAGAAGGCCTACGTGGAAGTAGAAAGGTGGGATKGATGACACAATGACCACATGAGATAGCACATGAGATCAGCCATGAACATCTCTGTGAATTACAGCGTGTGCCATTATCATTTCAGATGTCTCAAACTCTTAAAGCATGTGGCAAACTCCCTTTAGCTTAGGCAGCCATGGACACTGCAATTCGACACCTTTGACACTGTGACAGATAATGTAATGAGGCCTGTGTTTTCCATCGCCTCTTTTTTTTTCTTTTTTTTGGCTTCATATTCAACATTCTTCCAGTTCCCAGTAAAGTCTAAAAGCTCTTATTGGTCTCAGCTGTGGTTAGCACGCTGGCTAGCACAGCTACAAACCCACACTCTCTCTGGTACACGTCGTATCTCTTCTCTCGGTTATACAGCCTTGTGACCTGGTATCTCCTTCCACTACTAATAAGACACAGCTTGTGTGAGTGCATACAAGTGACTGGCTTTGCCAGCTGCTCTTAAAAACATCGCTCTTGTAGGCTCTTGGTGTCCTTACCAAGGGACTGTGTGCCTGAGTTTGCCCTCTGTAACACAGGCAGCAAAAGAACAAATTTGTTAGCCATGCTCTACCAAAAAAGCCTTCTGTCTTTACGGATGCATTCCTCACCATGGTAATATATGATTCTTAGAGTTCTGCAGTCTGTTTATGACAGAATTTGTTGCAAAAGTGAACTGATGTTTCTCGTTTTTTTAAAAACATATGAAGAGGGCAGCTGAAAAAAAAATATGGAATTTTTATTAGGTTTTACAGGAAAAGATTAAAAAATAACTACATGGTAACATTCCATGTTAATACTTTTCTCTCTCTCCGTCCATTTGTTCCATTATCTTTTTCTGGAGATAAATTCTGGCTATGCTACAGCCAGTGGGAGCTCCGATATGGACTTCAAGAGACCTTCTGAGCATCCTCCTGTGAGAGAATAAAAACAAGATCTGGTTGAAGCATGAGGCATCACACAAATATAGCTATACTTTGACTTTTAAAAGCAAATTGGCAGATATGACTAGACAGACAAATCAAAATATGATTTCTTTCCCATTCCTACATTCTCCAAACATCCATGCAATTCCTAGTCAAAAGCCTAAAGCTGGACAGTGTTTCTGTGCTAGGCAATACAACAATTAATTTGCTGGAGGTCAGCACTCTGTCCCCTGAAACTTCAATCTTACTACTCTCTATTGTCTGGTCTTGTGGTCAGAGCAACCACTGCAAACATATATTTATTGGTGTAAGTCTAAAATTTTAGTAGGGTCGTTTTGCATCAATATACCTTGTTGAAACCTTGGCATTGTTATGTCTCTTTTTCCCATTCTTTTATCTCTCCGCCTCAAATCTCACAGACATTTTGATGGAACAGAGAACCTAGACAGAGCTCATATAAGATGTTTAATTTCTGGCACATTAGGATCTCTTAGATGCTAGGGATGTACGTGGCAGGAGAGGCTGTTTTTATCAAATATCAAACCAATGATGGTTAAGCTGTTAGGGAGTCATATACAACTACTGTGGCTCAAGGGAGACCTGAACGTAAGGCTACATATACCTCTTTAGCAAACACTGATCATACTCATGGAATATTTAGGGCAAATCTTTGCAAGCATATCTGAATGACAATAGGAAATTTTATGATGGTGAATCAACAGCTGCTCTTATGGTGCTTCAGACTTTGACAGCACACATCTCAGCAATGCTACAACACTGGACGAAAGTTTGGAAATGCTTTCCCCTATTATTTTTTCTCCTTAAGGAGTTTCTTCCATTTACATTCCTTTCTTTGTTCCAGATTACCCTCTTATTACCCTTTTACATTTCTCCTTCCGGCTTTTCTCCAACACTTTGACTTAATGTTCCTTGTAATCGTGTCTGGGAACTGCAAATAGTCTGAGTAATAGCTAAACAGCAATTTAGAAAGCAGAGGGGCTGCTAAGGCATGGATTGCTGACTATGTCCATCCTGTTTTGTCTCTCCTGGGTTTCTAATCCCAGGTTCAGCTCAGGAAAATAATGAGAGAAATACACAAAGAAACTGTTACACATCTACGTTCAATTCTGTTCTTTTTTTTTCCCCATCATATTCACACAGCTTCAATTATTGAACTATTGCATGTCCATGGAAGTGTATAAATTAGAGAAGTACTCTTGCATACTTCCTGTTTTAAGAACAGGAAAATATATTGCAAGTCATGCTGCTGGAAAGGTCAGATCCTGCTATCCAGTTCTTCATTTGCACACTCTAAAATAAAACAGTTAATTCTAGTTAAGGCAGAGTAAGACATATTCAGAACTCTTGGGAATTAAGGGTAAGATTCACTACTCTGATTCTTTTTTTATTAGACATGCTTAGGTCAGCACAAGAAGCTGTGGCATATGTAATGTATGCACTTAGAGAACATGATGACTGTAAGAGAATATGATAATTAAAACAAAAAAACTTCAAATACTGACTACATCAGTTGTAAATTTAAWCCTGAATTATATTAGCTTAAATATACTGATGTCTTGAAAGTTACTGCATATATAATAAATATGTAAGAGGGCTAGTGATATTGTACAATTTTTATAAATTTCAATATTAAAGATCCGGTGTAAATTAATGAAGCAAGTTACATCTACAGAATGTTAGATGTAATGTACCTGTTCTGTCCTACAGAGAGATGAGAGTCCTGTTGTATTCTACAGAGTTTCCTCAAAGTTAACACATCTGCTGTAACCACGTACTTTTCAAAAGAAAAGTCAGAGGTGGGAGCTGGGATTATTTAGTCTGGAGAAGAGGAGGCTCAAAGGAGACTGTATCACTCTCTACAACTACCTGAAAGGAGTTTGTAGTGAAGTGGGGGCAGAACTCTTCTCCAAAATAATTAACGGTAGGACAAAAAGAAATGGCCTCAATTTGAGCCATGGAAGGTTCTGGTTAGATATTAGGAAAAAAAATCTACACGAAGAGTGGTGAAGCATTGAAATAAGCTGCCCAGGGAAGCGGCAGAGTCACCATCCCTGATAGTGTTCAAGAAACACGTACATGAGCCCCTCAGGGACATGGCTTAGCAGCTACTGTGTTAAAGGATTTTTGGTCGAACTCCATGATCTTGCAGGACTTTTCCAACCACGACGATCCTGTGATTCCATGGTTCTTTGCAGAAACTGATCTCCCCACTGGCTGTGCTGTAGGCCTGGCTCTTACACAGGCCTCTCCCTAAAWCCGGCTAAGTGGGTCATTTGGAGCCAAGGCCTCCATTCCCTCTGATCTAGGGCAACCAAGAGACCCTCTTAATGGTAGCTAGACCACAGTAGAGATTTTCAGGAGAGGTTAAGGTCTTTAGCTGTCCTTACATAGCTCTCCTTAACTATCAACAGCAAGCACCCTCTTTCCCTCTAAGGATTCCAAGAAAATGCCCACAGCCTCCAATGTGGATGTCAGAAGAAAGTCCAGGAACTTCTGCCCAAACTGCTGAGTCTGTTGACCACACTGTCACTGTCAGCTGCATTCTTCCCTGTCCGCAGTGCAAGCTGAAATCCTGTTTACACCAGAAGCAGTACAGTTTGAACTGGATGTTCTCAGTTGTTACAAAAACATGCTGGCAGTCTTGAAGAAAACTAAATATATTACTAGGTTAAGATGATTTATGTTCTAAGTTCAGATAGGTATTTAAACAGAGAAATTTCTTAAAATATATATGTCCCATTTCACCCATTTTACTCTCTAAAATACAACATAACAATGGATATGATCCCAGCTGCACAACAGAAGAGAAGATTCTTACTTCAAATCAAGGTTTTCAAGACCCAGGAGCATTGACCACAGTTCACACACCCAGAATCTTATCTAGAGTTGTTGTTATGTTTGAAAAAACAATACAATAAGAAAAGAGCATAACAGGGACTTTTGCTTTTTCAGCTCCACTGATTGAAATAAAATAATACTTTCTCTTATCCTTATATTGTCCAGGATGCAGAACATTTGCAATTTGTTTTAACACAACATAGCATCAGAGGCAGTGAATGTTGATGTAGCCTTGTCAAAAGTGTGATGTATCATAGAGGTTTTCCTTGCACTACCTTGTAGTTTCAGACTTGCATGGTGGATAAATCTTGCTACATACACCAGTTCAAGGAAATACTCAAAATAAGAAGACTTTAGGCCCTACAATATATCATCATGCTTTAAGTCTGACAATAAAGTACTGTGGTCAGATTGCGTGATCCGTTCCATCATTAGTGCCTAGAATCTACGCTGTAAGAACAACAGTAGCATTTAGTAATTTGTTAAGAAAGAAGTTTCAAAAAGGGATTTATCTTTTAGGGTCTCCAGATTAGGTTATTTTTTTGTCAGTAGCAAAGACAGGATGAAAAGGGAACTCATTCAGTTCATTGTTTAGTTTCAATTGGCCAATTCACTGGCTCTTCTCTACAAGCCTGCTGACCTTGCTGTTAGAAATAATTGGACTTTGGGGTCAAAATAATACCTGCGATCAGTGCTCAGCATGTACTCCAGCATGCCGTGCAGAAATATATCCACATACCAATCCAGTACCGAATAATCCTTTGTATAAAAGCACCTTCCAGCACATTAGCAAAGCATATATTCCATGATTATATACTTCCATATATCAGAGGGGCTTATTTTAAGGCCTTGTAGTGAGATCTTATCTTTTCTTCACTGCCAATGATCTGTAGAGACTATCAGTACTCCAAGCAGTTGTGCAGATTTATTTCCTGAGGAGCAGTAGCAAAAAACAATCTGCTGAACTATTGAAGAGGAATTTCCTTATTTCTGCAAAGTTTCACACTCATTAGGTTCTAGAATATTACTTCTTCTGGACCTCATCCACCCCAAACATAGCAAAAAGACTAGAATGAAGCCAAGGAATGAGAGCTTTTTGATCAATATCAATCACCGTGTAATTATGAAATGTTTACATGGTGTATTCTACAGCCTCTTGTGGCAGTTTGCCAATGACACATAGTAGCTCTCTTTGCCAATAACTGTAGGTGTCCAGAAAGAATTGTTATTGAAGCAAAAGTTTTCAGTTGGCACTTATATAGGGTTTGCAATAAGCTTAATGATGATCGGGTTCACGCTTTTGGCATGTCAACAATTTCTGTTCTCAGTTTCTGTCCAAAACGCTACATCTTGCTCTGCTATCTGTTGCGTGTGCTGAGCAATCTCAAAGCAAGCAGTGGCTGCCCAAAGCCGAGAACACCAACTGCACCATGTGCCCATTCACTGATTGCTTCGACAGCTTCATTCCTCCCATGTGCTTCAGACAATCTCTTACTGGGGAAATACTGATGAAGGATTTAGGAAACGATTCTATCTGTTTCACAAACAGACTCCTGCATGTAAAAAATCCTGCAGATATAAAAAAAACTGCAGTTAAAAAAAGGTAACAGAACATGCAGTGTATATATTTTTTAATTCTCGACTCACAAACTACATACAAAATGAACAAAATCTCACTTGATTCATAGGGGAATTTCAGTTTGAGCAGTATATCTGATCTATTTTTGATATGCAGTGTGAGAATGGATTGCATCCCTTCCCACAATGCAAACATTCCCACACATAGAGCCAGAAAAGAACACACATACAAATATTTCTGCATGGAGTTACATGATTACGTCTCAATTTGGAATCTCTTCTACTGCAGAAACTTCTGTGATCCCACATTCCCTTCAGTGTTAACCAGGCTTATCTTATAAAAAGCTTTGACATGGCATGAAAAGGAGGAATAAGGGTAATTGAATGGAAGGAGGACTAAACTTCTAAAAATCATAAATATGCCTGGCTTGCATAGTTAGTTTTCAATCCTTCATGCTTGAGCAAAACTGCATAGTTAGTCAGTCAACAGCCTTCATGCTGTACTGTTCAAGATATTTCTTATGGGCAAATTGCCATATTAAAATAAAAAAGATTTTTAGCAGCACATTGAATCAAAAGACCCCAATAGGCAGCTGCTTCCATCCAGTGGGGAAGTGATCAGAAATACTATAACTTTATTATTTGTAATTATTGATGACATAGATTAGCTGAGCAGAAGTAATGTAAATAAACTGCATGCATATAGAGGCAAGTGAAATATTATTGAATATGCAGCATAACAACACAGACTGCTTTGTATCTGGCATCAAGGTCGAAGATGTAGCCTTCATTCTACAGGCAGAAATCTCGATTTTCTAAAAATTCCAAAYTTTAATTTTCTAGAAGCTTCTTAACTTTATATCAGATTGGTTTCACGAGGTTCTGATGTCCTACATTCTCCAGACAGTCTTAGCAYCAAGTACCAGAAATAAGGAACTGAGCTGATATGTAATGCGGTCAATGACAACTCTCCCACAAAATGGGATTTTGTGGATATCATAATAGGAGAAGATCTTGTCATTACCTCAAGAAGCTTCCTGCACATCTCAGGCCTCAGAAAGTTAATGACTTAATTGATGTGAGAGAGCTCTTTCTGTGAAAGAGCAACCGGAATGCATGGAGCCCAGCCTGGGGGTGGATAATAAGCGAGTTGAGAGCTGTGAGTAAGGATTAGAGGGCAGGATGATACGAGAGACAGGGTGGTGGATGTTTGCTCCAGGGCCCTGATCAGGCTGAGGAAGCTGATGAGGCCTTCTGCAGACAGTGGGAAGTAGCTTCATGGTCATGGGCCCTGATTCGCATGGGGGACTTCATCTACCCCAATATCAGCTGGAAGCACAACACAGCTGGGCACRAACAGTCCTGGAGGTTCCTGCAGAGTGTGGATGATGATAACTATTTGACACAGGTTGTGGAGGAGCCAACGAGGAGAGGTGGGCTAGTGGACCTGGGACCAGGCTCTTTGGGAGGAATATAGGGATGTTCTCACAGAATGCAGGGATGCCACAAGGTGCATTTGGAATTTAATCTGGCAAGGGATGTTAAAGATAACAAGAAGAGCTTCTTCAACTGTATTAGTTACAAAAAGAAAATCAGGGAAAACATGGGTCCACTGTTGAAAGGGGTGGGTGCCCTGGTTATGAAAGACTCAGAAAAATCAGGGTTACTGAACGCTTTCTTTTCTTCAGTGTTTACTGAGAGCAGCCCTCTGGAATCTCAGAACCTAGACAAGAGAAGAAGCCCGGAGAGAGGACGGCTTGCCTTGGGTAGAAGAAGATTGAGTCAGAGAGCACTTAGGGAAACTTGATACCCACAAATCCMTGGGCTCTGATGGGATGCACCCCAGAGTGTTGTGTGAGCTGGTGGATGTTATTGCTAAGCCACTCACCATCATCTTGCAAAGGTCCTGGAGAAGGAGGGAGGTGCCAGAGGACTGGAGGAAAGCCAATATCATGCAAGTCTTCAAAAAGGGCAGGAAGGAGGACCCAGGCAACTGCAGGCCAATCAGCCTCACCTCCATGCCTGTAAAAATGATSGAACGTCTCACCCTGGCTGCTGTCTCTAAGCATGTGTAGGACAAGAAGGTGCTCAGGTGTAGTCAGCATGGATTCACCAATGTTTGACTAACCTCATAGCCTTCTATGAAGGAATGGCTACMTGGATAGATGAGGGGAGAGTGGTGGATGTCATCTATCCTGACTTCAACAGAGCTTTTGGTACTATCCCTGACAGCATCCTTTAGGACAAACTCCGAAAGTGCGGGTTAGATGAGTGGACCAGGCCTCCAACTGGGCTCAGTGCCACTGATCATCACCCTCTGAGATTAACTGTTAATTTCAGATTTAACTGTTAATCTGTTTTTCAGGAAGGAAAAAGAAAGATTACCTTTTCAATCTGATCTGTATACAGATCTTTGAGAGAGGGAAATACTACCACCTTGTTGTTATTTGAAAAAGGGATATATTTAGTTAAGAGATGAATCCTCTTGAGTTCCAGCTGATCCTCAGGTGTTAAAGGGACTACCAGGGCTAAGACTCGTGTCTTAATAGGGTTACCAAATAACGTAGTAACTATAATAGTGCTGACTTTGGCAGCACTAGATTCATGAACAGTCTGTCAACTGCAGGTCTGACAACCTTAAAAAAAAAGTAAATCAAGATCATGAATAGCATCATTTATTCAAATGCAAYATTTACAAAGCAGGTTTCAGATGTCTGCACAGGAAATCCTCTACCTCATAACTTTCTAGCTCTTAGCTAACTTTGATGTACAAATGCCCAATCATCACTCAYCCCTAGAAGATGAGAGAAGGTTCTCAGTCTCCAGGAGTCTCCTCAGGCAGCATCCTGACCCAAAGGGAGGAGAGAGGTTCAGCCCATTGACCAATCCAGAAATTAGGATGGAGTCTTCCCTCCAACTTCTTCCCTCCTTAGTTCACCTTTTATATTATTAACATTTAAGTGGAACTTGAGTGACTTTAGTCTTACTTACTTTTGAGTAAGACTAAATATGACTTTCTAAGACTCGTTTAAAGTCTCCCAAGCCAATAGAAAACCAAGAGCGCATGCTCAGTGAGGAGTGGTTGTACCTTGGAGRTGCAATGAGGAAATAATGAGGAAAAGTCCAAGCAAAGTCCATCCAAAGAGACTAATCTGCCACTATTAGTCCAGCACCAGACATCTTAGCACACTATGTGGCTTATCAGCTGCATGGTACCCCCAGGTTGCCACTCCTGCAGGGAGCACAACAGTTTGGCTGTGGTGCCCTCACTCTGCTYCACCTTTCATTCACTCATCATCTGCATGGCATCCACCATAGGCTACCACCTCTGCGGGCAGTAAAACTACGTTTGGCCGTGGTGTCTCCCTTCTGCTACATGCTTTGTTTACTSTTATTAGCATGGGTAGGATGACAGATTGCAATGCTGATGAAAGTTATGGAGGAACAGATTGTGTACATACCAAAGGTCCTGGAAGTTGTAACTGTCTGTAGCCCCAAGCAAGCCTCTGTAATACCATAGCTTCTCTTACATCAAGTTTTTCTCTATTTCCCTCTTTTTTGAGCATTTTTCCCACATAATCTTCAAGGAGTTGCTAACCACTACATCGTTTGGGCTGTGTGGTTAAACATGATGCTAACTGACATCATCTGTGTCCTATTAAGAGTTTACTCCTGAAAGAAAAGACTTGACTGATAAAGATCAAATAGCTCATGCAGCACGTGTTTTGTGCTCTGCTCCTCTGCAGGTAGGAGTAGACAGTTGGCCAGATGCAGCTCTTCCTGTCATGTCAATTGGCTTCTGTGATTCAGGCCCAAGAGCTTTTCACATCTGAGAGAAGATGCATACTGAGAGGTTTACTCTCAATTCTAAGCAATGCAAGTGAGCAAGCATCAAGAACTTTTTATCAGGTATTACTATGAAGGAGCTTCAGTAAGTGGTAGTTGTGCTGACTGCCATGTTGATTCCTTTACAGACAGATGAACAATAATTATACGCTAACGGTTTACTACAACTGATTGGAAGCAGAAAAGAGCAGTAAAGTTTTAGAGATTCAAATAGGTTCATAGAACAGCCATATGGAAGCTCCTTTGGGAATCTTAACAAAGTAGGCTGTCTACTAGGTAGGATGATTTTTGTTTCTTTCTTTCTTTCTTTTTTCTTTTTTCTTTTCTTTTTTTTTTTTTTCCAGCAGGCTATATATCTCTTTCATTTTCCCATGGCAGGCTCTCTACTGAAAAATGCTTCTTTCTTAGTCCTGCAAGTTCTCCTTCACTTGCAGAGACCACAGTGACAGGAATACAGAGAGTGATAAGCACTTTAGAAAAACTAGATTGAGACCAYGGATTTCCTATTTTAATTGCATGCCATTGGTTGAGAGCAAATGATCACAATTTTGCAGTTTATCTCCACTTTTTTTTTTTCAGCAAACATATAAGTCAATTGAACTGAACAAACAAAAGAACTGAAAAATTAATGTATCCTCTCTCTCATAAACTGCATCTGGATGTCAGATGGATTCAAAACTTATTTGCATTTATGAACCTCAGCCATTTTTTCCTGACAATGATTCCTGCACTTTAATCACCATAKGATTCTCACAATAGTTCCACCAGACGACCTTGACACAAAGCCAGGATAAATCTTTATAACATCCCAAGGCATGTGCTACTTATAGATGCCTACTTTGTAAAAGTGCAGCTAAAATATGAGAAAATTAAATTACACTTTGTCCATAGACGGCAAGAGATCCATCTCCATTCAGATGAATTCAGACTTGGGATCAGAATTCAATTCACCTTATAGTCCTTTGAAAAGACATGCTGTTTCAGTTTCATTCTCTCAAGTTTGCTTCCAGCTCTTCTTTGAGCCACAAAACTTTTGTATCTTTGGCTGCTATGGCACAAAATAGTGTGGACAGTTTACAGGAAGTTCTCCTTTGGCATTCGCAGAATCATGACTGAGCCAGTCTGAGTAAAACTAGCAGAGATTTCAGAACTTAAAATATAATATGAAACTATAAAAAATCCTGCAGCACTAAAAAAAGACAAGTTCATAGCTACTGATTGTTATTCCTTCTCTTCTTCTCATTCCCACAGGGAAGATACATATTTGCAGTAACAGCCAACAATGGGTTAAGAAAGAACTGTCTTGAGAAGACTGGTCTCAGAGGGAATGCTTTGCACTACAAGCTAGAACCATTAAAAACTTAAGCGGTGTATGTTTTTGCTTAYGTATTTTCAGGGAAGAGTTTTAATTCAGAGATCAGTGGTCTTACGGGTAAACCATGTTTTCAAATAGGGCACTTTCAAAGATTTTTGTGTAGAGATAATTCACATAGGAAGCAATCATTTTYACTTGTATCTAGATAAGCAGCACCTAGTGCAATATGTCAGTAGGCCCAAGTGAGGGTCAAAGGGTTCTTCCATAACAAATCTATCATGAAATAGTGTAGCCAGCTGGACCAGAGAGGTGATCCTTCCCCTTTACTCGACACTGGTGAGGTAGTGCCTTGGATACTGTGTTCAGTTTTGGGCCCCTCACTACAAGAAAGACGTGAAGATAGTTGAGTGGGTCCAAAGGAGGGCAATGAAGCTGTTGAAGGGGCTGGAGCACAGAGCTTAGAAGGAGCGGCCGAGGGAGCTGGAGTGATTTAGTGTGGAGAAGAGGATGCTCAGGGGAGACCTTATTGTCCTCTACAACTACCTGAAAGGAGGTTGTAATGAGGTGGGGGCACATCTCTTCTCCAGAATAACTATGGATAGGACAAGAGGAAGTGACCGTAAGTTGTGAGGGAAGTTTAGGTTAGACATTAGGAAGAATTTCTGCACAGGAAGAGTAGTCAAGCATTGCAACAGGCTGYCCAGGGAAGTGGGAATCACCATCCCTGGCATTGTTAGAGAAATGTGTAGACAAAGTGCTTAGGGACGTGGTTTAGAAGGCATGGTGTTCAAGGGTTTACGGTTGGACTTGGTGATCTTGAATATCTTTTTGAACCATAATGATTCTGTGATTCTATGATATAAATCTCTCATTCAACACCAATCAGCATCTAACTTAGAAGTAATCATTCTTTTTGTCTAAGAATACAAAAATTATTCGGTTCCTTCATTAGTAGCCATAGGACTCTAATTATTGCTTAAGCTTTCTTTTGAATGTTAGTGTATTTCAGAATATCTAAATTACTTTTGGATCACCCATGAAATCACAAGGGAAGGTAGAGAAGTAAACAAGACCTACATTTGCAAGACCAAGCTGTTGTTGTATTGCCTTTGTAGATAAAAGATCAGATCCCCATCTGTTTAAATGTATGTCGCTGCATTCAGTGAAACAGAACCATAAATATTTATATGAAACTGAAATTTTATCCCAGGGTTTCTGCTGCAAGAGTAAGCCAAATGAAAAGTGAGATGAATCAGCATGTAATTCTGAAATGAACCACCAAATCGAGGCCAGACACTTAAATTTTGTTGCTCTGATTTCTCTAGCTTGATAAGTACAGTCATCCTAAATGTAGTTGCTCCAGTTGCTATCTACATCTGGCTCTGATTCATTTTATTTTTATCATATTCCTTTAGTAAACTCATTTCAGCTCAGCATACAATTCAACAACAATTGCTGCACATTTTTTTCAACATTGACTTTGTGTCAACATAAAAATGTCAGAGAAGTATGTAAGTGCTCCTGATTTAGGCTGCATTTAGTAATTTGTAGATGCATTCTGCATCCTAGGATCTTTTGTGTTGGATGTAGTCTTAGGGGAATTGATAGTTATTCCTTTAGCACAACTTTCAGTAACCTTTCATTATACTGAATTACAAGTAGATGCTGTGATCTTCTTAATATACTGATTACATATACTTATGTAATATACTTAAGAATATACTTAATATACTGATTACAGATTAGCATAAATCTTTTGGACCTGAGCACAGATTTCTAGAAAATGGAAGTATGTATATACAAACCCAGTGTTTCCAGTTAAGTTTAAGATCCCTTATCTACTAAAAGTTGTACCTATGTTATCTGTGACTAACAATACCAGCAGATACACTGAACATAGACCAGGAGAAATGTATGGATCCTTTCCTAAACAAAGAAGTGAAAGTAATTCTGTGTCTCAACAAAGGACATCTGTGACATATCAATGCATTAATTATGCCATTGTCCTCTTGATTCTCTTTCCAGGTGTTCAAACACAAACTCACACTTCCCAGATTTTCATTCATAAATCAGTCACTTTGAAAATCTCCAGGCATAAATAATTTAGGAATACTGTAGGAATCCCTACAGGATTCCTCTTGCTAGCAGGGTCCCTATGTGGAAATGTCATCATGTGACTCGATAAAGAAGATGTCTCCCCACGGCAATCTTGCAATTTATGGTGTAAGAAAATCTCCTCGCAACAAGTTTAGTCCTCACAATAAAAAGTCCTCATGACAAAAAGTCCGCACAACATATTACTTTTTAAATATTTTCTAATCTCAAGAGCATCCTGCAGTTCCCTTGCATCTTAAATTAACCATACAATATCTTTCAAACTCTCTTTGAAATATCTGTGCAGTTATACAAGCTGAATTGGGAATGATCCCCAAGTTTCTAAACTCTGTACAGATCAGCGACCAAATCACTTTATTGCACATACAGGTTCAGCATTCCTTAAAGATTTCCAGCAAATCTCTTTATCAAACTCCTTGTAACTTCTCTTCCTCTTAATATTCAATTCTTCTTTTTGAATTAAAAGATAGTTACAAAATTATAATTACAAAATACAGTTAATGGTGTGGGATTGGACAAAGAGATACAGCAGTATCTAGTTGCATTGGATATCGTTAGTGCCTGTTCAGGAACTGACATACAAAGCACTTATATTTCAGGCCCAAATACTTAAGTAGTACTATTTCAGAATTGCTGCCACAGAAGGCTGAAAATGTTTTGAACACTTTAGCACACTGAAGGCAACTTATAATCCTACGATAAGCAGGCCCAAAAACTTAAAGTTCACCAAAGTACAAGAAACAAGAACTGAGAGACCTATTCTGTTATTAAACTGATGGGATGATTCTGAAGATGAGAYGATGCTTCTGAAGATGAAGTTGGGACATTCTGCTATCAACAGAAGTAATTTTTTTCTCCTCCAGAGTTTGTCTTCACAAGAGGAASCTTCAGAATAAAAACTTTCTTGCTCTTAAATTGGAAGGAAGGTTTTTTTGGTTTATATGRAAGCATGTCTTCCTTTACCGACATCAAAATCTAGCTAGATTGGTCTAGTGATGAAATAAAGAAAGATCCTCTAAGCAGGGAACTACCAGAGACTAGAGTAAAAAGATTTCTGTCTTAAAAGCTGTTTATATATTTACTTTTTTTTTCTTGTTATTGTTGTTGCTTTATTGCCAAAATAGCAATAGCAAGAAATTCCCTTGTGCAGTCTGTACACTTACACCAGCAAAGGGTTCTTTTGCTAATAAACTTTAACCAAGTTCCCAAACAAAATAATTTGTCCAAGGAAAAAGAAAGCTATTTGTTTTTAAATCACTAAAATTTCATCTTCTTTAGGGTGTCCACCCTGTGGACAACTGAACATCTGTTAGCTGCGGATACAATTCTTTTTTCATACTCTGATTTAAGCATAACAGTAAAACTTCTGCTTTACTTCTTGTTTAAAAAAGACTGCCTGTTCTAGTGACTATATGAGATGGTGAACTGATTCTAATCTGCTAATCTCTTGGTGTCCAGAACAGATTGTTTCTTTCTGTTTTTTTTTTTTTTTTATCCATGGGAAATGAGTGAACCTTTCAAATTGAGAAAATGAAAGCAACATGAAATCTTTGGCAGTATCGCTGTTGATAAAAACCCAGTTTATAATAGCTGGTGTCTCATTCAGGAGAAATAAATTCAGTGTCATGGAAGGGCACATGAACACAGAAAAGACATTCAAGAAAATACAGGCATACAGATCTATGTGAAGACRAAGAAAATAAAATTGACTGGATCATCAGTATGCTTCAGAGATTTTTACTGCCAATTTACATTACAATGACACTGTATATCAAAATTTCACATTCAGTCTGCCTTTTCCAAGGAAGCAAAGTAAACTACCAGAATATGAACTTTATGTGTGGAATGGGTGCCAATTTTCCTCAGCAATGTCTTGGAGAAAGAACTGATTTTAAATTCCCTGTGGAGATTACCAAAGTTAGGCAGAGGAATGCCACAGTGATGATCCATGAGCTCCTCCAGCAAATCTTSCATCTATTTAGCAAAAACCTTCCTGAAAGTTTTTGGAATGCAAGCTGTACTGAGAAATTCCAAAATGGAATTCATCGGCAAATTGAAGAACTGCAGACATGCTTGGTAGAAGACCAATCTAAAAGAAAAAACAGCTCCCGAACAGGGGTCCTAAACAGTACCACTCTCAGTGTGAAAAAGTACTTTCGAAGAATCACCAACTTTCTACAAGATAAACATTACAGCCAGTGTTCCTGGGAAGCAGTCCGAATGGAAGTGAGAATTTGCTTTATATTTATTGACTGCCTTATGAGAAAGTACATGTCATAAAAAGGTAATTTTTTTTATATTCGGTATCTTTGCAAGTTTCTGGCAATTCTTTCCCTTTTAGGTTAGTCTCAAATTTTCAAATGTTCATAATTTTTTGAATTGGGGCTTGTTTTCAGAAAGSAGCATTCAATGTTCTAAGTGAAATATGTACTGTACTTAAAGAAACTTGTTATCCTTAAGCTCTCAGTTTTCAGCAGGAGAAAGGTCTTTAAAAAATGGATGGAGGCTGTTTGATGTTCTCTCTGTAGCCTTTCCACAGAGTATGCCAATTGTTTAAGAATTCAAAAGCATAATAGTTGGGCAGTCTATGAGTTTTACTTTTGCAATGGATCATTAAWGCAGATGTCCATGATGCAGACATACATAAGGAAGGTAGATATTTCTTGAGTCTATATGATACATAAATCTTAATTTACAAAGCATAGTAGTATTTGACATGACCTAAATCTCTTTAAAATATCTGATAACATAGACAAATATGTAACATACAACTCAAAAATAAGGGTGGGAASTTTCTAAACTCTAAAAGTCATTTTCTAGCGTTATTTTGCAACTCATCCCTATGAGATATAAACTCTTATCATTCGATATGGCAGAGTCATATATTCAATAACTGTAATAAGAATATTTAGGATATGTTAGTTGACATCAGTTATTATAGCAACTTAGAGTTCATAAAGCAGAGAAGAATAATGGGAAAATATTTATTATATGGCCAAATATGCAATCAAATTTCTTCTGTTGCTTCCCACTTCTCTCTCATACAGGCAGAGCCAAGCAGTGCTTCGAGACTTCATTTTACTGCATCATTTCATCTGCTTCACAAGGAAACCCTGGGACCAGTAGATTGTAAAAAGACTGTATGTATTTTGTCATGGATTTTTCCCTGCCTCTGATCTCTAAGTAACCCTGCTCCTGAAAGTATAGTTATTGCAAATGGAACCTGTTCTGTTTGAATGTAAGATATTAGAAAAAAATCAAACTACTTATGTAACTGCACACATGTTAGGGAGTGGACAGGGAAAAGTGGGAAAATTCTGTAGGCAGAAAATTCAATGTGATGTGATTACAACTCACCAGAGTAGAAATATTTGGCATTTTTATATGGTAGGTGGACACTACTATAGTCACATGTCTTTCTCTTGATTAAATGGAAGATATATATCAAAATCCCTTAGCATTTTTAAAAAAAATCAGAAAACTACTTCTGAATGCAATAATCTTAATGGAAGTGTTTTATTATTCCTGATCCCAAGAGTGGAGTGTAACAACATGGTATTTAGAACTGTWTAGACATCTAAATTAGACCTACCCCATTCACTCCCACACAGTGCTATTTTACAGGAACAAAGTCAGGGCAAGAAAGAATGGGTTACAAACTACATGCATGTAAGTCTTAATTATCCCAAAAGGGAATAAAAGTATCAATATTCTAAATTTGGCACACAGATAATTTAAAATTTACAAAAAGTTCATTAATGAATCTCTACTAATTTCAACACTTTGCTACTAAGTCAAGATTAAAGATATTCTTGAGGGCAGCAATGTTTAGCAAATGTGTTTAAGTATCATATAGTTCTAGCCAAAAAGGTATTCTTGTTTGTAAGACATTTTATTCAGGTTTTCTTCTCATAATATTTCTAAATTCATTGATTGTTGTAGTTATTTCATATTGCTCAGTTTTGGATACCTAAGTACTTTGCTGGAGCCCATGAGTTTGAGATTTCCCTACAGAATTATACAGGTTGATAAGCACAGATGGCATTTATCTAAGTACWGCTTAGCTGATTTTCTCTTTATGCCATGCAAACCTTCAGTTGAATTCCTGTCTCAGAGAACTCAAGAGTTTAGCAAACATAGCAGGACACAACCTTATCCACCCTAGACTGCACTAATTCTTCCTGTGATTTAGGTTAGACAAACATTGAACTGTGTGGAATGTCAGCACATCCCTGGCCATTATGGGAAACATCGATTTCCTTCATCTGCTTCTTTGGGAAGGCACTTCCATTCTAAAGCAGATACACCTATCTGTTTATGCACGCTTTATTATCAAATTGTGACTTTCAGATGAAGATTTATATTGGAAGGGGATGGGGAAACGGAGGTTGTGAAGTTATAAATGCACTTGGGAACCTAGAGAAGGTTAATGTACTGACGGAAGTAAAACATTTATAGGGAAGAGGTGTTCAAGAAATGTCCTACCTAGTTTTGTTGCAAATGTTTTTTTTTTTCAAATTAAAATCTATCTCCGGACATTTGCTGTCTAGAGTTCAGACCTCACCTTCAGTGAGAGACACACAAGAAATCTTGCATTCTTGTAAAAAGAATTTAATGTCCCAAAACTGGGTCTTCTATTAATTGAAGTGATATAACATTAAATATTAAATTTCTAATTTAAGGGAGCATTTTCAAATGAAATTCTGCATTTTTCTATGAAAAGAAAATATATCTAAGCTGCTATTGGTACATGCAACCTTTAAAACTATAACAAGTAAAGAAACAAATAGATATATCCAAGGATGCAATGTTTTTTGTTGGTTTGTTATTTTCTTTTTTGTTTATTTTTTTGTAAAAATTGTGGATCTAGACCATTTCCATGTCTCTCTATCAAGCACTCCGTATTACTATGTGGATAGATATTTCCACTCAAGAACAACCAGTACAAATATTTCGATTCACTTAAAAAACTCTTTTCAAATAAAAAATTGTCTATGTATACACTTGTCTACACTCCTAAATTCTTTCTTCTGCCTCCTAAGCAAATGATTTATTTTCTTCCCTCTGTGCCAGGCTGTTTTTTTGTTTGTTTTAGCACTTCCACAGTCATGCACAGAACCCAAAGCCCGCGTTAGAAGCTCAGTGATCAGCTGAGACCGTGGGGAGCGCCTGCCCCCTTGCACAATCAGGACCATACCTGCAGTTTTCCAAAACTGAGGCCAGTTTCAAAACTGGCATTATAGTATTTCTTTCCCTGATTCAAGCCTGTGCAGGATAACATTAATGTGGTTTCAACTTTGGTCACTCCTTGCAATTCAAGCCCAGACTCAAAATTGCTGTAAATCTCTAAATACTATATGCAATTCAGAATCCAATACACATATCTTTTGGTATTGCAATTCACTGATTTTATAATATATTTCATTACTAATCATCAGGCATCAATAAACACAAACTAAAAAGAGCTTGAAAGGGCTCTTTTCCTTAGAAATGCTTGATACTGAAGAATTTTCGTAGTTGCTTTATTTAGTTYCAACTGAAGTCACTGCCCACTGGTCTTGTAAGGATTATATCCTTTTCTTATCATTCATTTCTGAACTTTAATTAAAGTTCTCTAGTTCTGGAGACACAACACAGTTGTAGCATAACCAGATGGAATAAGCTATCCAACAAAACCTGAGTGCAAAAAATTATGCAATATGTACTGTAGCCCAGCACAATATATAATATCAATATTGTATTTACATGAATAATTTACACCAATATCAATGTTGAAGAGAGGATAAAGTATATCTTGATAATCAGGCTCTGATTAAGCATCAGAGGTAGTAGCATATTTCTAATATTGGAGGTCTGTATTTTATAGATATTTCCTTTTTTTCTGTAAACCTGGAAATTAAAATAYCTTTAATAACTTTTGGCAGGAGAGAATGGAGTAGAGAATGGAGCACTGGCAAATTATGTTGACATATCATACTCCTGGCTTAGGGATAAAAACAGTATTAAGATACTGCTTTTGCTCCATGAGAAAATTGACATTGCTATATAGTGTACATACAAGGCTAGAGGAATCATTCTCATGTCTTAACACAGACGTTCTAGATAAATCGTATCAAAATAGTGGATGCTTCTCTGTGCTGGCTTTAAAGGTTAATAAAGACCATGAACCACAATCACAAACACTGTGCTGCTATATATGCTCTAAAACATTACACTGAAATACAAATGAAAGTAATAAATTTGTTTATTCTTTAATCTACAAGTAATTGAACACTGAGGAAAAGTATTCACTTACTACTGGATTCTACATTTCTATTTTGTGACATAAGGGAATCAAACTTCTTAAAAAGTTCCCTTTTCAAGCATTCAAGAGACCTGATTTTTTAATGAAAAAATCAATGAATACATTGATTGAGGTTGAGGATGAACACAATGACTGAGGTTGGAAGGGACCTCTAGAGAACATCCAGTCCAACCCTCTGCTCAAGCAGGGACACCCAGCGCGCAGGGCAACCGATTGCATCCAGGAGAGTTTTGAAGACCTCCAGAGAAGGAGACTCCACAGCCTCCCTGGGCAGCCTGTGCCAGKGCTCTGTCACCCTCACTGGAAAGTTCTTCTTCACATGGAGATGGAACTTATGTGTTTCAGCTTACACCCATTGCCCCTTGTCCCATCACYGGCCACCAGKGAGARAAGTTGGGCCCCTTCCTCCCTACATTCTCCCCTCAGGTGAGAAGGGAGAATACATGTGAATCAGATCCCCTCTGAGCCTTCTCTTCTCCAGGGAGAGAACAGGCCCAACTCACTCAGTCTCTCCTTCTACGACAGATGCTCCACTCCCTTCATCATCTTCCTTGCCCTCTGCTGGATCCTCTCTAGAAGCTCCATGTCCCTCTTGTCCTGATGAGCCCAGAACTGCATCCAATGTTCCAGGTGCRGCCTCACCAGAGCTGAGTAGAGGAGCAGGATCCCCTCCCTGACCTGCTGGCAACACTCCTCCTGATGCAGCCAGGATCCCATTGGCCTTCTTGGCCACGAGGGCACACTGCTSACTCAYGGTTAACTTRGTGTCARCCAGGACTCCCAGGTCCCTCTCCGTGGAGCTGCTTTCCAGCAAGTCAACCCCTAGTCTGTACTGGTGCCTGGGGTTATTCCTCCTCAGGTGCAGGACCCTGCACTTGTACCTCATGCAGTTCCTCTCTGCCCAATTCTCCAGCCTGTCCAGGTCCCTCTGGATGGCAGCACAGCCCTCTGAAGCGCTGGCCACTCCACCCAGCTTGGTGTCGTCCGCAAACTTGCTCACGGTGCCCTCTGAACCCTCGCCCAAGTCATTGATGAACAAGTTGAACAGCACTAGGCCCAGTACTGACYCCTGGGGGACACCACTGGCCACAGGCCTCCAACWGGACTCRGCCCCATTTATCACCACCCTCCGAGCTCTGCGATCCTGCCAATTCTCAGTCCACTTCACTCTTATCTAATGCCCACTCCCTGAGCTTCCTCTTGAGGTTGTTATGGGAGACMGTGTCAAAAGCCTTGCTGAGTCAAGGTAGACAACATCCACGGCTCTCCCCTCGTTCATCCACCCTGTCATCCCAACATAGAATGCTATCAGGTTCCTCAGACACGACTTCCCCTTGGTTTCCTCTCCATGCTGACCACTCCTGATCACCTTGTTTTCTTTGACATGCCTAGAGATGCCGTGTAGGATGAGCTGCTCCATCACCTTTCCAGGGACAGAGGTGAGGCTGACCAGCCTGTAGTTTCCCAGCTCCTCCTTCTCACTCTTTTTGAAGACCGTAGTGATGTTTGTTTCTTAAAGTCGTCCGGCACCTCCGCTGCTCTCCATGAGCTCTCAAAGAAGATGTAGAGTGGCTGAGCAAGAACACCCGCCAGTTCCCTCAGCACTCTTGGGTGCATCCCTTCCAGGCCCATGGATTTATGGGTGGCCAGTGTGCCTAAGCRAACCCTAACCCAATCCTCCTCGACCAGCGGAAGGTCTTCCTCTCGCCCGTTTATCTCTCTCTCACCTGAGCTCTGTAGTTCTTGGGGACTAGTCTTAGCAGTACAGACAGACGCAGAGACATTTGGTAACTCTGCCTTCTCTGCATGCTCTGTTGCCAAAGCACCCTCCCCATTCAGCAGTGGACCAGCGCTTTCCCTAGTCTTTTCTCCTCTGGTGATTTATTTGCAGAAGCCCTTCCTGTTGTTTCTGACATCTCTTTCTACTTCTAATTMCAAACAGGCCTTCGCCTTCTTCATCGCATCTCTGCATTCCTTGACTATACTTCTTTATTGCTTCCATCTTTGAAGAAAACATTTCTTACTTTTAAAGAGAATTAATTTTGTTCTTTGTGTCAAAGGATAAAKGCTTACACAATTCAGATACTGAAAATCAATTCCTGGAAGATTTGCAGCAGAAACTGAAGGCAATAATTCTGTATGAGTTTTATTAGAATACTTTCATTTCCTGAACAAGACTTTGAACAGGGCATGTAGATGCATTTAATAACTTACTTTACAATACATTCTGCACTGATAGAAGTGTAACAAAAGTATTAATTGAACTTTCCAAGWTTTAGTCAAAAAGTGAGAGCACATTCAATAAATTAGAGCTTTACAGTTAACAGTGTCAATTTTGTTTCCAATGGTTATCAAGCTAAAGGGATTAATTCCAGCACCACATTTACATCTATTTAGATTTTAACACTATTTCTATGCACTATTTCAAGTGTTTCTTACAATTTTTCCCCAGTCCTAGGCTGTGATCCTAGTAAAGGTTATGAATCAGGCATGTAGTTTAATTATAAACTGAATAAAGTGCATAACGAAAGAAAAATAGTAGCAAGATAAACGGGATCTCAGAACAAGTGACTTATGTCAGCATCATTCTGACAAGTTCTCATTCAGATTCCTGTCTTCATCCAAAAATAAGAGAAATTCACCATCATGAAACAYAGACATGTCACCAGTTTCAGTAGAGCACACATTAACCATGAGCCAAAGTATCAAAAGAAAAAAAACACACCTCATATTAAAAAGTCTATGGCCTACAAATAGAATACCTTTTGCACTCCCTTAAACTTTCAAGTAAAGCAAAGCTGGAGATGACGGAGTTTCATTAAAACTCACTTCATAAAATGTTAATCTCTTAAATTCACAGTCTTAAATTGAATCATGAATTAAAGATAACTCTTATTAAAGGCGAAGACATATTTCATCTTCTTGTTTGGATATCATCTTGGCGCTCTGTGGGAAGGGTTTAAGGTGTTACCTTAGCCTGTATACAAACTTACAACGGATAAAACAATAGTTAATAGGCAAAGGCTAACAACAGAAGCTGAGAAACATCATTTTTCTGCAGTTCGAAAGAGCTCAGTAATGCTGGATTAGTAAACATTTAATTGCAGGATTGGCAAAAAATCTGTGGGAGAACATCCTGGTTGGCAATGAAATGAACAAAGCATCTTAAATAAGGTCCTAGTTCCCTTGTGCAGACTGCTGCAATTTACATTGTTAACAATCAATACTTCCCACACAAGTTTAGTATCATCTTGTAATTAAAAAAAAAAGTAAATGCTCTAAATGAATGAACCATTAGTGTTAAAAAGGGAGATCAAGCATGTTTCAGATTTGTACCATTTGTACCATAAGAACATTTCTTAAAATTTGACACCTTTGGAGAGATCATGCTGCAACCCTTAGAGCAGCTAGGTACATCACTTTCTGTGGAAACACTACAGATATTGACAGCATGACAGGGGGAAACTAGCACACATCTGAAGAAATTCAGTGGAGAAATAAAATAAAACAGCATTCAAACCAAAGCACATCTGCATTTTCCTGTTGAGACCATGCCACAAAAGAACTCCTTCTGGTATTTTACTGTTAAAAAATGGTACACAGAAGAAAAGGGTTGATTAAAACCATGCTCTTCTAGGTAAGTTGATATTGCGTCTGATAGCATTCCTTCCTGCTTCTTAAATATGGTAAATTCCTTTGTTACTACTGATTCATTATAAATCAGATCACTGATTGCCAGATATGTGGCATTCACATTGATTTCTTTTACTGGCATGCAAGATTGCAATATCACACATCAACAGTGGCGAATTTTAAAATGTCATCAGCATATCACGTTCTTGTACACTTGTGTAGAATGGTCTTCCAAAGATGAAGGAATGTAGACCTGGTTTAATCTTCTCAGCTAAAGCCATTATTATGTTAAGATCGCCCTCTGCTGTTAGGTCAAGGTCTATCTTTAAGCTACGAAGAGACTTAAAAGGCTTTTTTCCTTTTTGCCTGCAAGACAGAAAGAATTTTTGAAACCTGGATTACATTGAAAAGAACATAATTTCCTAGAGTGTATTTTCTATTATCTATTGACTTACGTGTCATCCTCTATGTATTTTATTAAAGTTAAGGCTTTTCTGTGAAGGACTAGCAGAAACTGTGCAAGAAAAGTACTCCGCAGAGACAAGCCTGGCTTCAGGTGAAAGATCTGTTAAAAAGTACAGMAAAAAATTAGTTGGATACAGAAATTCAAGGATAAATATATAGACGCACTGTACAAATGTGACAAACAAGTTCCTAATATGCAAAACAAACATAATAACATTGGATTCGTACATACACATTCGTACTTCTCTAGCTGTTCAATACAGTATGTTAAATTGTTTCACAATTCTATTGACGATTGAGTTCTGTTTTCCTTTTTAAAATTATTTGAAATGACCATCAGGTATCTTTTCCAATGTTGTAATTCCAGACACTGTGGCACAGTAATAGAAAAATGTGCACTGTTTTTCGTAGATAATAAGACTGTCACTATTATCCCAAATTTCAAATTAAGTTTAAATATTTTCAAAGATCATCTCCGTTACCAACCAGACATTTCTAATGCTCATAGCTAGAAGTTTTCTCTCTTGCTGTGCAGAAAACARTCAGAGCATCAGTATAAAAAATAGCTATCCGATAAGAAAATACCTATTTGCGTCAAATTATTTATTGTTAGAGCCCAAAGTTAAAAGGTCTTTAACACTTGAACTTCCTGAAAATGCAACCATTTACCTGATCCAGGAAGGCTTTCACTAAGGTATCTCTATGCAGGATGTCTTGAAAGACATTTCTATAGTAATGAAAGCAAACAAACATGTGAGATAATGCCAAGAGACACTAAACACTTCTGTACACGAACAGCATTACTACTTATGATCCGGCAGAAGTTGTGAATTTCAGTGAATTATAATCCTGCTATTTTTAAAGGTAATAAAGAACTTCTATGTCTATTTTTTTTCATGCAAAATGAACCAAAACCAGAGAAGCCATTAGGCCCTGTCAAATACACTTTGTATTGCATGAATTTCAGTAACATTTAAATCGGTAAGACTACTGACTGGACCAGGAAAATCCAAAAGATGAAGAACAAGTACCACAGTTCAAGTAGCTTCTTACAACCCCCAATCCTGTAATTTATTGGAAAGCTTTACACTACTATTCTCTCAACTTAAACCAAGTAACTTTTGAGAGCTGTGAGCACACATACAAATCCGGTGTGAAACTCTCATCTGTGTGGATAATAGGATCCTGAGACATTTCTTCATCTGAATTAGCTCTCCAAAATGCTGACAACTCAGATCTCATATAGCGTCGCTGGTTATAGATGTGTTCATGACAAGGTGGCATCTGCTTCACTGTATTGACATCTACATCTATATGTGTAGTGGGATATGGAGCATACATTACTTGACGGAAGGGCAATACAAAGCTTCCTGTTGCATCCTGTTACAGTGAAAAAAAATTACTCACTCTTTTGAAAAAGCAAAGCTACAGTGAAATCAAACAACATTAAAACATCACTCCTATAGTTTAAATGACATTTGTTTAGACATATTTCATTTGAGAAAACTGGTGACAGTAAGCCCAGTAAAATGTCCTATAATAATGGATGATTCTCTTAAGCTAATGATGAGAAAACAAGTATTGAGTTAATTTGAATTTTTCATTTTATTATTACATGATCCACTTCTTGATTCCATTAAGAATTCAGCACTACATTTATCTGACATTTCTATACACTGATGCGACCAACTTGTCAAAGCAAGGAGCATTACTTACCTATATATCTGCACTCATTGTTACAGTCCTTTTAAAACATTTGTAAACTGTAGGACTGTTCTTTTTTTTTGTTTTGCTATAATACAAACTCAGTGGCCTTTGGAAACCAACCTTGTTCCAAGTAGGAAAAAGAATTATTACTGAACCTCAGATTATAAGAACAACCAGGAAGAAGAAACACAAGCCTCATAGGAAAGATAAGCTTGTAATTTTAACATACAGAGAGTGATAGGTATACCTATAGCATTAGGAAACAATGAACAAAAGACAATAAATCCCTGTGGGCAAGAATATATTCATGTCACATACCAGAACGCGCACACACACACACACAAATTGAATATAATTCTTAAGCCACCGTAGAATAAAATTTGCCTAATGGACTTACTTTGAGTAATCCTTGAACAAAAAGTCCTGACTCATACTTGAAAGATGATTCATTTCTACAGAGTCTGGAACATTTACGTTCTGACGGTGTAAGAAACAGACACAATGTTCTCACAATCTGCATTTTAAAAACAGTTTTGAAAAGACAGGAAAATTTAAAGACCAAGTTGATCCTGAGAAACATTTTTTGACTTGAATGTACTGCACATTTCAAATGCTACATGATAAAATTTCATCCCAATTTCCCATTAAATGAGTAAAACTCCACATCTTTTGCCAAAGGTATCTTAGCCAACTGCATATGACAAATCACTTCTGCCTTCCGTTAGGTGTTCTTATAACTTAAAAATGAGTTACTATGATGACTTTTCTGGCTTATTTAGGCCTGTTATTTTATTTGCTGCATATTGAAACACTAGCTGTTATCTCCAATAGGCAAAGTTATTTTTTTAAGCATCAGTGCTTATTATGTTTTCTCAATGTTATTTCTTTCAGATCTCTATCAAAAGTAAAAAAAAGTTTTTCATTATCCTTTTGTATACACATATCCTGCAACAGCTAAAAGTAATCTTCAAATATTAACATATATTCCATGGTATTAACTACAGTCTTAAAACTGTAATTTCTTATTTGTCTGTGTCTGGGGAGGCTCTGTCCTTGCTCAGTATCTTTAACATCACCAATGTCATCCTACTTTCTGACAGAATCTATTTCCCACTTTGCAACAGGTAATTTTATCATAAAGAAAGCTGGATAAAGCATTTTCTTTAGAACCGATGTACCCTGACAAAATGAGCACAAGAGCACAGTAATGTTAAGGACTTATATAGAATTATACCTATATCATGGTATATTTAACATCTATTGATTTATATCAAATATCAATATATGTTTTGCCCTGGATATATCTTGAAACTCACATTCTTCCAGACTTTTTATTTTTCTCTAAAGTATCTAGCTTATCAAAATATTTTTTTAAAACAGTCCTGACTATTTAAATTATATCTTATATCCCTGGAACAATACTTATTAATTGTGGTTAGCAGATTTCAGCTAAAAATTGATCATTTTCTTTTCTCCAGTTACCTAGCTCATGAATAGAATGTCAGTTGTCACTATGCACTTGATAAGAGGTGGTTTATCATCACTCTGAATACACACAAAACAACCTCCGTCTTTCACATTTTTTAACAACATGAAGTGCTTATTTCAAAACAGGCTTACTCAAGAAGCACTTTTTTTTGTAAACCTACTTTTTAAAAAAGGAATACATTGCAGAGTAGCTACTATATACAGCTACTTAACAAATGTATTATCTATTCAATAGGCCTAGTATTTTTATGTTGAAGCAATATACACATATACATTCATACGTGTATCAAAAAAAATTAAAATCAGAAGTCCTTGTAAGTGGAGAAACTCATTCTTACAAAATATATTAGAAGTGAGTGATCAGTACACCATAATTTAAGAACTTGATCAGACGGAAAACCCCAATACAGAAAAATATTTTCTGTCAGTAAATGAATTTATCTGACCATACTGCTTCTTCACATGTATACTCCAGGATCCATGTCATAGTCTAATAGCACGAAGATATGGCTACTACACTGCAGAGACCAATATTCTGAGTAGTACCAGAGTACCATTACATTTAATGAGTACCGTTACTGTACTCATGTACCGTTACTGAGTAACGGTACTCATTAAATGTAATGGCATCTGACACTTGAAGGTTCTGGGATAGTATATTTTTATAAAGTCCTTTCCATTCCCACCTGCAGGGATATTCTAAATCACACAGGCTTTAATATTAGCAGATTAAAGAGTGAAAGRAGAGAGGCAATTTATTTAGAGAGTTTCATTTACTTTTTAAAAAATTAAAAAACATAATTTGTTTCTGCCTATTTTGATTCAAGATTAATTTTAGTGAATTTATTTGAAGAGATGGAATGATAGTCTAATTAAGTCAAAGGGAAATCCTCCTGGGTGAAAAGATATTCTACTATATGACATAAATAATATTTAAGAAACATTTCAATGAAGTGCAAACACAGATATATATCTTCCAAAAATTATTTTCAATTTGAAATCAGCACTTATATGTAATCAGAAAGCTGTGTATACAATTTGATTTGGAAAATTCTGAATAAAAATCTTCCTTTTTCTTTTAAAGAGTTTGTAAATTTAAAAAAAGCATCAAAATGATCCATAGTACAAATATTAAAAAAGATAATGAACACTTAACTAGAACCAAGATGAAATTAACAGATTTATAAGTGAGTTTAAAAAAGCTTAATAAAATGGGAAAAAAATCTCCAAAAAAATCTCCATCTCATTCACTATTTATGTACAGTATGAATAAAATTACATTGTCTTGATAAAAGTTACCAGAAAACAATTAATAAGCCACTTTTCAAGCAGAATTAGTAACTTTTAGAGCAATCAACTGAAGATAGACAACTAGATGATATTCCCTCTTTCTTCAACCTCAAGTACATCTACAGAAAACTCTTGCTGTGAATGACTAACACTCTTAATAATGAACATTCAAGTTGGTTTGTTCAAAAGTGCCTTACCTTATTCACTTTTTCTGCACTGCTACCAACAACTACGGAACAACCACAGGTCTGAAGATGCGAACTTATTGCACTTCAAATAAAAACAAAATAGGTTAATACATTTATAAATACTTTTAAAATATAATCATCATCATGATTCCACAGAATTAAGTCCCCAGTATAATTTTGGGTATAACTTTGTGATTTTAGCAATACCTACAGTTTTACTCTGATTGATAGAAAAACTGGCAGACAAAATCTCCAAATATCACTTACAGTGCTAACCCAACCTCTCTACTGCTACGTAGCTGTATTACACCATCGCTAGAAAGTTTTTCGTCTAAAATAGCAGAAAGACATCAATAATGAAAGGTTTGAAAGAATTTTGAAAGATGACTTATTTGATGTTCCTAATTTTCTAAAACTTCACGTCAGATGGCAGTTTTGGGACACTTGGTAGATGGACTGTCCTGCTCCTGTTAACTGCATGAGCAAGAACACTTCACAGGTGTGAGCTCCTCGATACACAATGGTACACTAGGGATTAGAGAGTGTTGTCTTGTGACAACAGCACTGCTCTGATTTAGTTACTCCTTAGCTTGGCAGCTGCTACAAGTATACCTGCACTAATCCTGACAACTGCTAACCTGTTCTTAACAGACTCCTGTTCATGATTTGTCATCACTCTTCTTGACTTTCTCAAACAAACACCTACCCCCTGGTTTCAAAAGTCTGGCCATCTTTGTAATTTGAAAGCTTTTTCTAACATCTATGAATAAATATTAGAATTGAGGGACTGTTTGTATTGTGTTCAACCAGTTCTAATAAACACCTCTAAAATTATTAGCATTATAATAGCTATGCTGAGACTCTCCTACATTTGAAAATCCTACAGGTGCACTTTATACTGGGTCTACTACTACTTATCTTATGAAATATTTTAAAAATAGATTCAAGGTGTGCAGATGAATTTCTTACTTAGTGCAATGCAATTTTTGGTCAGTGAAATATAGATATCCATACTAACACCATATTAGATTGAGAGCTGAATCCAGTAGAGTTGATAAGCTCTGCTACCCTCTCAAAGGCAGCTTTAAGTAGAGCATCACATGAAGCTTAACTGAACCTATATCCTTGATGATGCAGAGTTTATCAGATCATTCATCAGATCAGTTATGTTACTTCTGTTCATTAATCCTGCCACTGATTGTCTAATAGCTGTATAAAACTGTAAGACCTTGCTACTATTTGCAGTAATTTTAAAAAAGTTATAAAATCAGGAAAAGGGGGTACACAATAAATCACATAACATGGAAATACACTCCAGAACATTGTAGATATACAACTAAAACATATGCCGTGATCTTCTTTTCGAGAAATACTGTGCAACACTACACATCTGCAGTGCTGCTTATTTGGATGTTGTCAGCATCATGTCAGAGTGAAAAGTATGTTTCAAACAGGTTCAAAAAGGGTGTTTGGACCCTTTGGAAATTTTATCTGTATAAGAGACATAGGATCAAGGCAGTCATTATCTGCTTCTGACAGAAGAGTATTTTATCGTCACAGAACCAGTGACTCTARTTGCTTACAATAATCCATCTGACAATATTTGTCACGTTATTTTATAAAGAGTGCTAGCATTAGAAGATTAAAAACACACACAGAACCAAGTTCTCTATAAAACTATATACTATGTAAGTGTGAATAATTTGTGAATTTAACACATGAATTTGTGCAGTACTGAAAAAACATATGACACTGTACAAACAGATTAAAGAATCTTTGAAGCTAAGCAGTAAAGAAATTAATGCAGTCGTAGGGGACATATTCTAAAAGATAACAGATGATCTATCAAAATCCATGAAATACAATTCCCACGGGAGACTGATTCTCTGAGGTGCAAATATTTCTGTTTTTACATTAAAAATACAAAAAAAAAAAAGTCAAATACATGTCTTTTTCCACTCATATAAAAAATCTATCACACTCACATGCATACATATTTATACATATATAAATACACACAAAAGTCTATGTCATTTTACTGCATCATATATCAAAAATGCATTTCATACTTGAGGAGAAAGCCTTCATGACAACTATCCCCGATGTCATCGTCATTTAGCACTGTATCACTTATCTAAAATGCAAATAAACATAAACAAAGGTTAGACAGTATATGGACAATTTTAAATAACTCATCTTTGTTTTGAACACAAGTGCTACCTGTTTAGGAACTGCTCTGTTTAGGATCTGCTTAAAGTAAGTTTTAACACTGCCAGAAAACCAAAAGGTTAAAAAGGCCTTGGACTTCAGCCAAACGATACTTAGAAAATCAGAAAAGTCACTGATCATTAAATTTGTTTCTCCATCTTGACAGTCAGGTTTGCATACAATATGTTTTTCTAATGCCTTCTCCAGAATAACTTAAATTGGTTCAAGTCAAAWCAGTTCCATTTTTTTGATGAGAATAATAAACTACACTGAATTAGGTATCAACTTTAAATCSAGTTACCTCTTTACGTTTTTTGTTTTGTGTGAACATCCTCTCTTTTATTGTTTTAAAAATGGTATCACTGGTAGCTAATTTGGTAAGTGCTGAGCAAAATTTCACTGCCAGTGCAGTGATATTTAGAAAACTATACTTCCTTATGCGAAACCATCCCAAACATCATTAAGCAGAGTATAATTTTTTCTTGTTGTTGAAGACAGCATCAAATGAGAATGGCACTTTATTACTCAGATTGCAATAAGTTTAAGGACTTACATCTATTTCTTCTGAAACACTGTGTGATTTCATAGAAGAAAGGAGTTCCATTACAGGAATAACTTCTCCTGTCAGCATCGGAATGATGCTGTGGCCCTGTGGAATAAATAAAATATATTGAAGTTAAGGTATGCAGTACAGGGAGTTGCCAGGAAGAAACTCAGGCAAAACTTCTGAAGTTTCTATTGTTTGCAAGTGTGGTATATGAGTTAACTGATACACAAACTTCAACACCAATTTAAATTGGAAACACCTGATTCTCTTTTTTAACCATACTTTTAAAATGCGTTCCCAGCCTCCTAGGTTGATTCACCAGATCAGTTTGATTGGCCTACTCAGGAAATATTTGTAATGATACAACTTGTTCATACTATATTACATGCAAGTACTGTTAAGTGTTACTGATGCAAACTACAATACTTTAATAATGACAGGACAACAGTACCAGGTTTATTAGTTATTAACATGGTACATTATTTCTCTTGTTTCACATACACAAAAATGCCCCATTTTCATAGGTACCCTTTCAGAAACCAAATTCTCTTCACGTTCTCACACATTAAATGTACAACCACATTCTAACATGACAGACTCCACACATCTCTGTAATCTGAAAAGGTAATGACCTATTGAAAAACTACCCTTGTCCGGAGGAGAGCATAAATCTACGGAAACTATTATGGAAGCTACTACCTTTAAGGAAACGGAAGTACAGATAAAAAACTTCTCTCTTCTGAGCTATAACATTCTTCACAGACTTCCCTTTTACACATAAATGGATGGAATGTACTTGTTTGTTCAAGGCTCCCATCATCCTATCTTCAGTAGTTTGCCTCGTGTATGGCAGGTCATCAGCCAGTTCAAAGTATCTTCCTGGATCCCAGAAATGAGAAGTGGCACCAAGTTCTACAGTTACAAGATTCAGTCAATACACTTTGTGATGTTGGGCCATATTCATCAACCAGACTCTCTTACCTGATCCTCCATTCTCTCTGTGCCTTCCAAGACAATCTTCTGGAAATGTTCTTGCCTCTCCTGAGCAAGAAAGCAGTTAAATATAAAAACTCTGGTATTTCTCTATACATGTATGCACACAACAGCCAAATGGTAAAATTTCTTCCCTGCAGAGACATGCTTCTTAGATCCAAATTCTGATGTTCAAGTCCTTTTCTTTTACAGAGTTGACATTGGGAGGAATGAAGTCATTTTAAAGTGATCAGTGCTTCCTGCTCCGCACCAAAGCTCTTACACATTGCAGGAGTAGCAGGAGAGAATGATGACAATAACAACAGATTAATAGTCCTTTTGTTACAGACCAAGAAAATGACAAACCATCAAAAGATTATCATTCTGAATTCCACTTTATATACTTTTATTTTCAAATGAATGACATACACAGTGATGACTACCAAAGAAAGACGAACAAATGAGATCTCTAAGATACGGAAAATATTGGTTTGGAGTCGGGAGGAAAGACAGGGTAATTCTCCCGTCTTGAGACACTGACAGACATTGACAAAACTTCAAAACATGCCTTCTGTTTTAAAATCAAGTACAGGTGACACAAAACCTAAAAGTATATAAAACATGGCTGTATAAGAGATTGGACTAGGCTCTCTGAACAGATTCACCAGCAGCTCAGTAGCAAACAGGATTGAAAATGTAACTCAGCGATACCTAGTTATTATTCACAATGAGAGTCTAACTCACTCGATTAATCATTATGACATCAAAAAAAAAAAAAAAAAAAAAAAAAAAAAAAAAAACAAAAAAAACCAATGCCACAACAACTAAAGATAGCTTTGCTAAACACTAAGAAGTTACTGCATTTCTCCTGTCACTGGTCTCATGAAGTACTCAAAGTTCATCTATATCAAGCGGGTAAAGAGTTTACTTAATCTCTTTGAAGCAGATGAATAAAGGGCAGCCTACAGCAAATTGCCCTCAAATGGCACATGTCTAACAATCTGAAAGGCCACACAGCTACAATGAAGATTCCTTAAGGTCACTTCTATTGTGARGCTTCTTAGATAACGAAGATCCTTTGCTCTGAAAGACTTCATGTAAATACTGTAATACCACTAGCCCTGTCCATCCCTAAATAAATCTCATGAGAACTGATAATCACAGCAACCATTATAAATGCCACAACAGATGGCATTTATGGAACAGATGTTCCTCTGACATTTTAATTCAATATTATTTGTTGTGATATAGACATGCTTGATGAATCCTCATAAATTGGAAACTAATATTTCTGCCTGTCTTCATACACTACTCATGGCTAAAATAGAATCTAAATGTTTAACATGAAGTAAGGTTGAGGCTCTGATTTCTCTGGTCTCTTCATCATCAAAAAAAGCTAAAAACACTTCTGGCCTTCCTCAAAAATCCAACAATAAGTAAAATAATTTTATTCTCTAGGCTAACCAAGCTGGACTATCCACTTAAGGAATACATGAAAGAGAATGAAGAACTTAGGACTAATTCCAGAGAATATCTTCAGAAATCATGTTCCATCACTATCAATTCAAAAACTGCCAGGCCATTTCTACAGGAGAAAATGATGAATGTGGATCCAGATTCAAAAACAGAGAAGACAAGCTGTAGTTAACAACAACGCACAGTGCTTTATTTGAACTTTGCTATTCCACGGTGAAAGTCTGTAGAGAGAGACCTAAATGACTTGGAAAAATATGTAAGAGCATGAGTATTTCTTTATGTCAAAAGCACTAACGTGTAGGGAACAACTGACTTTTAGAAGACTAGGTTAGCAAGACACATTTATGTTTTTACCTTACTGAAAATGAAAGTTCTGTCTTTCCTTTAAAAAAAACAGAATTAACAAGAGTGGATGTAAAAAGAGACATAGCCAAATCATACAGCAAGAAAATGTTCTGTTAGTGTAACAAAAATTACAACTTTAAATTTAACAGTAAATTATTACTTTTGGAACCTTATTCAGAGTAATTAAAAATGAAGTCAGTAGAAGCCTCAAAACAGAACAGGAAGTTCATCAAGCTATCATACATCCCCACAGACATTACCACTGACATGCAAAATACAACTTTTAGACAATTTCCCAGCAATTTTTTCATTTTTAGTATTAGAAAATCATATATCTCTAACGAAACACATAATTTCCATTTAATCATGAAAAATGCACAATGAACSCAAAAGTGCAATTTTTCAAAAATAATTTCATAAAGTTTCTTTTTCAGAATTCAGAAGCAGTAATAATATTCGAACTAAAGCTGATTTGTCTTAGTGATTGACCCACAGTTTAATCCTTTGGCAAGTTCTCTTGCAAAAACTGCTTTCTAATAGTCTTTTTGGGGAAATGATACAGTGACTACTGTATATATAGCAGTAACTTGAATTCATTCCAACAGTTCCTTTTTTTTTGGACATCAAGAGTGAAAACAATTATCTGAAACACTGTAATTTTACAATTCCACCTAATACAAATCCTTTACTTAGCATATCTTATAATAGCAATTTTTATCAGATTCAGGGAGATGAAAGATACTGCACAAGACACCTGTTCTAACCAGATGAATTGGCACATGCTCATATAATCCTCTATATAACAATAAATCAYATGACTAAAAACCCAGCTTTCAATTTGTTGACATATGGACTTTTCACCTTCAAAACCTAATAAGTCTAGAAATATCATTTTCCTTGAGTTTCTGTGTATAATTATGATACAATCAGGATCATACTTTGCTACCGCTCAAAAGAATTCAGGCAATTGTAGCTGTGAACTACAACTGTAGCAACGAAACAGCTTTTAGTAATGAAAGCAAACCTACCTTGTGCATCCATATTCTTCCTTTCCTTATAATATGTGTTAACCTGTCCACACACACCCTGTGAAGAGGCAGGTAGAAGCCAAGTTCACTTTGTGGCAGTATAATGGACAGTCCGTAGGTGCTTCTGTCTCCATTCCAGTTTCCATCGAAGATTAATGACACAATGATCACTCTTTTCTCTGCCAAAACGAAAAACTTCACGTCTATCGCACCGCTTTCCGCATTCCGAAGTATCTCTCCGTTCAGTGTATGATTTGCAAGAAAAGTTATTTCACCATCGCTGAGAAGAACCTGTTTGGTCTTCGGGGCCCAGATGTGTCGCACTCTGGGACCAAGAATATTGTCCCAGTAAGCAAAAGTGGCAGCCAACAAAGGCGACTCTCCATTCAAAGAGATCTCTGTTTTGGCAACTGCAGGAGAGGGTGGTGGACAAAGAGCTGACATACCTTTTTCTTCTCTATCATACCATTAAAATGCATTCATTGCCTAAAAATCAAAGTTTTAGCAGAAAAAAAAAATTAGGAAAGCATGCATTATTTCCTCATTCCTCTGCTTTCAAATAAGACTTCAAGACATCCACAGCTCTCGCTTCCACTATTAGGATTCCACCTAGCCTTCATGCAAGAAGCAAGTTATATGCATACTTTCTACATAACAAAGTGGTATGACTCACAACTTTTAGTCATTCACTGAGATATACTTGCTGCAGAAAGTTTATGATGATGAACCTGCGCAACATTCAACTAGTGTTAAAAAAAGGCACAAAAGATGCATTTCCTTTACTTTAAAGTAAAGCAGATACATGCCCTGGCATTAGGTAACAGGAAGTTTCATCTTGACAACAGAAAAGGCAAGTTGGTCACAGCAGCAGCCGCAGGACCCAGATATACTACATCAAGAACCCACACATGTGACATCAAGAGTTATTCCAAAAATCTCAACCCAGRAAGGACAAATACAAAACTTAAATACATTAATCTTAGGTGAACTTGGAGAGATTAAACCTCTTTGCTTCTTTTTAAACAGTGTGCACCTAGTGTACCCAAGAAAGGGTACAGAAAAAAAGAGAAAAAACTGCTGTTTTTTTACATCAGGCCTTTTGTGTGTGTGTGTTTATATTTTTTCCTTTTTTTTTTTTTCTTTTTTTTTTTGGTTCATACACTTACGGGTTTTAAGGTCCCAACTAAAATTGTCCAACTGTTTTTCCTCAGGGCAGAAATGCATCTCCTCTGTTTGCTTCCTTTTCTAGGCCTCACTTAACAGCGTTATGCCATTTTCCTATACCGTCCCTGGCAGCCTGCGCTGGGAGAGGGGAAGCCAGACACGCTCCAAACGCAACTTCCCCGTTTCCGAGGAAGTCGAAACAGACATGTCCCTACCCTCCGCCTTCACCCGCGCGCTGAACCCAAGCCCCTCCGTCCGCCACCGCGCAGAACTGCAGCCTCCAGAGCCCCGCCGCACCCCCGGGCCCCGAGAGCCGCACCTCCCGCCTCACTCACCTGCGCAACCGCCGCAACGGCCGCCCTGGCCACAGCGCCGCGCGCATGCGCACAACGCAACGCCCACCCCGTCCACAGCGCCGCGCGCACGCGCACACCGTAACCGCCGCAACGGCCGCCCCGTCCACAGCGCCSCGCGCATGCGCACGTCCCAACCGCTGCAACGGCCGCCCCGGCGCCGCGCGCATGCGCACGCCCCTTCCCCGCCCTCGAGAGTGGCCGCGGGCGCGGCCGCCCTCCCGCGCATGCGCCGCCCGCCGCGGGGAGGAACCGAGTGCGCCGCGGCCGCAGGGGGCGATGGCGGCGGGGAACGCTGATGGGGGGGAATGGGTTGCCCCGCTCTGGTCCGTAATGGGCCCAAAGGGTTTTTTTCTAATAAAATAAACTTGCACTGAGTTCAAGTTCTGTGGGCAGGCTATGGGCTTATGAAATAAGGACCATTAAGGGTTCCCTTGCTGCTCAAATCACATTGCCAGTTTCTGTTACACTGCCACAAATGTTGGGAAAGGGGGAAAAAAAAAACTGTGTGTGGTTAAAGATACTTAGCATGAATYGGGAATATTGGAAATAAAAGATTTCAAAGGGGATTTTACATTATTTGTGACAGTACACTGGCTGTGAGTGTTTTCCAAAGGTCCAAACAAAACCTGCCACAGCAAGGACCAGAGTAGTTGAAACATTTGACTTGGCAAACTGAAGTAACTGGAATGTGAAGTTCATGCATTAGTTATGCTGGAGCGTCACTTTGGAATATAGAAGTTGAAAACTGAAAATACAGGGAACCTTTCACTGCTATACGCAGCCCTGTTCTATCAGCAGCCACCTAAGGCCTCTACTCTGCCAATAAGGTAATAAACGATGATAAAGYAAGTATACAGTAATGGATCGGAATTTACTCAGATTTTGAAGACAGCGCGTGTCACTTTCAATAAACACAAACAGCTGATCTGTGTGTGTCTCAGATGTGCTCTGTGAAGCCGGGATCCTCACGTCGGTAAGGGCTTGGTTTGAGCAAGCTGAAGCGCACTGCATGTAGAGATCAGTTCACTCCTTCTAATGCAGTCCCCTGTCACATCTGGCATGGAGAGTATCTTATGCCAACACTTCCCTCATGCTGAGTCTGACTAATCCCAGGGAGACATTTGCATTTCTTTGGTCAATTTAGGAAGAAACATTTACACGAGTTAATCCACTCAGCAGTCACAGCTGCTTATCTGACACGAATGTCATTCTTAGGTGCTGTAGGTGTTGAGATAAAGCCAATTCTCTCTGCACCAAATGTGATAGTGAGTTACATCCTATGAGCCTCCGGTGAGCTTCAGGAGGACCTTGCCCTTGGCCATAGCTTGTAAGCCTTCTTCCACTGTAGGAGTTGTTGGTTCTTCACAGTGACCAAACTAGTAAACAAGATTATTCTCCCTCTTACCTCTGCTGCATGGTCAGTATCTCCGGTTCAGTATCTCTGTCACCGATRCAAATACTGAAAATTCTAGAGAAAGGCAAATTCTGTTCATGACCTCCCATTTRAAAGAGCCTAGAGAAAATTATCAGAGTCTGTTGTTTTGTTAGTCTGCTTTTGTACTCTAGTCGTATTTTCAGCATGTAATCCATCAATTGGATTCTGAGTCATACTAGTGCATTCAGGGCCTGAAATATTACTGACTTCAGAGTTTCTTTTACTGACTTTTACAGACATTCATCGCTTTATAGAGTTATGAATGCTGAGCTGCTCTACTCAACTGGTTAGTTGGCATTCTTGTGTCAGTCCCAGTTTAGTTTAAGCCCTAGGTGGCAATTCTGTTGCCTTTATTAAGATTTTTTATAGGTATTGTGGAATCTGGTTTATTTCCTATGTATCTAACATTCAGGTGCTAACAAGGCAGCATGGTCATATTTTTTCTTGCTTACCCATCTTTGTGTGGCAGAAGCCATCTCACCTGGAGATAGAGAACTTTTGAATTTCTCCAGGAGAACCTGGAGATGGATAGCATTTTTTATGGAGAACTTTTTTAAATGAATTTCTGTGAGTTTTGGCAGGGCTCTCATGTGCAGGAACTCGTTTGTTTCTCCCTCTTAAGTCAGACAAAACTACTTCAGCCAAATCAGCTGCATGTCTAAATGCATTACACAGGCCTTACCTGCATGCCCCAAACTTCCCAAAGCCTCAAGATACAGAGCATCTACCTCCAAGTGCTGAGGAGAGCCGAAGTCTYGGGAATAATGTACAGGCAGAAAACAAGTAATTCGTCATAGAAGGAGGGAGTCAGTTCAATATTGAACTGGACACCAACGTAGCAAAGGGTTGGTGTCTTTTGCCAACAGACAAACAGGCTTGGTTATCTAGCAACCTTGTACCGCCCTGCTGTCATCACAGGGTGTAGCTCCAGCTACTGCACTTGAACTTACAGAGCTCCTTGTCACTCAAGAGTGACACTACTTTTGCAAGCAGTTAGACTGAGCAGTCAAGTAAATGATGGTTTACCAGGATCGTGAGAGTTACCAAGTCTTCTCATGTACTTTCCACTTGGCAAAGCACTTAAAGTCTGTATAGAGGCCCCAGGCTTGTTATGAGCAGGAAGGAGCCACACTGAGAGTATGTCTGTCAGTGTGAGTGAGTGCTGGGCATGTAACCGCAGGATGAAGTGGATGATGGCTGCATAAGTTGCAGGACTACGGAAAATGACAAGGTTCTTTCAGACAGCCACACAACTGGCTAGCAACTATGTCAAACACAGTACTCTGGACTACTTGTATTCTCATCAGTACACATCAGTTTAGAAATACAGCTATGATTTCATATATTTTTTTAAATTAGGAAGATATTCATCTCTTACAGTTAAGTCAAGTGCTCCTATGTTACACAGGCAACTTTTGTACTGTCTGTACTGAGTCCTACTCCAGTAAGGAACACAGCAATGAAACTGTGTTGAAGAACTTCTCACTTTGCTGTACTTTTTTACTTTTCCTGACATTTAGTTCTGTTTTCACTAGAATGGCAAAAGGTCCCTTAGAGGACAAGAGAGGAAGACTAAGCCTTGAGCCAGAGCATTACTCACTGTGGCAGTGAAAGACAACTTATCCTAAAACAGCCGTGTGGACATAGTTCAACACTGTCTTATTACACATATGGTTATTTCTTCTGGAGAAAAGATTTGGTAACGTTCTGTTATTAAAAAAAAAAAAAAAAAACAGATAAGCTTGCAGATATAATTATTAGGTGTCTGACAGGCAACAAGTAAATGTCTGGGAGAACTTCTGTCTACATAATATATTAATATTCATTTTGTTAGACATGTTATTTCTATTTTCGTGTCTTACAGGCAAGACAGTAAACATAATGTATTCAGATATGGGGATTATTTAGGAATTGGTGATGTGGGTGCTGTTACCCTGTTTCATTCTTTTGCACACTCACTCTCGGCATTCACTTCCCAAAATCAGAGTCACTCAATTTAAGACACTCATAAAGAAACTTACTGCAGAGAAGTAATGTATGTATATAAAGTTATAGTTACTGTCACAACAATGCCTAGAAATACTAAAAGAAACTTTGAGCTTAAGTTCAGATGATAAGGAAAAGTCGATACTTTTTTCTACTATTCTGTCATTTTTGTCAGCATAAATTACTGTGTGGCCTAGACAACAGACTTACATTGCAGCAAGGATTAGACGGACAGTGTTTCCATCAGTTATTACAAATTCAGACATCGTGCATGATCAGAAATGCTGCTTTTTTGTTGTTGTTTTTACAGAACTTGAAAGTCATTTACCTACTCAAAGATAGTAGCTGTGTGTAATGTGTCCATCATCGTGGCTACAGAAGCAAGATGTATTTTTTGTGTCTCCCTGTTCAACACTGAACACTGCAAGTGTTTCAGGAATCTTGGCTGAAGGCTRTATCTGCAGTCCTCATTGTAGCCAAATGCTTGAGCAACTCGCCTTTTCTTTTGTTTACAATGCTGCATCAGTAGATGTAACAATAGTGGCAAGGAACAAGCTTATCTCTATTAAAATAAATATTTGAGACCAGAATCTGTASCTGGAGTTAATGATCTTTGCAAATTACACATTTCTCACTAACAGGGCTGTTGCTAAGCACTGCTTAATAGACATGGCTGTTTGTTCCAGGGCCTGGGGAATTTGAGTGCATTTGCTGTTACACTGCAATGCAGATAGAGAAGCAATGAATGATTATCTTTAACCTGTGAGTTGCAGCATGCTTTTCATGTAGGGAAAAAAGAAAGACATTTTGAAGAGCTCAGCTTTTTCTGAGCTGATTAAAATAAACGGACAGTTTAAAATGCTAGTGTTCTTTTTAAATACACACTAATTCAAGGCAAGTCAATGATCAAAGGCAAGTTCAGTGGCATTGCAGCTCTCAGTTGTTTGAACCTATGTTTGTAATTATGATGCAAATGTAATGTCTTCTATGCAGCAGAACAGAAAAAAAGAATCTCAGCTACAGTAGTTCTTACACGAACAAATTCCTTGTCACACAGTGATGCCATTATGTGCACTTGGATTTCAGCAACTTTTATGTGCTTGAAATCCTTTTAGAGGAAAGTTCGTTTAGAATACACGTAGCAGTTTCATTTGGCAGTCTTATGTTGGAAACAAGTGTCAGGCACTCCGGATGAGGGGGACTATGATGTTACGTGAAGAGAAGATATCCAGCCTGTGGTGGAGTAAATAGGTCTTACTGATACTTTGATTAAAAAACCCTCAAGACTGTCGACAAAAAGACAGATGTGTTCCTTTTGCTACCCCCAGCTCCATCTCTATGCAAGGTACTTTTGAAGGGCTAGTATCATTTCCAAAGGCTGCGCRTCAAACACCAACGTCCACTCCCTCTGGAATATTGACTAAGTTTCTTGCTTTCACAGAGGGATGAAATTTCATTAATCTGAATGAAGACATGATTACTACTCAATCTCTTCCRAGGATAAAAGTCCATTTTCCAGAATTATCACTCTAGCACCTTTCAGAATGTATGCTCAAATAAAGGCTAAAACAAATCTCATTGTATTAACAGACTTCAGTGTTTCTGACAAGTAATAGACAGACTGTATATTAGGTAGTCAAAAATTCAATAATTCCTGCAGCACAGGAAATTTTGTGAAGTTTTTAAATACATTAAGATGAGTTTTTCTTGGGCTCTTTTCCAGGGCAGCCAGGAAACCTTTGCCCGTCAGTCAAAGATTTAAGTTCTCTCTTTTGTACCTCTGTTAGGTTATTCAGAAAGAGCCRGTTGGTATAGTGGCTTCTGAAGATGGATTCTTGTGGTCAGAACTCAGCAATTCTTTGACACAGCAGACTTGAGCTGTAGTTGCGTTTGGTGACTTACTGTGAGTACTGCTGTATTCCGTCTCTCATGGCCAAGTGGTAKTGATACAGTACTACAGGTAGTACTGATCTTCACAGTTCTGGTTCTGAAGACCCGCCTTTTTAAATACTATAAGCTTAAGTAGGCTGACCAAATATTATAATACAAGATATGAATCCAATCTAGATACATTTATTTATCTGTGAGGACTGTATGTGCCAAAAAAGGTACTGATATAAGAAACCCTAAGAAATCAGAAAGTATGTAAAGGATGGTTGAAATAGAGATGAAGGTGCACTGTGCTTTTATCTATATTTTTTAAATGTTACGGTTGTAGAGGAGGTCAATCACACTAAGCTTAATGTCACCCGGCTGTGATTAACTTAGGTCATGACTAATCTCAGTCAAGAGCTGGTGATGAGCCACTTGTATTTTCCTATTCAAACCTTTCTGTTGAGTACTTGCTCAGTGCGCAAATGATGTTAAATATTCTCCTCAACAGTACACTTGGCTGTATGGAAGTAGCAACCTTAGTGCCCCAAGCAGGAGGAAAAGGTTTTATATTGTGTGAGTCAGAAAGTTTAGGCCCAGTCACAAAACATTTCCATGTTCAAAATACCAGTATAGTCAAATACAAACAGCAGTTGATTAGAAAGCTCTCCCTTATGAACAGAGCCTGAATCACAGGTGTCTTTTGATGCACACACATTCYGTATTCACTGTATCATCCTCTTGCAACTACATATGCTTACTCTGTTAAAAACACTGGTAATAGAGAGGTGTTCAAAATAATGGTGTTACTTTGTCTTTTCATGATTGCTTAAGTTTTATATCAGTTACATGACAAGAGTGGCCTTTTCAACTTTTCTTTTTTTTTTTTTTTTTTCTTGTTCTTGTGTGTGTGTGCATGTGTGTAGCTGAGAGNTTTTTTTTTTTTTTTTTTTTTTTCTTGTGTGTGTGTGCATGTGTGTAGCTGAGAGGTGTGGTAATCTGTAAGTTGAAGAAATGTGATATCTTAGTAATGTCTTATATGGCTCAGAATAAACAGCAGGTAAAAGAACTGCGTGTTTTGAAACCTGTCGGCCCTGGGATCAGCGAAGGAAGAGGCTCCTCTCAGGGACTGCTGATAGCAGTGGGGTACCGTGGTGTGCAAGAGATGTGGAAGGTGTTTGGATCAAGTGAGTTACAGTTACTGCTTTGATTGTACATCAYGTACATCATGTTATACAGGGTTGTAGGAGAGAATAATGGAATTTTTAATAAGCCAGTAGGGTAGAATCCTAGTCTGCCTCTAACTCCTACTGCTTCTCAGTACCACGTGAAATGTGATGAGTCTTATAAGATCATAAGCTTTAGTTTCACAAACACTCTTAGAAAAAATAGTTGTTTTTCAGAGGAGATTAATAAATGCTCAGAGATGCTAAGCACATTCCTAGTGGTATCACATGTACTAACATGTATTTAAAAATAGAAATGTATCTGTGATATCAATGGACCCTGAGCTACGGACCACTGAGACACAGTTAAGGAACAGTGAAATAGGTTTATAAACTCAAACAAACCCTCTTTTGCCTATTTTACCTATCTTGTTCTAATGTCTCCTCTGCAGTATTAGAGGATTTTTTGTAACACAGTTCTATTATAGACTGAAAAATTACAGATACTTTAGATTAATTCTTGAGTACATTATTGAATATCTTAAGTTATTACTAACTTCCTGATAGAATGAAATATCATTTTCTTTTTTTTTTTTTACATTAAAATGATTAACAAAATCAATCTTATACAGAATTGTAGATATTCTTAAAACACCATTCCAGGTAAACACATTTATAAAAATTGTAAAAACAACATTTAGGCAGAGAGTACTTTCAGTTACTGCATCAGTTGCAGAAATATTGTAAAATGATAACTGATACAGCGGAATAAGGTTATATCCTCCTGATGTCAAACTGTGGTGTGGCATCAGATTGATGAATTTGGAAATCTAATGCTGTAGGGAAATGAGCAGCAGTGCTGATTAAATTCAGTGCTACTGTAATCTAGTTGCCACTATTTCCATTGGATATTTGTGAATAGAATTTAAAGGGAAAAGTTTTCAGGGAAGTCTGACAGTGGAATGTGAAGAGAAGGTGAATTTCAAGTACTAGTTATAGCTGTGTCCATAAGGGACAACAAAATGCACATCTTCTGTGGAACCACAGTATTCTTAAAGAATAATCTTATATAAAATTACAGATGATTATAGACAAGATACACAAGCAGTGACATTTTAAAGGTGACACATTTTAGTTGTATGTTTTTGGAAGTCAGTAAGGCTTGTCAGCAAGTATTTCATATCAATTGCAAGACAACTGGTAGGCAGGAATGGTATCTCAGCTCTTTCAGGTGGAACAGTGTGGACACTGTGCTTCTCGTYTCAGATAGCACATACCCTGCAGATGTTTCAGCAGTCAGATTACACTGAAAAAGTTTCATGCTCATTTATCTGCAGTAGTTGCCGCACAAGCCTCATCCAGCCTTCTCAAGTCAGCAATTTGGCCTTTTCTGCTTTCTTCTTTCCCTTCTTTCCTCTTCCTGCCTGATGTCTACATGCTTTTTACCTCCCACAAAAGAGGGGTCTTATCTGCTCCTATAAATGTCTAGCGCAATTTTGGTTTTGCAGTTCCTAATTCTTTTATATGGGGTAGAATGTCCTGCCTACTTGCAAGCCCCTGTGTTTATCTTGTCTGGCATCCTTTGGTTTGTTGCATGCTTCCAGTGTAAAAATGTACACATCTTTACGTGTCCCTTCGGTGGTCACATTACTTGGGCACTTATATAAAATATTTATATATTRTTTCTGGGTATGGTTTCACAGTTGCACAAAATAATTGTGTGCTTCTATTGGTTAAAAATGCTCTAGTAGGCACTTAGATATAGGTTTAAGGCAAGGTAATGYTATACCTGACGGTGGATGATTTTGATTGTGGCCCTCTTGATTTCTGTGTATTACAAGCCTCTGCTTTCATTACAGTAAACTTAATGTTAAAAGTTTGTAGTCATACCTATTGTTCTATGTAGTCATAAGGAAAACTAATTTGGTTTTACACTCTTGTCTATTTCTACAGAATATAGCAAGAATTAATCACAGTGCTCTTGAAATAGTATCTGCAAAACCAGGATTTCTTTTGTGCTTTGTAGCCAAATGCTTGTTTACTTTGTATGAAAAAAGGTATCTTATGRGAATGAGGACAGCAAGAAGGGAAAGATGGTTAAACGTTTGACATTCTCATATGTTAACCCCAGGTTTTGAATGGAATACTYGAGGAAGGCAAACACACGGAAAAAGACACAAAAGCTATGAATACATGCAAAAGAGTGCCAGATTTGTTTTATGCAAATTCAGATTAGTTTATGCAATTGGTTTTATGCCAGATTGACAATCCCCAAATCAGTTATGATAATGAAAGGAAAAAAGGAAATAGAAATGAGATTCAGTGTTTTTATAATCTTCATGGGAATTACTACAATTCAGTCATCTTTAGATATTATTCGAGAATTTTACCTGGAAAAATGGCCAGCTGAGWTCACCCTGTTATTATACAGTGGCACTAACTGTGTGCTTAATTTAGGCAAGACTGTACGTGCATAGTTTATTTCTGTCTATTTATTTATTTATATTTTGTCCAAGAGCATGGCACTGAATAGTGATATGAGTCAATACCATTGCTCTACTGCATATGTATTTTAATATGAACATATGTACAACTATGAAAAACAAATCTTTTTATTTATTTTTTTTTTCTGAAAAGATAGGAATCTAAAGTACTCAGCAGATGTACACTGGAAACTTTCCCATCATGGAATCTGTGATTCAGTCTTCAAATGACTTGAAATTTATAAAAAAAATATTTTTTTTTTAATAAAAAATTGCTTCCTTGTTTAATTTCAGTTGAAATAACTTAACATGCTAAGGTCTTCTGACTATGTAACAAGGGAAAAACACTCAGAATTAGTAACACTTGAAATTAAACATAGCTTCAAATGAAATATATAACTGTTTTTTTAAATTTTAGCAGAGAAAAAACTGCCCAGGTAATTCTCAGAATGATATGTCTCAAGGAATATAGCAGCATGCTGAAGAGAARTAACCAGCTGGTCAGGGATAGTTATAGACCTGTTGAAGGACAMGCTGCAGGATCACTAACATCAAAAGGCACAGCATTGCCTAACTGACAAAATACTCACCATCAGCAAAGAAATATATGAAATCCTCTTGACACGCTCAATTGCAAACTTCAGGAAAGAACAGGAAATAAGTTGGRTGGAGAAACAGAGCATTTAAGAGAGGAAAAATGGTGTCTAGAAAATCAAGACCACGATCATCTGAATGATCACACATTCAGTTGACATAACAATCAAGACTGAAGAGCCAGTGAATCTGTTTTTAAAAGGTTAAAATTATTTTTTTACTGTCATCTTGAAGAGCTCAGCTGAATTCGAATTCTCTTGGTTGAACAGGAATACACTTCTTCAGAATCTTATAAACACTATTTGTTGACTGTTTACACATGCAGACAGTGAATTAGAAATTCATTCAAATATTTATTTGCCAACTTCTTTGACCTTTCTCTTTCTGTGTCTGTCTCTAAATTCCAATAATGGAATGCAAACAAAAAATATCAACCCAAGATTTATTTATTTATTTATTTATTTATTTATTTATTTATTTATTTATTTATTTCCCCCAGGCACAGAGTAGCTGTACTACTTTCCCAGAAATCTGATTAAAACTATATTTATATTGATTAAAACTTATGCTTACAATGAAAGCAATATAGACTGTAAAATGGTGGCCCCACTGAAAAGGGATGTTTTACCTGGATAAAATTGGAGTAGGATTAAACTAATATTCAGGACTTAGGTGAGATTTATGAGTTACAGAAAAAAAAAGAAAAAGTAAATAAGTGAATATGCAAGATGGTCTTTAATTCTTGAAAATGCAGATTTGAAATCCCATCAGGGATGGAAAAATTTTGAAAAAAAAAAAAAGGATGAAGAAACACATTACAACTTTAGCATTTGTTGTTTTCTTTAAGAGAAAAGTTTAAATCAGGATCTAATTTCTCTATATTGGGGTGTTTTCTGTTCAATTTCATCCACTCAAATATGTCTTCCTGTACCCAACATATCACAGAATCACGTAATGGTTAAGGTTGGAAGGGACCTGTAGAGATCATCTAGTGCAGCCTCCCTGCTCCAGCAGGGACACCCAGAGCATGTGGCACGTGGTGGCATCCAGGCAGGTTTGGAAGAGCTCCAGAGAAGGAGACTCCAGCACCTCCCTCAAGAGCCTTTTGACGGGGCTCTGGCACTCTCCCGGGAGAGCTCTTCCTCATATGGAGATAGTACTTGCTGTGTTACAAGTTACACCCATAGCTCTTGTCCTGTCACTGGCCACCACTGAGAAGTGCT
>NW_020455885.1:0-1030 GCF_003342845.1 Nothoprocta perdicaria | reverse complement strand
AGAGGAGGAGGATGCCTCAGTCCCTTAGGTGTGTCGGCTTCCGCAGCCTGTGCCGTTCCTGACACRGCTCTCAGCAGCACGCACAGCTCAGGACTGCCTTTCTCCAGGGACCTGTCCACTTGGCATGTGCTCTTGGGCTTCCGCAGCTGCAGTGGCTGGGGCTGGGAGCTGTGGGGAGCCTCTCGCCTGGCTGAGGTGTCCAGTGCAACAGCAGTTCCTGTGTGGGGCCTACAGGGCCGTTTCCTTGCCCTCCACGGCCCCGCACTGCTTGCCTGGCACGAGGAAGGCCCTTGAGGCAAGGCGGCACAACACGCTCAGTTCTCCTCTCCCTGCTTCCCTTTCTCTGCCTTTCCCCCGGGCCAGGGGAAATGGCCCTGGAGGCCATCAGGTCTGCCAGGCTCTCAGGAGAGAGGGACGTGCAGCCAGCACCCCCGGGAAGGGCAAGATCCCTGCGCAGATCACTGAAGGGCTCTCCTGGGCTACGTGCCAGCTGYAGCCTCCTTGTCCTCCTGCTCCTGACAMCYCCTAATTACACCTGCCTCTCCGCATTGCTCTCGGATGCCAGTGGTGCCCTCCACGCAGTCGAGGGACAGGACAGGTTGCCAAGGGCGCCCACGCCCCAGCGGATGACACCTCCTCTGCTCCCAATGCCTCTTCAGGGCTAGCAGATCCTCCTGCAGTGCGCGCTGGCTCGTGGAGGAGGGCATGGCACATGGGGCTGGCTCGCAGAGTGGCACATGGAGCTGCCTCCTGGGAAGGGCCCCTGCCCTCTTCTCTCTTCACCCTTGTTCAGGGCTACCCCGCGCCTCTTCCAGTCTCTACCAAAGTACATCCCATAGAGCCCTGAGTCAAGCTGAACAGGCAGGAGAACTCCTGCAAATTCCTGCCCAGAAGCAAGAAGTGCTCAGTAGCTCTCAAGAGGGAGAGGCGCGGGGAGGGGAGGAAAGTCAGGGCATCCTCTGAGTAGCAAGTGACGGAGCTAGGGAGGCCAAGGCCTGCTGGGAGTTGAGTCTGCCGATGGATGGCAGGG
>NW_020455884.1:0-49401 GCF_003342845.1 Nothoprocta perdicaria | reverse complement strand
TTGCCTGCGTTTGGAGGCCGGGGGCAGCTGTGGGCGGCTGCTCTGGCCCTTTCCCCCCGGGCAGTTTTCCTGGCGCTGGTGCCGCGGGAGGGAATGGCGCCGCTGCAGCCGGAGCCGGGCCGGGAGCGGGAGCGGAGCCGCCACCGGAACCGGGAGCGGGTGTCGGAGCGGCACGGAGGCGGGCGGGCCGCTCTGCTGGAGCCAGCGCGCTCGGCTGCAGCTGCTGGCGGCGCGGTGGCCGCGCCGTGACGGCGACATGACCCTCAAGTCGGGCCGCAGCGACAGCGTGAGCAGCATGAGGACGGCGCTCTCCGACCTCTACCTGGAGCATCTGCTGCAGAGCCGGCCCAAGCCCGAGGTGAGCCCGGCCCGGCCCGGCCCGGCCCGGCCCGGCCCGACCCGGCCCGGGGGGCTCTGCCCTCGGGGAGCCGTCGGGATTGGGGGTTGGGGCCACGGCTCTGCGCACCCGTCTCCCTTCCCCGGTACCGAGCCCTGGGGGGTCCCGGCACCCCCAAATCCACCGGCACCCCAGACCGCAGGTATCCCCCGGCCCCAGGTATCCCCAGACCCCCAATACTCCCTACCCCCAGGCACCCCTTGCCCATATTGGGCCCTGCGATGCCCCTCACCCAAACACTCCACACCGGGTGGCCCAGAGCCACCCATTCCACCCCGTCCCTCCTGCACCCGCCATGGGGAGCAAGGCCACAAAGGCAGGTCCCCCACGGCAGCAGGAGCGGGTGCCTGGGTATGTCCCCCATCCGTGGCACCCCTGGTCCCCACTCCCTACGTGCCCCCTGGGAGCGGGTCCCTTGCTGGGGGCCGCGGGGCTCCCTGGGGACAGCGTGGCGGCCGCTGCAGCATCCTGCCGCCACGGAGAGCGCGCTTGTTTTTGCTGCAAAGTTGTGCAGCTGGTCTGAGCTGGAACTGCCGTCACATGAGCTGCCGGGGCCCTTGAGCAACCCGCAGGCCCGCGGCGACCGAGCGGGCGCCGCTCCCGGCACCGGTGTCACCAGCCCGTCTGGTGGCCCCGGGTGGTCCTAGGGGCTGGGCACGCGCCATGGCCCGTGGAGGGAGAGCTGCAGCTGTCCCTGCCGCGCTGGGGGAAGGTCCCTGTGCTGAGCAGCGAATGGTTTGCTCCCCGTGGAGATGTTCGGTTCAGAAATGAAGTCCCTGCACGAGCTGTGGCCTGAGCAGGGCACCCGCTGAGCTTCCCCCTTGCCCTGCGCTGAGCTTTCCTCCTGCCTCGTGCCGAGCTTTCCTTGCCGCTGCCAGGTGCCCCTGGAAGCAGAGAGGGAATTTTCCCCCCAGGGCTGAATCTGGCCCATCCCGCTGAACAGCCCAGTGTCCCAAAGGGGCTCCCTCAGGTGCTTCAGGTGCTTTTATGGTTCAACCTTATACATGCTCTTAAAGGAAAACAGGTTTTTGGGATTGCTGTGGCTCCGTGGGTCTCCACTCTGGGGAGAGGCTCTGGCTCTGGCCTGCTCGGCTCCAATGGGATCAATGGGAGGTTCCTCTTCCCCTTTCAAGCTGCTGGGAAGCACCATCCCGCACCCTGCCATGGTGGCTTTGCTGACAAAGCATCCAAAGGCGCCCGTCCCCTTCCCCTGAGCCCCAACCCGTGACCGGTGTCCTCCTTTTATCTCCTTGCTGCAAACAGAGCCTTGCAGCCAGGTGTGGGCTTTAGTCCCGGTTCCTCTCCTGTTGAAGGTGTGACCTTGGGCAGCCGCCTTATCTGCAGTGACTCAGTCACCCCATTGTACCGGCGGGCAGCAGATCTGCCCTGGGGAGAGCCGGGAAGAGCATTGGGAGAGTGTTGGGAGAGGGTTGGGAGAGCGAGCGGGCAGGAATGCAGCCGACCCTTCCATCTGCGTCGTGCTCTGGAGCAGAGCCCGGAGTCCACATGTTCCAACGTGACTGCGGGCAACACCAGTAGTTAGGCATTGAGCAAAACGTGTGGTTTTGGTCCAAAATGAAGTGGATAGGGCCGGTTCCTAGAATTAGGCTAGGGTGTGCGTTGTGATGTTGCAGGCTGTAATAGCGCTGGGGAAAGGTCCTTTTGTGGCACTGGAAGATTGGGGATGGAGCTAGTGGGGCACTTCAGGTTTCCTCCTTGGGTTTTGGTGACTTTCCTGTGGATAGGGAGGTTCCACGGACACCCCTGGCTGGCTGCATTGATCCCTCTCGGCAGCAAAACGGGACCTCAGAACGATGTAGCTGAGCTCCCTTGCAAACCTGCCCCGTTTCAGCTCCAGCCTCCGCAGCTGGAGCCAGCGCGAGGACGGGCAGCGTCCCAGCCTATTTCGCCCTCCGCTCTCCCTCTGACCTGCCCACGTAGCTCTTCTTTTTTTCCAATTTAATCTGTGTGTGTTGGGAGTGAAGCAGGACCCCGGGTGGGTGCCGTGGATGCTCTCCGGAGGCTGCCAGGGTTTGTTGGAGAACGGAGCGCGTCTCCCTGCTTCACCGTGCGCCCGGTCTGGGGCAATCCCGGCAGGGATCCTGGCGTCCCTCGGCCTTGGCACGTGTCAGGGCCTGGCTCAGCATGAGTGATGCTGCCCATGGCTTCGTCCACGCGCCCGAATCATCGTCGAGGCCGCCCACGCGAGCAGAGCCAGGAGCTCCCAACCTGCCCCGTGTGCCCTTTGCTCAGGGCGCTGCTTCCTCCGGGCGCTGCTCCAGCTCCTTGTAAACGAGCTGCCCGGTTAATGTTTGACCACAGCCCAGCGGGGCTGCAGGGGTACCAACCCTGCCGTGGGGACACAGTGCCAGGTCCTGGACCAGGGTCTCTCCAGCCTCTTGGAGCTTCCTATGGACATGGAAGTGTCCGGGAGGAGCCCGGTGCCCTCGAGGTTGCCCAGCACAGTGGCTGCCACCACAGAGGTGCACAGGCCACGGGTGCTGTGCCACTCCGGCACCCCGTGCCGCGGCACCGGTGACACCGCCGCTGCGTCAGCGCGCAGGGCTGCGCGTTTTGCCCGTTCCTCAGCAAAACGCAAAGGTCGGAGCCGCTGGGGCCGCCTTGCCGGGCTCAGCTGAGCCGGGGCCACGCGGTGCCTGCCCGGGGCGCGGGCGCGATAAGGGAGCTCTGCTGACTGCAGTCACCTCAGGGGCCCTTTGGCCTCGGGGCAAGGCTGCGCGGCTTCCTCCTCCTCCTCCTCCTCGTGCTGCTTTCCCGCTTGCTCAGCAGAGCTGCGGGCACCAGCGCTGCGCAATGGGTCCCTCCGCACGGGGGGTGACGAGGGGGTCCGGGGGGGATTCGCGCATCCCCCTCCTTCCGCCCCATCCTTGGCCTGGGCATCGCTCCCGGGCGCCCGTCAGCCGCCTCCTCGCGCCGCTGGCAGCAGCGGCCGCCGTCCTGCTCCCTGGAGCACAATGTTTGGGAACCGGGTCGCTTAGAAATAAACAAACGGCACGTGCTGCCTTGGCCCGCGGCCCCGGCCGGCGGCTCCCGGCCCTCGCGGCGGGTCGGGAGAGGACAAGGGAGGCGACGGGAGCTTTGGAGATGGGAGGAGGTGCCGCCGGGCAGGACTGGGGCGGACGGGGAGCTCGGTTGTCCCCGCGCAGGCTCCTGGTGGCCTCAGCTGGAGAGGGGCTTTGGGGTCTGATCTCCAGCTGCTTTGGCTGATGCTCCTTGAAAGCCGCCCGTGGAAGGAGTTCCTGACTTGGATGTCTCTAGATGTGGATGTGGCTCTGGACCGAGTCACTTTACCCATTGGCCTAGATAAGGAAAAGCTGAACTCGCAAAGGGATCCCGAGGGGAGCGTGGCCTCCGCGGTGCTCCCGCTCCCGCCGGGCGAGTCCCGAGCTGCTCCGTTCATGCCGTGAAGCCACCCTGGGCTCTGCAACGAGCCACCCTTGGGGCCAAGGGCTGCTGTGGCTCCTAAATCCCGCTTGGGACTCGTTGCTGCAGAAAACAACCAGCCATGAACTCTTTTGACTTCACGTTCCTCTACTTTTCCAAAGTCTTTGTATCTCCCACAACTTCCCAAGCTGGAAAACTGCTGATGAAGCAGTCCACGGGTGATGAAGATGTCCACGGGTGAAGTTCGGGTTTCCTTTCCTTCCTCTTTCTGCCTGCTCTTCTAGTGCCCTCTGTGCCCCGTGGGGGCTCTAGGGACACCCAGACGGGAGCAGCTCCGCACCACGGTGGGATCTGGGAGCTCTGACGGGCCCCTGACGCCCGGCGTCTGTTCTGCCCCGACAGGCCGTCCCCCAGTCCCTCAACGCCTTGACCGAGGACATTTACACCAACGGGTCGGCGATGCTGGGCAGCCCCTCGCACGCCAACGGCCGCGAGGTGCGCAAGATTCGCCTGGTGCAGTTCGAGAAGGCCACGGAGGAGCCCATGGTGAGAGCTGCCGAGGTCCCCGGGCTTGGTGGCCCTGCACGGGGCTGCAGGGGCAGGCACAGCCCCGTCCGTTTGGGATCCCGGAGATCCCTGGAGAGCTCGCGCGTGGGAAGAGCCTCCTGGATGCTGCTTCCTCCCCGGGGACCCGGAGGAGCCTCATCAGCGGGAGATGCTCGCGCCAAGAGGACTTTGCGGATTCAGGGATTCTCCTGTCTTGCAGGGGATCACGCTGAAGCTGAACGACAAGCAGAGCTGCATGGTGGCCAGGATCATCCACGGGGGCATGATCCACCGGCAAGGTAACGGCCAGGGCTCCCGGCTCCCCGCCGGGCGGGGACGAGGCAGCTCCGCGGCACTGCCGCCTCTTCCCTACGGCCCTCGTTCCTGCACCGGGAATACGGCCGGAACCCGGGACTCGCGGATCTCTCTGCAATGAGCTTCGTTAGGTGTCGTGTTGATGCTTTGGAGGCTTCTGGGGAGAAATGAGGGGCTGGGGGAAGGGACTTCCAAAAGTGGGACCTGAGGTGGAGCTTGCGGGACCTTGTCTGCCCCATGCTGGGGTCTCTGTACACATGGGTTGTGTCCCCAGGACTGGGCAGGAAGCTCTTCCCTTCCTGAGGTACCTAGCTGGGCCAGGCTTGCGATGGATCAGCTCTGAAAACCCAAGGAAGGTGCCAAAAGAAACAATTAGGTGTCATTTTCTGGTCTGGACACTTGCAACGGTGGTATGGAGTTGAGGTGCTCCATCCTTACAGTGAGAGGCCCTGTTCCAGCCTTGGGTCCGTGCGGGAAGTTTGAGCTTATCCCTGCTAACCCTGCGTGCCTGGGTTTGGTGCCTGCTCCTGCATTTCCCGGGCTTGTTTCAACAGGCTCCCTTCACGTGGGCGACGAAATCATAGAAATCAATGGGCAGAGCGTGAGCAACCAGTCGGTTGACCAGCTGCAGAAGATGCTGGTAGGTATTTGGTTGTGACGGGGGTGTGAGGAAGGGCCGTTTTGCCTCTTGCCACGGTGCATGCCGTGGGCGCCCGGCCGGGGCGGCCGCTCGCTCTGGCACTCCTGGGAGCAGCGGCTGTTTGCGGAGCGGCGTCACCGGGTCCCTGCGGTGTCACCCGGGTCCCCGCGGTGACGTGTCCCCGCGGTGACGTCCCCGTGCGCGTGGCTGCCTGGCAACCCTCTCCACTCGGCAGAGCAGGTACCGCCTGGGCCGGCGCTGCGGACGGGACCGTGCGGCACGGAGCCCTCCTGCAGGTCACCCTGGTGCCCCGTCCCCGCTGCTCGGGTCGTGCTGCTGACCCTGACGGGGAGCAGTGCCAGGGAACAGTTCCAGCACTTCCCACTGTGCCCTGGGACTTGCTGATGGTGCCAAACACGGTCCCCACCTCGGGGGCTGGTACCACCCCGAGGGACAGGCACCAATGCAGGGCAGCTAAGCTACCTTGCATTGAATGCAGCTAAATTAGCACAGCTCCAGCATGCTAATTAGGAGCCCCAGCAGAGCCGTGTCTGCCTGGGCTCCCGGTGCCCAATGCATCCTGGCACGGCCGGGAGCACCCGGAGCCCTTGGACACCGGCTCCCCAGGGCAGGTTGCTGCAGGCGGGCTGGCTGCGGGTGCCCTCTCCAACACGTCTTTCTCTCCCCTTCCTTTCTTCACTAGAAAGAAACCAAGGGGACAGTCTCCATAAAAGTCATTCCCAATCAGCAAAGCCGCCTTCCTGCTTTCCAGGTAAGTGCAGGGGCCGGGCGAGCCGGCCAGGCCTGGCTGCAGGGCCACAGGGAGCGAAGCCAGGAGAGGGCCCGGAGCTCTGTGTGACCGGGGAGGGACACGGGGCTGCCAGAGCTGCAGGAGGCTGCAGAGACCTGTCCTTGCGTTTGTCCCCATGCAATGAAATGCAGCGCACGGCCATGGCTGCGTCCACGTGCGTGGGGAGAGCCTGCGGTTCCCCTGCGTTTCGGACCTCTCCTGCTGCCCTTGCAGCGCCCCGGGCCGTATCCCGGCTCCGTGGTGGCCGTGGCTCTCGCGGTGACGATGATGGTGACGTGGCTGCCGCCGGCGCGGGGAGGAAGGAAGCGCCGCGCGGGAGGAAGCGGCTCCGCCAAGGCGCTGCCGCGGCCGGTGCGCCTGTTTGCCGGGGAGCCGGGGACCTGCTCCCTGCGCTGCGCAAAGAGGCTGCCCTGAGCTCGGCTCGGGGTGACGGGGAGGACTCGCCTGTCCCCATGGGGCTGGACACTGTCCTGCCCAACACAGCCCCTCCGTGGGGACCGGGATGGGGGATGAGCACTTGGGATGCGCCAGCCCACGGTTCCCCTTCCCTCTCTCAGCCATCCCTACGTCCCTGATTGCTTTCCCTGCCTCTCCCTCGTGCCAAGCTGTCCCTGAGCCACCTCCTGCCACCTTGCATGGGTTTATTAAGCGCTGCTTTGCGGCTGCCCTTCCCCGCTGCCCGTCCTGGTCCCGGCTGCGATCGGCACCAGGGCAAAGCCACCTCTGGGAGCCAGGATGGGGACGCTGAGCCCGCTGGGGTCATCCCTCCAAGAGCAGAGTGCAGGGGCTGTGTGGGCTGGGGCAGCAGGGCTGCGACGTGCTGCGTTTCAGCCAGAAAGCTGCTCCTCTGGGCGCCGCAGCAGTGCAGAAAACAGCCTGTCCCCCAGCCAGGGTGAGGTGACCCCAGCCATCCAGCCGCTCGCTTCTTCCTGAGTGGCCTTCCTGGAAAACAAGGTCTGCATGTGCCAGCCCTGAGCAGCCCTTGCTCTGCAGGCCTTGTAAACCGATGCATTTGCAGCTAAAACCATGGTGCATTTGCAGCTAAAACGGCCATGCATTTGCAGCTAAGATCATTGTGCATTTGCAGCTAAAACCGTGGTGCATTTGCAGACACAGCTGCAATGCAGTTGGCTCCGGGAGAGCAGCTGATTGTGGAGAGGCCGGACGCGCTGCTGGGGTCTCGGAGAGCCCGTGACGCTGACCCGGCCCCTTCTCTGCCTCTCGCAGATGTTCATGAGGGCCCAGTTCGACTACGACCCCAAGAAGGACACCCTGATCCCCTGCAAGGAGGCAGGGCTCAAGTTCCAGACCGGAGACGTCATCCATATCATCAACAAGGACGACAGCAACTGGTGGCAGGGCCGCGTGGAGGGCTCCTCTACGGAGGCGGTCGGCCTCATCCCCTCTCCGGAGCTGCAGGAATGGTAGGTTCCAGACCCGGAATGCCGCTCCCGGCCCCGCGCCGGGCTCCCTATGGCTCCCGTGTCCTCCTGTCTCGGCAGGCGTGTGGCGAGCGTCACCCAGTCGAGCCAGAGTGAAGCCCAGAGCTGCAGCCCCTTCGGGAAGAAGAAGAAATGCAAAGATAAATACCTGGCCAAGCACAGCTCAAGTAAGCGCGAGCCCTCACCCTGGCCTCCGGTTTAGCCTAGGTGACTTGTTGGCTGTGTTGGCAGTGGGACCCCGGGGCTGGCAGCCTGTTTTGGGGGGAGTTTCCCCTCTCCAGAGGGCTCAAGCTCCAGGGCAAGCCCCAACCTTGCAGCAAGCGCTGAGCGCCCGTGTAAACGTCCCCGTCCGGGCCCGCCAAGGCGGTGGCCTGAGGACGTGCTGGCTCCGAGCCCTGACAAACAAGGCTGTAAATCAAGATAAATCAAGCTCACCCAGCGCTGTGGGCTTTGCAGCTCCCTGCGCTGACTGCACTGCATGGAATGGGGAGAAAAGCGCCGGCCTTTGCACCGGTATCTCGGCTGCTCCTCCACAAGCCACTTGCTGAGGCCGGATCCTGCTCCCAGGTTGCCAGGTGGCTCCGTGCTCCCAGCCCTGGCTTCTCCATACGTTTTGCCAAAGTGTTTTCCAGCACATGTGCACACACGTGCACACGCATACATGCACATACATGCATGCATATGCACACACGTGCTCCAGCTGTTCTCTGACCCCCTTCTCTGTCCTCGGCGGCAGTTTTTGACCAGCTGGATGTGGTGTCCTACGAGGAGGTGGTGAGGCTGCCCGCCTTCAAGAGGAAGACACTGGTGCTCATAGGTAGGTCCTGCCAGCACCGCCCCACGTGCGGGGGGACCAGGAGGGTCCTGGCTCCTAAATATCTCGGGATGACTCTTGGTGAGCAGAGGGGCCCCGGCATCCTGCTCGGAGCCGGCGCCTCCACCGTCCCCTTCCCGCAGGGGCCAGCGGCGTGGGGCGCAGCCACATCAAGAACGCGCTGCTCAGCAGCAACCCGGACAAGTTCATGTACCCAGCGCCCTGTAAGTAGGGGCCCAGGGTGCGAGGTGGGACGGATGCTCCCGTGCGGGTCCTTGTCCCGCTCCCCATCCCGGTTCTCCCTGGGGATCAGTCTGAGCGCTCCGGGTGTTCCCCTGCCTCCCCAGACACCACGCGCCCGCAGAAGAAGAACGAGGTGGACGGCAAGGACTACTACTTTGTCTCCACGGAGGAGATGACCCGGGACATCTCGGCCAACGAGTTCCTGGAGTTCGGAAGCTACCAGGGCAACATGTTCGGCACCAAGTTCGAGACCGTGCACAAGATCCACGAGCAGGACAAAGTTGCCATTCTGGACATCGAACCCCAGGTAGGGGGGTCCTTGGTGACGTGCCAGCAAGTCCCTCGTGGGGTCTTTACTGCTGTCCCTCATGGGCCCAGCGTGTCCCATGCCCCATGAGTGAGCTGGGTCTCGCTCCAGCATCGTCTCCCACTTTCTCTGCAGACCCTCAAGATCGTGCGCACGGCCGAGCTCTCCCCGTTCATCGTCTTCATTGCCCCCACGGACAAGGCGGAGCAGGTGAGTGTCCCCCTCCACCAGCCCCAACCTGTCCCCATGTTTTAAAGCCGGCGAGAGAAGCCCTGGCAGCAGCCCTGGGCTCTCCCTGCTCCAGGGCTGGGCTCAGCGTCCTCCTTGGCTGCGCTGCTTTTGGGAACAGAGCCTCTTCGGGACATAGAAACAGGCACAGGCGATGCCAGCAGCCACTGGCACCCCCTGACTCCTGCCTTGTCCCTTTGGCACAGCCAGCCCTGGCACGGGGCTCTGGGCTCCTGCGGTGCCGCGCTCATGGTGGGCGGCTGGCACCCCTGGGAGCCCTGGTCGTTGTCACTGCCCCCAACCAGCCCCATGCTGGTGCCACCGCGGGAGGCTGCAGAGACCCGTGCCCGAGGGCCACTCGCAGCCCTGGGGAGGGCAACAGGCTCCTGCTGCACCGGGGGCCGCGGGGACGCTCTATGTTTAGCCGCCTGGCACGGCTCGGGTATCGGCTTACTCGAGGGGACAGCGCAGGGCCAAAGGGAGGCAGGGGAGCTCGGGGGACCCAGGGGAGCTGCTCCTTGCTGCTGTGCCCGCAACAGTGGCCGGAGCTGCCACTGTGGGGAGTCCCGCCCCGGCTCCTGAGCCCTCTCCCCTTCCTCGCAGTCGGAGGCTTTGCAGCAGCTCCGCAAGGACTCGGAGAGCATCCGCAGCCGCTACGCGCACTACTTCGACCTCTCGCTGGTCAACAACGGCGTGGACGAGAGCCTGCAGCTGCTGCAGGACGCCTTCGAGCAGGCCTGCAGCTCCCCGCAGTGGGTGCCTGTCTCCTGGGTGTACTGAGCGTGCCTGTGCTCAGCCTGCAGCAATGGGGGGAAGAGGAGCCGCCTCCTCCTCGGCTCCCCCGTTGATAGCGCCCCACACATCCCCCTGCCTCCGTTCCATGGACACGGGCTCCTTGAGCCGCCAGGCACAGCACGGAGCTGGTGCCAGGGCATCCTTGGGCTCAGGGCAGCTCCTGCCTCCCCGGGCACGGAAAAAGCACAACCCTGCAGGAGCCTCCTGCCCACCTTGGACTTGGCAGCCAAGGGAATGGATCCCTACAGCCCTAGGGGAGCTGTAGCCCAAGGGGCTCCCATGCAGTGACACCCTGGGCCGTGCGCTCCCAAGCACAAGGGTTTCTCCTTCGGGCCAGGGAACGTCACCGGGGATGGGACACGGGAGGCTTGGAGGGCACTGTCCCCTGGGCCCAGGGGTTTGGGGCTTCTGACTCACCCTGTGCAACTCTAACTTGTAAAACTCCCTGTATTTAAATTCTCACTCCAATTGCTACAGGCTGGACAGAGAAATTCAGCAGCAGCCAAGTCCCACAGACCCAACCCTAGAGGGACAATTCATTAAGTAAATTAGAGCCAGTAAGTTATCCATTGCATGCAGTAGAAACGGTGTCTCTACAGTGATCATCCAGGCATGTTTTCCAGCATCTAGGGTGTCTTGCACACTGTATGCGACCATAAACCACCCACCCAAGGGCACTCCTTGGGCTGCAGGAGTGACCCAGGGCCCGACGCTGTCCAGGCTTCACCACAGCTCCTGGCAAACCATGGCCATGGTGTTGGAGAGAGGATCCCGTCCGCGTGCTCTGCGGGGCGGGAGGGGAAGGGCGCTGGGGCGTCTCGCGCAGGTTTTTAAGGATGCCAAAAATAAAATCTGTTCATGTGCAATAGGGACCTTTGTTCGGATCCACAGCAGGGAAACACTGAGCAGCAATAAATGTGTGCTGAAACGTGGCTGTGGCTCGTGGTTTGCAGCTGAGCCCCTGCTCCCAAGGGCAGCTCTGCTCCCACCTCCCCAAACTGGGCACACTGGGATAAGACAGGCCAGGACCCAGGAGAGTCTCCAGCCCCTCAGGTCATGCCCAGCACAGGTGAATTAAATACTAAATGGCTCCCTGGGGAAGCCCAGCAAGGGGAAATCGCTGCTTCAAGCCTGAGCAGTGACCAGGGTCCCTCCCGTGGCAGCCCTTGCTGCCACCACCACCCTTGGGGCAGGCAGAAGGGACAGCCCTGTGTGCACACGCATTAAACCAACCTGTGTGCCTGGATCCTGCGAGCCAGGTGAGCAAGAAGAACCACCCACTGAAAAACAGGGGTTGTTTTATTTTTTCACATAAAAAAGGAGTAAATAAAAATCACCTTTTCCTGCTCAGCTCCCGACTGCCTCGAGCTGCTGGCCCCACTGGCCACATGCTTCAAGGAGGGAGAAAAGTGAAGACTGGAATAGAGAGGATTAGGGAAAAGCAGTGCTAGGACCAATTATGGTCTCTGCAGAGACAGAAACTCAGAACAAGGCAGCCCACCTCCTTCCCCACCAAAGGATAAAATCCCAGTTCAGCCCTATGGCTGTGATAAAGATCTGCTCCCAGTGACCACAGAATCACAGAGGGGTTGAGGGTGGAAGGAACCTCATGAGATCTAGTCCAACCCCGCTAGTTACCTAGATCATCTAGTCCTCCCGAGGGACACCCAACGCACAGGGAGGCATCCAGACAGGTTTTGAAGATCTCGGCAAAGGAGACTCCACAACCTCCCTGGGCAGCCTGTTCCGTTACCTCATCCTGTCCCAGACAACCACCAAGAAGAGGTTGGCCCCATTTCCTTCACATTCTCCCCTCAGTTATTTATACATAGGGGTAAGATCCACCACAGGGAACTGGGACAGGTTGCTCAGAAACTACTGGAGCTTCATACCTAGTGCCGCTCATAGGGCTGTAGCTCCAAAGGCCTCCAATGTGGAGGCCTATGGAGAAGCCAAAGGGATCCCCTAAGTGCCTTGCCCTGCTCCCAGCAGTGTCCCTGCTTCCAGCCTCTGGAGCATACTGGAGCAAAAAGATGGAAGGCAGCTGAGCCCCCCGCAGTCTCGTTCTAGCAATTGGGCACAGAAGAGCAAAAAGGTGAGCACGGGGAGGGCAGCAGCCCACAAATCTGCCAAGCGGTTCCCCACACCATAAAGCAAAAAAGCAGGAAATTCATGTTCTGATCTTTTATGATAATTTTTTAAAAAAGTACCAAAGAATATCCTTTGGTGGAATATTTGATCTCAGCTAGCTGAGGGTGAAGCCAAGCACACGGCGAGCTTTAAAATCAGAGCCCTTAAAAATAATCGATTCAACCGGCCCCCGTGCCAAAGCCATTCAGAGGGACAATGGCTGGGCAAGTTCTTGGACATCAACACATTCTGTGACTGTCGGGAATGGCTCTGAGCTTGGAAGAGAAGGAAGAAAGAGGCAGGACAAGAGAGGCGGAAAGCGTTAACTCCTCCTCTGAGTGAAAATGGAGACGCCAAGAGCCAGGAGCTGCGACTCCCCCGCGGATACCAATTCTACTGGCATCAAGGGGTCCGGCTTCGCAGGGCAGTCCAGTGCAGGGGCAGTCAGACAGGCACCCCTCTCCTCTGGCTACCCTTAAAACAGGATGAGGAGAAGGACCTAAACAGGGCACATCCCGGACAAACATACCCTCTCGCTTATATATACAGTGGAAAAGGAGCTTGGAACTTGCTGGTCAGTCTTCTTTTTCACCAAGGCCTCAGACTCTTCCCTCCCCACTGATGAGGTCGCCTGTTCGGGGCAGATCCAGTCGCTTATTCCGAGCTCTCTTCTACTTTCTGTTTCTTTTTCTTCTTCTTCTTGGTGCTGCTCTCACAGATCTGTTGGAGATAGCAGGAAGGAATTAAGAAAAGAATCACTTACTGCTCGTTTCTGAGGGGGCATCTGGCACATGGCCACAGCTGCCCCCAGCCAAGCACCAGACAACGTGTTCGCTACAAGCACAAGCCAACGTCACACTAGACCTCGTGGCCCCTCTCCACCAGTGCCTGTTAGAGGACACCAGAGGTGTCTCCAACTACCTACCACTTCCATTGCCTCTTCTCCGCTCTCAGCAGCCTCTTTGACCTTCTTGTCTTTCTTCTTCTTTTTCTTCTCCTTTTTGCTCGGCTCGTCCGGCGGGGGGGTGGCAGGGGCCACACACTCCTCGCTTTCACTCTCCGACTCTCGTTTCCTCTGTCAGGGAATTACGTTGTCAGACAGGTTGTCTCCCAAAAGGGCACAAGGGATGATGGCTGATACAAGCCCAAATGTGACAGACTCAAGCCAGCTCCTCAGCCAGTTCGGAGTGTGAGCTACCAACAGCCAGAGTTGCCTTCCAGCATAAACTGGATAACATTCCCCCCTCAGCTTGTATCCCACAGCTCCCAACGCTCCCTACGCCCCATCCAGAGCTTAAAATGCAGCTGCACCCCCCTAATATCATGCAGAAGCCCTGACTGGGAATGTTAGAGGCAACATCTGTCTAAAATGACATTTCCCAAACTGCCCAAGGTCTTCAGGAGGTTCTCTGGAGTAGCATTCCTCTGGTCTGGCTCCACTGAACAGGTTGCCTTGGGTGCTGCAGCAGGTACAGCTCAAGCCAGAGCTCCTCATGCCTCCTGGCCACGCTACATGAGTCATACCGCAGTACCAACAGCCAGGAGAAAAACATCTAGGGGCTGAGGCCCTTCAACAGGACACCCCAATGCTAAGCCCTGGCCACAAGATGGGCTCTGGGTTGCCCCAGCTCCAGCCCTGCCCTCCAGGATTACAACCCATCCAAGCTGCAAAACATTCAGAGCTTGCTACCAATGACTCAAGGCTAAGGCACCTCCCAAAAATCTTCAGCAGGCCTAAAATAGACCTGATTACACCCAAACACCCCTGGTGATACTGACCTTTGGAACCCTCTCTGGTTCTGAGATAGCCCGGGGTGCTGCTGCTTCCTCTTTCTTGATGGTATCCCTGAAACGGACGGAATGTCACACAGGGCACGACGGTCCCTGCCTCTCACACAGGGCCATACAAAGCTGCCTCCTCCCCTTCCCAACAGCTCGCTCCTGAGCCCTAGTATAGAGTCAGGAGCAGATGCTCCTGGTGCAGGGAAGGTGTAGGGAAGACCCGCAGCCCGCACGGGCGCCCGGCCAGGCCGGACAACAGCAGGGCCTCCCCTCTTCCATTTAGCAGACTGACTCCCTCTGCAGCCACGGGCCAGGCTGCCGCGGGATAACCGTCTGCTCCTGCCTTTCGTCCCCTGTGAGGGGACGGCACAAGGGCACCCAGCAGGGCCGGGCAGTGAAGACACCTCGCCAGGACCACCATGGTCCAAGCACAGGCAGCAGCCCCCAGGACAGCACTGGCTGCATGGAGCCTCCCCTCGGCACGTGGTTCCGAGCCCACCACCCTCTGCTCACCTGTAATCCACGTACTCCTTCTTCCACGAATCCGGCGTGTTCTCATTGGGCTTCCCGTGCTTGTCCAGCAGACCCTTCTGGATCATTATCTTCTTCTGGCTGGCCTAAAAGCAGAGCACAGAGCCTCACACTGCAGCTCCAAGGTGCAGGAACCCACCCGTGTGTTCCAGCCACACGACACCAGAGCAGATATCCCAGCAAGAGGCCAAGCCAACAAGAGCATCGTTACTCATTAGACACTTGCCCAAGGACCTCGTGACAATTAACAGGAAGCACCCCCTGCACAGCTGTCTCCCACCTCCTGCGTCCCCTCCCTGAGGTTCTCATCAGTAAAGAACCATCATCAGCTGCATAAGGGAGGGGATGGAACTGAGGCACAGAACCCACCAGAAGTATTCCTGCTTCTGCCAACCTTTGAGAGGGATTTAGTCCCTTCCACCACAGTTTTGCACTTTTGCACTGTCATGGTTTCGTGAGAATAAAAAGCACCTCCTTTCCAGCCCCTCCCGAGCCATCAGCTTTGAGTGATAGATGAAGGTCATCTTTGCACAGAGTGCTCATGCCATCCAAGTGACATCATTTGGCTCTTTATGGAGGGTTCACACGTAAACAGGAGCTCAAACATGATCACTGGCAACAGCCCAGTTCCCTGACACAGCTCAACCCTGGGCTCTCCTCCAGCCCCAAGCTGACGCAGCCCCAGTAGTGCCACTGTTGAGGCCACGGGGAAGTACTGGGGCATTTACAGCGGGGCCCAGTGCTGCCCAAGGGTGCCCACGTCCCACAGCCAGGCCCCAGCACAGCACCCCAGCCCTGCTCACCTTGGGCCCCAGGCCCCATTTGCGGGGATAGGTGTCTCTCTCCATGATCACTCTCTTGATCTTCGCCACTACTCCATGGTCACAAGTAGAAATGACCGCCGTGGTCATCAAGGCAATCGCTGCAGAAGAGGGCAGAGAATCCACAAACAACTTAAAACTCAGCCAAGCTACAACGGCTCAGATTGACAAGCCTGCTGCTTTAGGCCTGCTCTTCCTGCATCACCACAGCCATGAGGCAGCTTTTTCCCCAGCCTACCAGTACATGGTACTATTTGTTGCTGGTTCCTTGAACTCCCTCCCAATGACCGGGTTTAACAGCTTAGCTCTACCTAGGACTTCACCTCTGAGGCCCTGCAGTCCCAGAGCACCCGGTTGTGTGGCACCAAATGGCACTGACAACTCCAGTGAAGTCACGGGAAGCCACTCGGCTCCCTCTGCACTGATCTCCTCCATAGGTGTGATGTACATGATCAGACATCATCCCTCGTCTTGGTGGGGATGCAGCCCCCACAAAGGGGGCTCCAGCCCTGACAGGACACCCCCCTCCTGCAGGCAGCCACCCACAGGCACCAGCAGCCCCCAGTAGGACACTGGGACACTGCAGGGCTCTCTGGAGGCCACACAGCACCCTGACCCTAGAACAGGGACCAGGGTGCTGCAGGAGGGCAGTGCCGCTGCACTCAGAGAATGGATAAACTTCATCATCACCTCACGTACAGAGCACACCTGAGCCTCACACCCCTGGGACGAGCCCCTCGCACCTTGCCAAGGACTGGCTCCAAAGCAGAAACAGCTCAAACAGCTCATAGGCCAAGAGAAAAGGGGCAACAGGAGTGCAAGGATTTCTGATGATCTTAACAGAAGCAATGGATTTACCCAGCTCATAACTTGGCTCTGATCCATCTGCTGTTTCTTATGCTCCTGCTCAATGCCAGCTGCCCTGCATCTTAGCTCACTAGGCCAAGCCACCCCACAACTCTCATCAGAAGACTATTCAAGTCCTCTGTGCACGGGATCTCATTTGTCACATACTCACTGCAATAGAGTCTCATTACTGTGTTTAGCCAGGCACAAGAACAGGGAACTTCATACCTAGGCATATGGCTTCTCCTTTTGTGGTGATGACGACAATCTCCTGATTAAGCTCGATGCCATCTTCATACCTCAGGACACCAGGCAACATGATCTTGGCTCCATAACAAATGGCATTAACCTGAGGGGGTGGAGAACAGCAGGCCTTATAGTCTGTTGCTGAGAACAAGCACCTTAGGAAGTGCCTCAGTTCACTTGAGCTCCCCAAAGCCATTACCACTCAAACAACAGTGGGCCCAAATGTTTTATAAGATGGACAATGAGAAACACACTTGAGGGCTTTGGAGAAGCAAGCACAGAAAAGCACCCACCCCAGCAAACAAGCTGCAAGACAGATCTCTAGTAAGTGTCCTCTTATGAGAGCATCACCTCTGAATTCAGTTCTGGGTTCCTGCACCGTACTGCTGACCCAGTAGCAGCTCATACCGAGACCTACATGATGCTATAGAGCATGAGCACCCTGATTTCCTGTGTGCTGTACTAGCTAGATGAAGAGGGCAGCACTTTGCTGTCTCCAGATGTCAACTGGCACCAACTCAGCCACTTACTGCACTGTCTTTCATAACCAGCCGCTTGTGTGAAGTCAGCAGCTTCTCCAGGGGCAGGATAACCCTTCGCAGGTAGCTGTCGTCCTTGTTGTTGTCGTACTGCCACTGCGCGTCCAGGACATCGTGCATAGTCACCATGTTGTCCTGGAAAGACACAGCCCTTCTAAACTTACACGAATACCTAGGACTTCTAGATAAAGGAGACCATGGATTAGAAGCTTAAACTAACCAGCTCCTCAAACTGTGACATGCTATGAATTGTGGAAGCTCTGCATCCAGCACCTGGGATTCAAAACAACTACAAATGATCACATCTGCAGTAAGAGCACAGATGGAGGAGAGGCATTTCCACTCAAATATTCCTGCTGGACAGGGAGAGAAATTGGTCCTGGAGCTCAGACGGGCAGTGGGATGCAACTATGCCCAGACTGAAAAGCCCAGGCAACAGTTCAGGATCACTGAAGACTGGCATCCCCAAGCACATCCCAAGGGAAGCCTGTGGCTCGCACTGCGCTGCGACACCAAGTGGCTGCAGAGAGCTAAGCAGACAGGCAGCTCACGTGCCTGAACGCAGCTTGTAGGCTGAAAAACACAGGTGACTTAAGAAAGCTTCCAGCCACCATGGCATGTTTCCCAGCCATTCACTGTTCCAAAGTTTAATTACCAGAACAGGGGCAATCACCCTGACCTGAACTCAACACTTTGGTTCAAACTGTCCATGGCAAAAGCACCCACATTTTGGGGGCTGTTCACAAAGGTGGCTTCAGCCAGCCACCATGCAGCTATACGTGCTTCTATCCCCTGTAAAAGTAACACAGTTGTGAGGAACTCTCACGATTCCAAACAGCCAGTTAGTCACCACTTTACCTTCTCCCCCAGGATCCCTGAGCGCACTCTCCGGAGCTCCTGCATCTGTCCCCCGACCCCGAGCAGCAAGCCCAGGTGAACACAGAGCGTTCGGATGTACGTGCCTGCTTCGCAGCTCACCCAGAAGATACCTGGAACACAGGCCAGGCAAACAGCAGTTAAACACCTATCTAGGAATGCACCCAGTCTAGAAGCTTTGTGCCCAGCCTCCCACAGAGCCATCAGCATTGGGTGATAGATGAAGGGTCATCTTTGCACAGAGTGCTAATGTCATCTAATTGACATCATTTGGCTCTTCAGGAAAGACTTGGCTCTACAGTCACCATATAGATGAGATTTGCTTCTCAGCACATAGAAGCAAGACGAGAAGCAGCTTGACAGGAACAAGGATCTATTTTATCCTGTCTGCAAGCAATAGGAAACAGCCCATTTCACAGGGATTTCACCATCACCTGATGTTTGGAAAGAGAGAACACGGTGCTGTATTACCTAGTCTTCTCTCCGGGTCGTACTCCACAAGCTTGCTTTCATAGATGGTTCTGACTCTCAGTTGTCTCTTCACAGCAGCAATGAGGGGTGGCCGCTGGAACAGGGCTCCTGTCAGCGTTTCTATGGCCTGAGGGCAGATACAGAAACAACTCGTCACGCCTCTTCTATCAGCAAATGCAATATTAAAGTGTCTGCAGGCATTAAGACCACCTCCACGAGAAGCCACAAGGTTAATCATTGTTCGGCTAGACCACATTTTAAAAAGCCAAAATGAACCAGGGATGTGGTCAAAATACTGTCCCAGCTGTCAGGGAGACATGGCTGGGCTTTTCCATCAGGTGGCAGCATGTGATCAGACATCATCCCTCATCTCGGTGGGGATGCAGCCCCCACAAAGGGGGCTCCAGCCCTGACAGGACACCCCCCTCCTGCAGGCAGCCACCCACAGGCTCCAGCAGCCCCCAGTAGGACACTGGGACACTGCAGGGCTCTCTGAAGGCCACACAGCACCCTGACCCTAGAACAGGGACCAGGGTGCTGCAGGAGGGCAGCGCCGCTGCACTCAGAGAATGGATAAACTTCGTCATCACCTCACGTACAGAGCACACCTGAGCTCCATTCCTACCCTCATCTCCCAGGGGTGCTGGGCGCTTTGCACGCGGAGCGTCGGCATCGCTACCGGCGTGCGGAGACTTACCCTGGCCAGCTGGGCCTCACTCTCAATGGCATTGTGCAGCCGAACAATTCCCACATACTCTTTGCCTAGAAGAACGACAAGAGCAGTCAGGAGCGGCCACTGGCATTTAATGTTGACCTCAAGGTGCACGCTGCTACCAGGCAAACGTCTAGAGGGCCCATTAAATAGCTCTGCAATCACCTTTTCTAGGCAGTGCAGGGAACTTCTGCTTATTCTTCCAACAAAAGAAAAAAAATTAAAGGACTGAGATCCTTCTTTATCGAGTGTTATTTCACTGAATTTGAAGACTGAGGCTACCAAGAGCCACAAGTCCAGGTAGCACACAAAACCAGTCACTCAGAAGTGTTTTCCATGGCTTAAAACAGCACAAGACCCAAGAGAGGGAGAAATTATGAGAATACTTGCATCACTATGTGCATGTCCTCACTGGTTGGAGCAACACGGATAAACAATCCTTGGGTTTAAGTCACTCAAGACCAAGAGCAGCCCAACTGCAGACAGGAACGGGAATCTGCAGCTTGGCTTTAGCAATCTGCACTGCTCCATCAATCAGACCAGATGTGGTCGCAGGGTAGCGAACGTACCTGCACTCTGCTGAGATTTGACCAGCCGGGTCGCCCTCTCAATGCACACAATGAGGCACCCAGTCACCTTAGGGTCCAGGGTGCCGCTGTGTCCGGTCTTCTCCACGCGAAGGATGCGGCGGATCCAGGCAACCACCTCATGGGACGAGGGATTGGAAGGTTTGTCGAGGTTGATAAAGCCTGACCTAAAGTGCAAGATGCCAGAAACACTGATTATTAGAAATTTTGCATAAAGACAGAACAAGCGTGGAAGTCTTAATGACTTCCCAGCAGATCAGCGACAAACCCAAACCAAATCAAACTCTACAAGAAGTGACCGGGACATAAAACAGCACACAGCAAATCGACCCGATGTCACCACGAAGATCAGAGGTCACCTGAGATACTAGCCACGAAAGACTAAAACCACCCCCGCAGTTATCGTACTCACCTAACATAGTCAGAGATCTCTCTTTTGAGGGGATTAGCACCAGAAGGAAGGGGTGTGTAGTGTGCAGTCAACACGTTTAACTTGTCGAAGTTCTACATAAATAATAAAAAAAGGCAAAAAATGTCATAGGTGAAATGTGAGCTCAGTGAGTCTCAGTTTCATCAGTGCTTTGCCCTAATGCAGCTCGCTGGTTTTATGTACGGTTATATCTGTGGATTTCTGGAAACACCCCTTCCACATTAGGAATGTTCTGGGAATGCAATGTCTTTTCAGAAGGAGGGGAAAAAACTCACCGTGGGGAGAGATATCAACGTAGCTGGAATGAAAAGCCTTTAAAAACGGGATAAACCCAGCACGTGGGAGACCAGGAGCTTGTGGGAAGAGCAAGGAAAAGCAATATAAGGAGGAGCTGAAAGGCTTTATGTGGTTTATAGGGATAAAAACCTTGCAGAGCAGCGTGGAAACAACACGGGGGGAATTCGGCTGAGATTTTACCAGCAGCCTCCGCTCCCAAGGCCGGGGAAAGGCCAAGCTTTCCAAAACCTCGACGGGGAGGGTCAGGTTTATAAATGGGGAAGCCAAGGCCGTCACCTTCAGCAGCAGCGGCCACTGCGACGTGTCGAGCTGGGCCACGCGGGACTCGGGCTTGATGAGGAACTCCTCGGTGTGCTGGATGTCCTGCGGGGACACGACGGGGGGGTTAATGGGGGGTGCAAAGGGGTCGCTGGCCACGTGCGGGGCTCCCGTTGCCGCCCGGGGCCTCGCGGCGCTCCCGGGGCCCCCGACGGGGGCCCCGGGAGCGCCGCGAGGCCCCGGGCGGCAACGGGAGCCGGGACTCGCTCTCACCGCCACGTCTGCGTCGCGGAGCTGCCGCTTCTCCTTCTTGCGCCGCTTCCTTTCGACGGAGCCTGCGGGAGAGACGCGCTCAGCGGGGGCCGCTGCCCACCCCACCGGGCCCATCCCGTCCGTTCCGGTCCGGATCCCCCTCCCCGGTAGGCCCCGCAGCCGCCGCTCCGTACGCACCGTCCGTGTCCGCCATGGCCGCGCCGCGTGGTGGAAGGGCCGCCCCGCCTTCCCGACGTGCCCCGCGCGGGCCCGCCCCGGGCGATGGGCGGGGCGAGCGCGCGTGGGAGGAGCGATATGCAGTGGGCGTGGCGTGCCCGACGGGGCGTGGCGATGGGCGTGGCTCCGAGTAGGCACGCGCCCGCGCGAAAGGAAGCGCGGGAGCAGCGAGTTTAATGCAGGAAGCGCGGGAAGCTGCCCTCGAAGATACGCGGGATATCCCAGAAATCAGCCCAGCTTCCCAGAGCTGCCGCTTGCTCCAGGATGCACCACAACTGTGACGGGTTCACGCCGCAACGGCAAGGGCTGAGGCCGAGCGAGGGCAGAGGACACAGCTGGAGGCTTCTCGAAGGCTCCATGGAGGCTCTGCGCTCCAGGTGCAGGCGCGCGGCGAAGGCGCCGCAGCTCTGCGCCGCCGCCGCGTGCTCGCCGAAGCCGCCGCGCAGCGCCAGCCGCTGCCACGCGTCGCGCTCCTGCCGCACGAAGAGCCGCGCCGCCTCGGCCAGCGCCGCCGCCTCGGCCGGCCCGTGGAAGAGGCTCTGCGCGCAGCGCGCCACGGCCAGCTGGCACCAGGCCGCGTAGGGCAGGCTCTCCTGGGCGCGCAGCTCCCGCGCCAGCGCCGCGAACTGCTCCGCCGCCTCCGCCACGTTGGGCTTGCGCAGGAAGCGCCGCCGCAGCTTGGCCGACACCAGCCGGTACCGCGACAGGAAGTCCCCGTCGCCGCCGCTGCTGCTGCTGCCGCCGCCGCTGCCGCCAGGGCCCGGCCCGGCCGCCGAGCTGGAGCCGCCGCCCGACCCGGCCCGGAACGGCCCGAGCTGACCCGGCGCGGCGGCTCCGCGGCGCGGCCAATGGGAGCGGGCGGATCCGCGGCGCAGCCAATGGGCGCCGCCTGCCGGGGCACGCGGCGGGGCCAATGGGCGTGCGGCGGTTGTGGGTGTGGCCGGTGCCACGGCGCCAATGGGCGCCGGTTGCCGGAGCACGCGGGAAGACGGTAGGTGGGGGTCGAGGGGGCGTGGCCTGAGCTGCGTCACGCCCACCGAAGGGGGCGTGGCTAGGGGAGCGCTGCCAGGGCGCCTCCAGCAACGGGTCSCGTCGGGGCTGCTCGTGGCGGCCGCCGCTCCGGGCTCGGTCGGTCCCGGTGGGAGTAGAGCGGGAGACGGGGCGGAATGCGGAGCTCCCTGGGGTCTCCTCCCGCAGCCCTGGGAGCGGGCAGGGAGCCTGGGCTGGGGTCTCCCCCCGCCGCGGCCCCGGGGCTGCTGCAGCTCCGTGCCGCTCGCCGCGACAACAGCGGCGGAAACATGACCCGTTGGGGGCCCGGGCTTCTCGGAAGCGCCGCCGCTTTCCCGTCCCGCCGCGGCGCCCGGTGCGCAGCGCGGGGCTCCCTCAGCTGCCGTGCGGCGGCCCCGCCGACCCGCGCGGTTTTGCTCTGACTCCAGCCCGCGGGCAGAGCTGCGGGGTGTCACCAGCGCTGCCTGCAGCTCGCAGGAAGCGCTCGGCTTTAGCCTCCCCCCGCCCCCCCGGGAGGAAACCCCCCTGCCCCAGGTGCATCAGCAGCGGGCACGGCGACCGCGAGGCTCGTCCTCCGCGGCGTCTCCGTCCCCCTTTGGCACACGGCTAACGGGCTTGCTCCCACCATGACTGCAAAGAGCAGAGGATTCAGTATTTCATAAAGCATTTCATMCTCCAGAGTATTTCTCAGGTGTTTGAATTAAGTAGTTACTAAAACAGTTCAGCCTCTGAATGAAAATCCTCCCCAGTCCTAATTGCCCAGGATTTGCTCTTGCCTGATGTGCAAATCAGTTTCTCCAAGCCTGCAATCTTCCAAAAATAAGTGAACAGATCAGATGAGAATATATGAAAGGGGAAAAAATCCACGCAGAGAAATAAGCCCTTCTTTGGGAAGWGGTTGGGCAGCGAAGAATAATAATGGCCCAAAACTTCCTTATCGCTTGCAGGCTCCGTTTCCATCAGTGCGTACACAGAACCATGAGGCTGGTGCAGCAGTACAAGAACTGCACTGAAATGATGGGGGGAAAAGCGTGTGCTGTCCTGGTTTGGGGTTGCAGAGGCTCGATGTTTCCCCACGCGGCTTCTCCCAGGGTCAGCAGGGCACATCTCAGAGAAACGTGATCATCTGCTCCTAGGAATGCTCTGATCAGCTTCCTCCTGCCTTTTCCCCAATTCTGCTCTTCATCTTCTTTTCCCACAGGATCACAGAATGGTTGAGGTTGGAGGAAYGCCTAGAGATGATCTAGTCCAACCCCCCTGCTCAAACACCTTATGCTTTCTCTGGCAATGTGGTACGTAGACAACGTTCACAGCAGATTCCCACTCCTGCTCTTCCCCTCACTCCTCTTCCTCCCATCCAAGCAGCCTTGCTGTGTCCTGGGCTCTGTCCCTGCCCTTCTCTGTGCTGGTGGAGGCCCTAGGCCAAGGGGGTTTCTCCTGTGGCCTTCACTCTTCCCAAGCAGATCATCTCCTCAGTTGTGTTCACGGAGCTGCCATGGAAAGGGGAGGCCTCAGCTRTTCTTTTCTCTCGCCCCCTTGGGTAGCTCTAGCCCTGACGGCGCCARCGGAAGAAGCTTGAAAAGGTTTCAGTTTCTCCCTCCGTCTCACAGGCAAGTCTTGTGTGGTAAAGAGCAGCAGTCAAGGTGTTGATGAGAACATCCCATGCTCAAGACCTTGGTYGCCCTGGAAGGCCTAGGCTTCGGTCACAGAGCCTCTGTAGCTCAGCCCTCCCTGGTTCCTCAGGAGGGCTCTGGTCAGCTTGCCCTGGACGGTGCAGAGCACGGCCCTCCGGAAGCTGCTGGACARGAAAAAGAAGATCACAGGGTCCAGGCAGCTGTTGAGGGCTGAGATGCAGAGCACGAGCTCGTTAGCGAGGTGGAGACCCTGCTTCCAGGCCAGGCTGGAAATGACCCCCACCTGCGCCAGGACGTAAGGAACACGGACAACGTGATACGGGGTGAAGCAGACAATGAAGATGATGAGGACTACGAAGGTCCTGGTGATGGCTTTCATGCTAGTCCTCTTGTTCAGCTGCTGAGCGTTCACCGAAGAGACTCTGTGGAGCTTGGCAAATATCTTGCTGTAGAAGTAGAGGAAGAGCAGCAGCAGGATGAAGAAAGTGGCTACTGCGACCATGTTAAAGGCTGCTGCTACGAGGCTTTTGCTTCTGAAGTGGAAGCATTTATGGTCACAAGGTCCTTTTCCTTGCGTCTCAAAAAAGAAAGGTAGCATGAAAGCTGAGTGCACCAACCAAACCAGCGCGGAGGCCGTGGTRCTGCAGGACACGGTGTGGATCCGAAACTTTTTGAGGGGCCAGATGATCTTCAGGTAGCGGTCCAGGCTGATGAGGCTGAGGAAGGTGATGCTGACGTACATGTTGAGATAGAAGAAGGCCCCGATCACGTTGCAGAAGACGCGGGGCTCGCTCTTGTCTTGGTAGGCTATGCGGAAGGGCAGGCAGAGCGAGAGCAGCAGGTCGGAGAGGGCCAGGTTCCGCATGTACACCGTGATGGAGGTTTTCCGCTGCGCGCCGCAGGAGAAGACCCAGAGCGCCAGGCTGTTGCTGAGCAGCCCCATGATGAAGATGAGGGAGTACGTGACCGGGAGCGTCACAGACAGGAACCCGTCTTGGATCTGGCAGCAGGAATTGCTCCTCCTGTATTCCGTGACCTCGCTGGCGGGAAAGGGAGTGCTTGGAGGGTCCATCACCAAGAYCCAAGGATCTGTGAAGGAAAATGTGAAGAAAATGTTAGAACTAGCACTTCCACACAAACATCATTCTTTTTATGATACACCTAGGTGGTACCCGACTGCCCCAAGTCRCCACAGTCACAACCTTGCAGTCCCAGTTTCATACAGAGGCCACCAGCATGGCTAGTRTGGGGAAAACCACCCTGGGATCTGAAAGTCCCAGTCTGTACAGAGGGATGCACCGGCTCCGGGCTCGCTGCTGCCYGGCTGTGCTGTCATTTCCACCCTCTCCTTTCCTGCCCAGCTTTCCCTTCCATGCCCGTCCCTTTTCCCGCAACAAGGCCGGGCGTTTGCTCCTCGCACGGTGCGGGAGCCTGGGCCAAACCCAACCCGCCGAGATGCTCCCAAAGAGACCAGCACCCTGGGAGGGGTCCTGGGGCCAACGTCAGCACGACTGTGAGCAACACCCCGATACCCCCTTGCCGAGCCCGTGCGGGCCGGCCCCAAGCAGCCCTGCTTGGTGCGGCTACCACAGCCAGGGCTCCAGGCACCCGCGGGAGCCGCCGCGGTGACAAGGCTCTTCCTGCCACCCGGGGCAAAGCYGGCCCTGCTGTGTGCGGGGCCGGAGCGCATGACCCCAGCACGGGGTGCGAGGCTGCATCACCCCGACACGGGGTGCAGGAGTGTGTCCCTTCAGCACAGGGTGCCTGCACAAGCACCCTGTGTCCTGCGGTTGCGCTCCTGCAAAGTGCCAAGTTGGGTGCGCGTGCCCGGCCCCCCAGCTCCCCTCGCCCCCCTTCCTGCTCTCCGCGATGCCGAGTGGCTGCAGCTGCGGAAACCTCCAACTTCCTCCCACCTGCGGCAGCCTCTCCAATCCCCTCCTCTGCTCAATCCCCTCCTCTGCTCCCTCCGCACACATCCCGGTGCTGAACACGGGCACTGCCAACCTCCAGACCCAAGAGCTGGATTCCTACTCTCCAGTCATGGTACTGTAGCAGCCCAGTGCTGTAGAACCAGAACACGGTGCTGCAGAACCCAGTCTGAGGCACAGAAACACCTCAAACTCACCACAGGGTTTCTGCTTTCCTGCACAGAGGTGCTGCCAGTGGGGACATGGTCACAGCATGCCCGGCTCCCTGGGGACACGTCCTCGCCACGGCTGGGTGTGCAGCACCCTGTGCGGGACAGATGCGCCTGTCCTCCTACCCCTGCAGCCACACAGGTGACAAAGACCCCAGCAGAGCCACCCAGAGGCACCTACCTGAGCYGCTCCGCTCTGCTCCTGCACCCGCCGCAATAGAGGTTCCTGTTCTCACCGCAGCCCCTATAAGCGCTTGGCTGGTGACGACACATTTCACCCGTGACAAGTGTCCTCACCACTCTCCCCGCTCCTCCCACGTGGGCTCACGGGGTTTTTCCCTTCCTGGCAAGGCCGGTGYGTCGCGCACAGGACGTCCTGGGTGAGCTCGGCAGCGCTGCCCGCACACCTGCAGCTCGGGCAAGCGCCGGCCACCGCGATGCAGCCGCCGCAGCGCAGGGAGAACAGGAACCAGCCTCTCRTGGCAGCTGCAGCATCGCTGGAAATGGGGCCCATGCAGCAAGGAGGGTTCCTCGAAGCTCCTCCAAAGTAGCTGGCCCAAGAGGCCAGCGCCAGCCCTGCCTCTCTGGTACCATCAGCCCAGAGCCCCTTAGCCAAGGGGTGCCGCAYGCTGGACGGGAAACCAGAGAGGAGCAGTGTGGGTGTCCCCGAGCCCTTGTCCCAGACACCGGGAGCGCGAAAGCCACCAGAACGGAGTGGATTGTTCCGTGCGGCTTTCACCTTACCGGATTTACCGTGCCTGGTGCGCGCCCACGCAGATGCAAATTGCCATGGCGGGCAGGGGAYGAACACTAAGGTGCTGTCGGTGGAAAGGAGAAATTATTTTGCAAACGGTTCTCCGTCACTGGCCACAGCAGACCTGGCAAGAGAGGGGACGGGGCAGCACCCCATGCTCTCAGCCCTGCTCTGCAGCCTGGGAATGAGGTCTCAAGGGGACAGCCCAGGGCTCAGGCAGGCGCTGGGCACAGAAAGCCAAGGCAGAGCCGTGTTAGGGTTAGTGCCCGTGGGCTTTTACCAGTTCGGGAGCTTCCTGCCTGCCAGGCAGGGAGYCAGCGTCCCTGTTCCCACCACGGCAGCACCTCTGCAGCTCAAGGGATGTGCATGTGGTTTGGTTTCGGACGCTTCAGCTTACCAAGCGTCAGCACCAGGACTCAGCTTGCTGGGGCTGTGCCCCCGACACTGTCCCCAGGCCATACACTGCCCCAGGAGGCATCGCGTGGCCACAAACTCAATGTACTGCTCCGGTTGCTGTGGGAAAGCAACCCCACAGGAAAAGCACAGGAAAGCCCAGGCAAGAAATGAGTAAGGAAACAGGGTTTGTTCCAGGCCCGGAAATCCCAGAGCCGGGAGAGTGGAAATTGTGGGCTGCCAAGCTTCCCAGTTTCTGTATCATGTCTTGGTGTTAAGTGCTGCACCCTACACATTACGTTGAGCCATGATGTGAGGGAACCCTGACCAGCCCCGTGCGTACAGGAACACTGGTGACTGCAGCTGCAGCCTCAGCACAGCTGGTGTTTCCACACCAGCAAGAGTCTGTCAGCCCCCTTAAAAACACAGGGACATGGGCAAACACACTCGCATTTAAAATAATATATACAATAATATAAATTCACTTTCAGTCTTTCCTGCTTGGGAAAGGGATGCCCTCTGGCCTTCCAGGCAGCGCTGCGCGCCTGCAGGGACCGCCCGAGCAGCAGCACGTGCTGCGGGGCCCGTCGGGGCCGTGGAGCCGTCCCCAGGACGGCTGGGGCGAGGTGGGAAGGCCGGTGGGCCCGCCCAGGAAGGGGCGGTGGCGGAGGAGGCGCAAAGGCACCGAGCCACCGTCCCAGCCGCACTGCGGCCTCCCGGCCACAACGAGAGACCCTCGGCCACCAACCACACGCGGGAAACCGTGGGCCACACCCACGAGCGCCGCGCGCCCATTGGCTGTACCGCGACGCCGTGTGCCGCGACAGCCGGCGCCCATTGGCSCTGCCGTGGAGCSGCCCGCTCCCATTGGCCGCGCCGTGGAGCCGCCGCGCCGGGTCAGCTCGGGCCGTTCGGAGCAAGGCGGCGGAGCAGTTCGCGGCGCTGGCGCGGGAGCTGCGCGCCCAGGAGAGCCTGCCCTACGCGGCCTGGTGCCAGCTGGCCGTGGCGCGCTGCGCGCAGAGCCTCTTCCACGGGCCGGCCGAGGCGGCGGCGCTGGCCGAGGCGGCGCGGCTCTTCGTGCGGCAGGAGCGCGACGCGTGGCAGCGGCTGGCGCTGCGCGGCGGCTTCGGCGAGCACGCGGCGGCGGCGCAGAGCTGCGGCGCCTTCGCCGCGCGCCTGCACCTGGAGCGCAGAGCCTCCATGGAGCCTTCGAGAAGCCTCCAGCTGTGTCCTCTGCCCTCGCTCGGCCTCAGCCCTTGCCGTTGCGGCGTGAACCCGTCACAGTTGTGGTGCATCCTGGAGCAAGCGGCAGCTCTGGGAAGCTGGGCTGATTTCTGGGATATCCCGCGTATCTTCGAGGGCAGCTTCCCGCGCTTCCTGCATTAAACTCGCTGCTCCCGCGCTTCCTTTCGCGCGGGCGCGTGCCTACTCGGAGCCACGCCCATCGCCACGCCCCGTCGGGCACGCCACGCCCACTGCATATCGCTCCTCCCACGCGCGCTCGCCCCGCCCATCGCCCGGGGCGGGCCCGCGCGGGGCACGTCGGGAAGGCGGGGCGGCCCTTCCACCACGCGGCGCGGCCATGGCGGACACGGACGGTGCGTACGGAGCGGCGGCTGCGGGGCCTACCGGGGAGGGGGATCCGGACCGGAACGGACGGGATGGGCCCGGTGGGGTGGGCAGCGGCCCCCGCTGAGCGCGTCTCTCCCGCAGGCTCCGTCGAAAGGAAGCGGCGCAAGAAGGAGAAGCGGCAGCTCCGCGACGCAGACGTGGCGGTGAGAGCGAGTCCCGGCTCCCGTTGCCGCCCGGGGCCTCGCGGCGCTCCCGGGGCCCCCGTCGGGGGCCCCGGGAGCGCCGCGAGGCCCCGGGCGGCAACGGGAGCCCCGCACGTGGCCAGCGACCCCTTTGCACCCCCCATTAACCCCCCCGTCGTGTCCCCGCAGGACATCCAGCACACCGAGGAGTTCCTCATCAAGCCCGAGTCCCGCGTGGCCCAGCTCGACACGTCGCAGTGGCCGCTGCTGCTGAAGGTGACGGCCTTGGCTTCCCCATTTATAAACCTGACCCTCCCCGTCGAGGTTTTGGAAAGCTTGGCCTTTCCCCGGCCTTGGGAGCGGAGGCTGCTGGTAAAATCTCAGCCGAATTCCCCCCGTGTTGTTTCCACGCTGCTCTGCAAGGTTTTTATCCCTATAAACCACATAAAGCCTTTCAGCTCCTCCTTATATTGCTTTTCCTTGCTCTTCCCACAAGCTCCTGGTCTCCCACGTGCTGGGTTTATCCCGTTTTTAAAGGCTTTTCATTCCAGCTACGTTGATATCTCTCCCCACGGTGAGTTTTTTCCCCTCCTTCTGAAAAGACATTGCATTCCCAGAACATTCCTAATGTGGAAGGGGTGTTTCCAGAAATCCACAGATATAACCGTACATAAAACCAGCGAGCTGCATTAGGGCAAAGCACTGATGAAACTGAGACTCACTGAGCTCACATTTCACCTATGACATTTTTTGCCTTTTTTTATTATTTATGTAGAACTTCGACAAGTTAAACGTGTTGACTGCACACTACACACCCCTTCCTTCTGGTGCTAATCCCCTCAAAAGAGAGATCTCTGACTATGTTAGGTGAGTACGATAACTGCGGGGGTGGTTTTAGTCTTTCGTGGCTAGTATCTCAGGTGACCTCTGATCTTCGTGGTGACATCGGGTCGATTTGCTGTGTGCTGTTTTATGTCCCGGTCACTTCTTGTAGAGTTTGATTTGGTTTGGGTTTGTCGCTGATCTGCTGGGAAGTCATTAAGACTTCCACGCTTGTTCTGTCTTTATGCAAAATTTCTAATAATCAGTGTTTCTGGCATCTTGCACTTTAGGTCAGGCTTTATCAACCTCGACAAACCTTCCAATCCCTCGTCCCATGAGGTGGTTGCCTGGATCCGCCGCATCCTTCGCGTGGAGAAGACCGGACACAGCGGCACCCTGGACCCTAAGGTGACTGGGTGCCTCATTGTGTGCATTGAGAGGGCGACCCGGCTGGTCAAATCTCAGCAGAGTGCAGGTACGTTCGCTACCCTGCGACCACATCTGGTCTGATTGATGGAGCAGTGCAGATTGCTAAAGCCAAGCTGCAGATTCCCGTTCCTGTCTGCAGTTGGGCTGCTCTTGGTCTTGAGTGACTTAAACCCAAGGATTGTTTATCCGTGTTGCTCCAACCAGTGAGGACATGCACATAGTGATGCAAGTATTCTCATAATTTCTCCCTCTCTTGGGTCTTGTGCTGTTTTAAGCCATGGAAAACACTTCTGAGTGACTGGTTTTGTGTGCTACCTGGACTTGTGGCTCTTGGTAGCCTCAGTCTTCAAATTCAGTGAAATAACACTCGATAAAGAAGGATCTCAGTCCTTTAATTTTTTTTCTTTTGTTGGAAGAATAAGCAGAAGTTCCCTGCACTGCCTAGAAAAGGTGATTGCAGAGCTATTTAATGGGCCCTCTAGACGTTTGCCTGGTAGCAGCGTGCACCTTGAGGTCAACATTAAATGCCAGTGGCCGCTCCTGACTGCTCTTGTCGTTCTTCTAGGCAAAGAGTATGTGGGAATTGTTCGGCTGCACAATGCCATTGAGAGTGAGGCCCAGCTGGCCAGGGTAAGTCTCCGCACGCCGGTAGCGATGCCGACGCTCCGCGTGCAAAGCGCCCAGCACCCCTGGGAGATGAGGGTAGGAATGGAGCTCAGGTGTGCTCTGTACGTGAGGTGATGACGAAGTTTATCCATTCTCTGAGTGCAGCGGCGCTGCCCTCCTGCAGCACCCTGGTCCCTGTTCTAGGGTCAGGGTGCTGTGTGGCCTTCAGAGAGCCCTGCAGTGTCCCAGTGTCCTACTGGGGGCTGCTGGAGCCTGTGGGTGGCTGCCTGCAGGAGGGGGGTGTCCTGTCAGGGCTGGAGCCCCCTTTGTGGGGGCTGCATCCCCACCGAGATGAGGGATGATGTCTGATCACATGCTGCCACCTGATGGAAAAGCCCAGCCATGTCTCCCTGACAGCTGGGACAGTATTTTGACCACATCCCTGGTTCATTTTGGCTTTTTAAAATGTGGTCTAGCCGAACAATGATTAACCTTGTGGCTTCTCGTGGAGGTGGTCTTAATGCCTGCAGACACTTTAATATTGCATTTGCTGATAGAAGAGGCGTGACGAGTTGTTTCTGTATCTGCCCTCAGGCCATAGAAACGCTGACAGGAGCCCTGTTCCAGCGGCCACCCCTCATTGCTGCTGTGAAGAGACAACTGAGAGTCAGAACCATCTATGAAAGCAAGCTTGTGGAGTACGACCCGGAGAGAAGACTAGGTAATACAGCACCGTGTTCTCTCTTTCCAAACATCAGGTGATGGTGAAATCCCTGTGAAATGGGCTGTTTCCTATTGCTTGCAGACAGGATAAAATAGATCCTTGTTCCTGTCAAGCTGCTTCTCGTCTTGCTTCTATGTGCTGAGAAGCAAATCTCATCTATATGGTGACTGTAGAGCCAAGTCTTTCCTGAAGAGCCAAATGATGTCAATTAGATGACATTAGCACTCTGTGCAAAGATGACCCTTCATCTATCACCCAATGCTGATGGCTCTGTGGGAGGCTGGGCACAAAGCTTCTAGACTGGGTGCATTCCTAGATAGGTGTTTAACTGCTGTTTGCCTGGCCTGTGTTCCAGGTATCTTCTGGGTGAGCTGCGAAGCAGGCACGTACATCCGAACGCTCTGTGTTCACCTGGGCTTGCTGCTCGGGGTCGGGGGACAGATGCAGGAGCTCCGGAGAGTGCGCTCAGGGATCCTGGGGGAGAAGGTAAAGTGGTGACTAACTGGCTGTTTGGAATCGTGAGAGTTCCTCACAACTGTGTTACTTTTACAGGGGATAGAAGCACGTATAGCTGCATGGTGGCTGGCTGAAGCCACCTTTGTGAACAGCCCCCAAAATGTGGGTGCTTTTGCCATGGACAGTTTGAACCAAAGTGTTGAGTTCAGGTCAGGGTGATTGCCCCTGTTCTGGTAATTAAACTTTGGAACAGTGAATGGCTGGGAAACATGCCATGGTGGCTGGAAGCTTTCTTAAGTCACCTGTGTTTTTCAGCCTACAAGCTGCGTTCAGGCACGTGAGCTGCCTGTCTGCTTAGCTCTCTGCAGCCACTTGGTGTCGCAGCGCAGTGCGAGCCACAGGCTTCCCTTGGGATGTGCTTGGGGATGCCAGTCTTCAGTGATCCTGAACTGTTGCCTGGGCTTTTCAGTCTGGGCATAGTTGCATCCCACTGCCCGTCTGAGCTCCAGGACCAATTTCTCTCCCTGTCCAGCAGGAATATTTGAGTGGAAATGCCTCTCCTCCATCTGTGCTCTTACTGCAGATGTGATCATTTGTAGTTGTTTTGAATCCCAGGTGCTGGATGCAGAGCTTCCACAATTCATAGCATGTCACAGTTTGAGGAGCTGGTTAGTTTAAGCTTCTAATCCATGGTCTCCTTTATCTAGAAGTCCTAGGTATTCGTGTAAGTTTAGAAGGGCTGTGTCTTTCCAGGACAACATGGTGACTATGCACGATGTCCTGGACGCGCAGTGGCAGTACGACAACAACAAGGACGACAGCTACCTGCGAAGGGTTATCCTGCCCCTGGAGAAGCTGCTGACTTCACACAAGCGGCTGGTTATGAAAGACAGTGCAGTAAGTGGCTGAGTTGGTGCCAGTTGACATCTGGAGACAGCAAAGTGCTGCCCTCTTCATCTAGCTAGTACAGCACACAGGAAATCAGGGTGCTCATGCTCTATAGCATCATGTAGGTCTCGGTATGAGCTGCTACTGGGTCAGCAGTACGGTGCAGGAACCCAGAACTGAATTCAGAGGTGATGCTCTCATAAGAGGACACTTACTAGAGATCTGTCTTGCAGCTTGTTTGCTGGGGTGGGTGCTTTTCTGTGCTTGCTTCTCCAAAGCCCTCAAGTGTGTTTCTCATTGTCCATCTTATAAAACATTTGGGCCCACTGTTGTTTGAGTGGTAATGGCTTTGGGGAGCTCAAGTGAACTGAGGCACTTCCTAAGGTGCTTGTTCTCAGCAACAGACTATAAGGCCTGCTGTTCTCCACCCCCTCAGGTTAATGCCATTTGTTATGGAGCCAAGATCATGTTGCCTGGTGTCCTGAGGTATGAAGATGGCATCGAGCTTAATCAGGAGATTGTCGTCATCACCACAAAAGGAGAAGCCATATGCCTAGGTATGAAGTTCCCTGTTCTTGTGCCTGGCTAAACACAGTAATGAGACTCTATTGCAGTGAGTATGTGACAAATGAGATCCCGTGCACAGAGGACTTGAATAGTCTTCTGATGAGAGTTGTGGGGTGGCTTGGCCTAGTGAGCTAAGATGCAGGGCAGCTGGCATTGAGCAGGAGCATAAGAAACAGCAGATGGATCAGAGCCAAGTTATGAGCTGGGTAAATCCATTGCTTCTGTTAAGATCATCAGAAATCCTTGCACTCCTGTTGCCCCTTTTCTCTTGGCCTATGAGCTGTTTGAGCTGTTTCTGCTTTGGAGCCAGTCCTTGGCAAGGTGCGAGGGGCTCGTCCCAGGGGTGTGAGGCTCAGGTGTGCTCTGTACGTGAGGTGATGATGAAGTTTATCCATTCTCTGAGTGCAGCGGCACTGCCCTCCTGCAGCACCCTGGTCCCTGTTCTAGGGTCAGGGTGCTGTGTGGCCTCCAGAGAGCCCTGCAGTGTCCCAGTGTCCTACTGGGGGCTGCTGGTGCCTGTGGGTGGCTGCCTGCAGGAGGGGGGTGTCCTGTCAGGGCTGGAGCCCCCTTTGTGGGGGCTGCATCCCCACCAAGACGAGGGATGATGTCTGATCATGTACATCACACCTATGGAGGAGATCAGTGCAGAGGGAGCCGAGTGGCTTCCCGTGACTTCACTGGAGTTGTCAGTGCCATTTGGTGCCACACAACCGGGTGCTCTGGGACTGCAGGGCCTCAGAGGTGAAGTCCTAGGTAGAGCTAAGCTGTTAAACCCGGTCATTGGGAGGGAGTTCAAGGAACCAGCAACAAATAGTACCATGTACTGGTAGGCTGGGGAAAAAGCTGCCTCATGGCTGTGGTGATGCAGGAAGAGCAGGCCTAAAGCAGCAGGCTTGTCAATCTGAGCCGTTGTAGCTTGGCTGAGTTTTAAGTTGTTTGTGGATTCTCTGCCCTCTTCTGCAGCGATTGCCTTGATGACCACGGCGGTCATTTCTACTTGTGACCATGGAGTAGTGGCGAAGATCAAGAGAGTGATCATGGAGAGAGACACCTATCCCCGCAAATGGGGCCTGGGGCCCAAGGTGAGCAGGGCTGGGGTGCTGTGCTGGGGCCTGGCTGTGGGACGTGGGCACCCTTGGGCAGCACTGGGCCCCGCTGTAAATGCCCCAGTACTTCCCCGTGGCCTCAACAGTGGCACTACTGGGGCTGCGTCAGCTTGGGGCTGGAGGAGAGCCCAGGGTTGAGCTGTGTCAGGGAACTGGGCTGTTGCCAGTGATCATGTTTGAGCTCCTGTTTACGTGTGAACCCTCCATAAAGAGCCAAATGATGTCACTTGGATGGCATGAGCACTCTGTGCAAAGATGACCTTCATCTATCACTCAAAGCTGATGGCTCGGGAGGGGCTGGAAAGGAGGTGCTTTTTATTCTCACGAAACCATGACAGTGCAAAAGTGCAAAACTGTGGTGGAAGGGACTAAATCCCTCTCAAAGGTTGGCAGAAGCAGGAATACTTCTGGTGGGTTCTGTGCCTCAGTTCCATCCCCTCCCTTATGCAGCTGATGATGGTTCTTTACTGATGAGAACCTCAGGGAGGGGACGCAGGAGGTGGGAGACAGCTGTGCAGGGGGTGCTTCCTGTTAATTGTCACGAGGTCCTTGGGCAAGTGTCTAATGAGTAACGATGCTCTTGTTGGCTTGGCCTCTTGCTGGGATATCTGCTCTGGTGTCGTGTGGCTGGAACACACGGGTGGGTTCCTGCACCTTGGAGCTGCAGTGTGAGGCTCTGTGCTCTGCTTTTAGGCCAGCCAGAAGAAGATAATGATCCAGAAGGGTCTGCTGGACAAGCACGGGAAGCCCAATGAGAACACGCCGGATTCGTGGAAGAAGGAGTACGTGGATTACAGGTGAGCAGAGGGTGGTGGGCTCGGAACCACGTGCCGAGGGGAGGCTCCATGCAGCCAGTGCTGTCCTGGGGGCTGCTGCCTGTGCTTGGACCATGGTGGTCCTGGCGAGGTGTCTTCACTGCCCGGCCCTGCTGGGTGCCCTTGTGCCGTCCCCTCACAGGGGACGAAAGGCAGGAGCAGACGGTTATCCCGCGGCAGCCTGGCCCGTGGCTGCAGAGGGAGTCAGTCTGCTAAATGGAAGAGGGGAGGCCCTGCTGTTGTCCGGCCTGGCCGGGCGCCCGTGCGGGCTGCGGGTCTTCCCTACACCTTCCCTGCACCAGGAGCATCTGCTCCTGACTCTATACTAGGGCTCAGGAGCGAGCTGTTGGGAAGGGGAGGAGGCAGCTTTGTATGGCCCTGTGTGAGAGGCAGGGACCGTCGTGCCCTGTGTGACATTCCGTCCGTTTCAGGGATACCATCAAGAAAGAGGAAGCAGCAGCACCCCGGGCTATCTCAGAACCAGAGAGGGTTCCAAAGGTCAGTATCACCAGGGGTGTTTGGGTGTAATCAGGTCTATTTTAGGCCTGCTGAAGATTTTTGGGAGGTGCCTTAGCCTTGAGTCATTGGTAGCAAGCTCTGAATGTTTTGCAGCTTGGATGGGTTGTAATCCTGGAGGGCAGGGCTGGAGCTGGGGCAACCCAGAGCCCATCTTGTGGCCAGGGCTTAGCATTGGGGTGTCCTGTTGAAGGGCCTCAGCCCCTAGATGTTTTTCTCCTGGCTGTTGGTACTGCGGTATGACTCATGTAGCGTGGCCAGGAGGCATGAGGAGCTCTGGCTTGAGCTGTACCTGCTGCAGCACCCAAGGCAACCTGTTCAGTGGAGCCAGACCAGAGGAATGCTACTCCAGAGAACCTCCTGAAGACCTTGGGCAGTTTGGGAAATGTCATTTTAGACAGATGTTGCCTCTAACATTCCCAGTCAGGGCTTCTGCATGATATTAGGGGGGTGCAGCTGCATTTTAAGCTCTGGATGGGGCGTAGGGAGCGTTGGGAGCTGTGGGATACAAGCTGAGGGGGGAATGTTATCCAGTTTATGCTGGAAGGCAACTCTGGCTGTTGGTAGCTCACACTCCGAACTGGCTGAGGAGCTGGCTTGAGTCTGTCACATTTGGGCTTGTATCAGCCATCATCCCTTGTGCCCTTTTGGGAGACAACCTGTCTGACAACGTAATTCCCTGACAGAGGAAACGAGAGTCGGAGAGTGAAAGCGAGGAGTGTGTGGCCCCTGCCACCCCCCCGCCGGACGAGCCGAGCAAAAAGGAGAAGAAAAAGAAGAAGAAAGACAAGAAGGTCAAAGAGGCTGCTGAGAGCGGAGAAGAGGCAATGGAAGTGGTAGGTAGTTGGAGACACCTCTGGTGTCCTCTAACAGGCACTGGTGGAGAGGGGCCACGAGGTCTAGTGTGACGTTGGCTTGTGCTTGTAGCGAACACGTTGTCTGGTGCTTGGCTGGGGGCAGCTGTGGCCATGTGCCAGATGCCCCCTCAGAAACGAGCAGTAAGTGATTCTTTTCTTAATTCCTTCCTGCTATCTCCAACAGATCTGTGAGAGCAGCACCAAGAAGAAGAAGAAAAAGAAACAGAAAGTAGAAGAGAGCTCGGAATAAGCGACTGGATCTGCCCCGAACAGGCGACCTCATCAGTGGGGAGGGAAGAGTCTGAGGCCTTGGTGAAAAAGAAGACTGACCAGCAAGTTCCAAGCTCCTTTTCCACTGTATATATAAGCGAGAGGGTATGTTTGTCCGGGATGTGCCCTGTTTAGGTCCTTCTCCTCATCCTGTTTTAAGGGTAGCCAGAGGAGAGGGGTGCCTGTCTGACTGCCCCTGCACTGGACTGCCCTGCGAAGCCGGACCCCTTGATGCCAGTAGAATTGGTATCCGCGGGGGAGTCGCAGCTCCTGGCTCTTGGCGTCTCCATTTTCACTCAGAGGAGGAGTTAACGCTTTCCGCCTCTCTTGTCCTGCCTCTTTCTTCCTTCTCTTCCAAGCTCAGAGCCATTCCCGACAGTCACAGAATGTGTTGATGTCCAAGAACTTGCCCAGCCATTGTCCCTCTGAATGGCTTTGGCACGGGGGCCGGTTGAATCGATTATTTTTAAGGGCTCTGATTTTAAAGCTCGCCGTGTGCTTGGCTTCACCCTCAGCTAGCTGAGATCAAATATTCCACCAAAGGATATTCTTTGGTACTTTTTTAAAAAATTATCATAAAAGATCAGAACATGAATTTCCTGCTTTTTTGCTTTATGGTGTGGGGAACCGCTTGGCAGATTTGTGGGCTGCTGCCCTCCCCGTGCTCACCTTTTTGCTCTTCTGTGCCCAATTGCTAGAACGAGACTGCGGGGGGCTCAGCTGCCTTCCATCTTTTTGCTCCAGTATGCTCCAGAGGCTGGAAGCAGGGACACTGCTGGGAGCAGGGCAAGGCACTTAGGGGATCCCTTTGGCTTCTCCATAGGCCTCCACATTGGAGGCCTTTGGAGCTACAGCCCTATGAGCGGCACTAGGTATGAAGCTCCAGTAGTTTCTGAGCAACCTGTCCCAGTTCCCTGTGGTGGATCTTACCCCTATGTATAAATAACTGAGGGGAGAATGTGAAGGAAATGGGGCCAACCTCTTCTTGGTGGTTGTCTGGGACAGGATGAGGTAACGGAACAGGCTGCCCAGGGAGGTTGTGGAGTCTCCTTTGCCGAGATCTTCAAAACCTGTCTGGATGCCTCCCTGTGCGTTGGGTGTCCCTCGGGAGGACTAGATGATCTAGGTAACTAGCGGGGTTGGACTAGATCTCATGAGGTTCCTTCCACCCTCAACCCCTCTGTGATTCTGTGGTCACTGGGAGCAGATCTTTATCACAGCCATAGGGCTGAACTGGGATTTTATCCTTTGGTGGGGAAGGAGGTGGGCTGCCTTGTTCTGAGTTTCTGTCTCTGCAGAGACCATAATTGGTCCTAGCACTGCTTTTCCCTAATCCTCTCTATTCCAGTCTTCACTTTTCTCCCTCCTTGAAGCATGTGGCCAGTGGGGCCAGCAGCTCGAGGCAGTCGGGAGCTGAGCAGGAAAAGGTGATTTTTATTTACTCCTTTTTTATGTGAAAAAATAAAACAACCCCTGTTTTTCAGTGGGTGGTTCTTCTTGCTCACCTGGCTCGCAGGATCCAGGCACACAGGTTGGTTTAATGCGTGTGCACACAGGGCTGTCCCTTCTGCCTGCCCCAAGGGTGGTGGTGGCAGCAAGGGCTGCCACGGGAGGGACCCTGGTCACTGCTCAGGCTTGAAGCAGCGATTTCCCCTTGCTGGGCTTCCCCAGGGAGCCATTTAGTATTTAATTCACCTGTGCTGGGCATGACCTGAGGGGCTGGAGACTCTCCTGGGTCCTGGCCTGTCTTATCCCAGTGTGCCCAGTTTGGGGAGGTGGGAGCAGAGCTGCCCTTGGGAGCAGGGGCTCAGCTGCAAACCACGAGCCACAGCCACGTTTCAGCACACATTTATTGCTGCTCAGTGTTTCCCTGCTGTGGATCCGAACAAAGGTCCCTATTGCACATGAACAGATTTTATTTTTGGCATCCTTAAAAACCTGCGCGAGACGCCCCAGCGCCCTTCCCCTCCCGCCCCGCAGAGCACGCGGACGGGATCCTCTCTCCAACACCATGGCCATGGTTTGCCAGGAGCTGTGGTGAAGCCTGGACAGCGTCGGGCCCTGGGTCACTCCTGCAGCCCAAGGAGTGCCCTTGGGTGGGTGGTTTATGGTCGCATACAGTGTGCAAGACACCCTAGATGCTGGAAAACATGCCTGGATGATCACTGTAGAGACACCGTTTCTACTGCATGCAATGGATAACTTACTGGCTCTAATTTACTTAATGAATTGTCCCTCTAGGGTTGGGTCTGTGGGACTTGGCTGCTGCTGAATTTCTCTGTCCAGCCTGTAGCAATTGGAGTGAGAATTTAAATACAGGGAGTTTTACAAGTTAGAGTTGCACAGGGTGAGTCAGAAGCCCCAAACCCCTGGGCCCAGGGGACAGTGCCCTCCAAGCCTCCCGTGTCCCATCCCCGGTGACGTTCCCTGGCCCGAAGGAGAAACCCTTGTGCTTGGGAGCGCACGGCCCAGGGTGTCACTGCATGGGAGCCCCTTGGGCTACAGCTCCCCTAGGGCTGTAGGGATCCATTCCCTTGGCTGCCAAGTCCAAGGTGGGCAGGAGGCTCCTGCAGGGTTGTGCTTTTTCCGTGCCCGGGGAGGCAGGAGCTGCCCTGAGCCCAAGGATGCCCTGGCACCAGCTCCGTGCTGTGCCTGGCGGCTCAAGGAGCCCGTGTCCATGGAACGGAGGCAGGGGGATGTGTGGGGCGCTATCAACGGGGGAGCCGAGGAGGAGGCGGCTCCTCTTCCCCCCATTGCTGCAGGCTGAGCACAGGCACGCTCAGTACACCCAGGAGACAGGCACCCACTGCGGGGAGCTGCAGGCCTGCTCGAAGGCGTCCTGCAGCAGCTGCAGGCTCTCGTCCACGCCGTTGTTGACCAGCGAGAGGTCGAAGTAGTGCGCGTAGCGGCTGCGGATGCTCTCCGAGTCCTTGCGGAGCTGCTGCAAAGCCTCCGACTGCGAGGAAGGGGAGAGGGCTCAGGAGCCGGGGCGGGACTCCCCACAGTGGCAGCTCCGGCCACTGTTGCGGGCACAGCAGCAAGGAGCAGCTCCCCTGGGTCCCCCGAGCTCCCCTGCCTCCCTTTGGCCCTGCGCTGTCCCCTCGAGTAAGCCGATACCCGAGCCGTGCCAGGCGGCTAAACATAGAGCGTCCCCGCGGCCCCCGGTGCAGCAGGAGCCTGTTGCCCTCCCCAGGGCTGCGAGTGGCCCTCGGGCACGGGTCTCTGCAGCCTCCCGCGGTGGCACCAGCATGGGGCTGGTTGGGGGCAGTGACAACGACCAGGGCTCCCAGGGGTGCCAGCCGCCCACCATGAGCGCGGCACCGCAGGAGCCCAGAGCCCCGTGCCAGGGCTGGCTGTGCCAAAGGGACAAGGCAGGAGTCAGGGGGTGCCAGTGGCTGCTGGCATCGCCTGTGCCTGTTTCTATGTCCCGAAGAGGCTCTGTTCCCAAAAGCAGCGCAGCCAAGGAGGACGCTGAGCCCAGCCCTGGAGCAGGGAGAGCCCAGGGCTGCTGCCAGGGCTTCTCTCGCCGGCTTTAAAACATGGGGACAGGTTGGGGCTGGTGGAGGGGGACACTCACCTGCTCCGCCTTGTCCGTGGGGGCAATGAAGACGATGAACGGGGAGAGCTCGGCCGTGCGCACGATCTTGAGGGTCTGCAGAGAAAGTGGGAGACGATGCTGGAGCGAGACCCAGCTCACTCATGGGGCATGGGACACGCTGGGCCCATGAGGGACAGCAGTAAAGACCCCACGAGGGACTTGCTGGCACGTCACCAAGGACCCCCCTACCTGGGGTTCGATGTCCAGAATGGCAACTTTGTCCTGCTCGTGGATCTTGTGCACGGTCTCGAACTTGGTGCCGAACATGTTGCCCTGGTAGCTTCCGAACTCCAGGAACTCGTTGGCCGAGATGTCCCGGGTCATCTCCTCCGTGGAGACAAAGTAGTAGTCCTTGCCGTCCACCTCGTTCTTCTTCTGCGGGCGCGTGGTGTCTGGGGAGGCAGGGGAACACCCGGAGCGCTCAGACTGATCCCCAGGGAGAACCGGGATGGGGAGCGGGACAAGGACCCGCACGGGAGCATCCGTCCCACCTCGCACCCTGGGCCCCTACTTACAGGGCGCTGGGTACATGAACTTGTCCGGGTTGCTGCTGAGCAGCGCGTTCTTGATGTGGCTGCGCCCCACGCCGCTGGCCCCTGCGGGAAGGGGACGGTGGAGGCGCCGGCTCCGAGCAGGATGCCGGGGCCCCTCTGCTCACCAAGAGTCATCCCGAGATATTTAGGAGCCAGGACCCTCCTGGTCCCCCCGCACGTGGGGCGGTGCTGGCAGGACCTACCTATGAGCACCAGTGTCTTCCTCTTGAAGGCGGGCAGCCTCACCACCTCCTCGTAGGACACCACATCCAGCTGGTCAAAAACTGCCGCCGAGGACAGAGAAGGGGGTCAGAGAACAGCTGGAGCACGTGTGTGCATATGCATGCATGTATGTGCATGTATGCGTGTGCACGTGTGTGCACATGTGCTGGAAAACACTTTGGCAAAACGTATGGAGAAGCCAGGGCTGGGAGCACGGAGCCACCTGGCAACCTGGGAGCAGGATCCGGCCTCAGCAAGTGGCTTGTGGAGGAGCAGCCGAGATACCGGTGCAAAGGCCGGCGCTTTTCTCCCCATTCCATGCAGTGCAGTCAGCGCAGGGAGCTGCAAAGCCCACAGCGCTGGGTGAGCTTGATTTATCTTGATTTACAGCCTTGTTTGTCAGGGCTCGGAGCCAGCACGTCCTCAGGCCACCGCCTTGGCGGGCCCGGACGGGGACGTTTACACGGGCGCTCAGCGCTTGCTGCAAGGTTGGGGCTTGCCCTGGAGCTTGAGCCCTCTGGAGAGGGGAAACTCCCCCCAAAACAGGCTGCCAGCCCCGGGGTCCCACTGCCAACACAGCCAACAAGTCACCTAGGCTAAACCGGAGGCCAGGGTGAGGGCTCGCGCTTACTTGAGCTGTGCTTGGCCAGGTATTTATCTTTGCATTTCTTCTTCTTCCCGAAGGGGCTGCAGCTCTGGGCTTCACTCTGGCTCGACTGGGTGACGCTCGCCACACGCCTGCCGAGACAGGAGGACACGGGAGCCATAGGGAGCCCGGCGCGGGGCCGGGAGCGGCATTCCGGGTCTGGAACCTACCATTCCTGCAGCTCCGGAGAGGGGATGAGGCCGACCGCCTCCGTAGAGGAGCCCTCCACGCGGCCCTGCCACCAGTTGCTGTCGTCCTTGTTGATGATATGGATGACGTCTCCGGTCTGGAACTTGAGCCCTGCCTCCTTGCAGGGGATCAGGGTGTCCTTCTTGGGGTCGTAGTCGAACTGGGCCCTCATGAACATCTGCGAGAGGCAGAGAAGGGGCCGGGTCAGCGTCACGGGCTCTCCGAGACCCCAGCAGCGCGTCCGGCCTCTCCACAATCAGCTGCTCTCCCGGAGCCAACTGCATTGCAGCTGTGTCTGCAAATGCACCACGGTTTTAGCTGCAAATGCACAATGATCTTAGCTGCAAATGCATGGCCGTTTTAGCTGCAAATGCACCATGGTTTTAGCTGCAAATGCATCGGTTTACAAGGCCTGCAGAGCAAGGGCTGCTCAGGGCTGGCACATGCAGACCTTGTTTTCCAGGAAGGCCACTCAGGAAGAAGCGAGCGGCTGGATGGCTGGGGTCACCTCACCCTGGCTGGGGGACAGGCTGTTTTCTGCACTGCTGCGGCGCCCAGAGGAGCAGCTTTCTGGCTGAAACGCAGCACGTCGCAGCCCTGCTGCCCCAGCCCACACAGCCCCTGCACTCTGCTCTTGGAGGGATGACCCCAGCGGGCTCAGCGTCCCCATCCTGGCTCCCAGAGGTGGCTTTGCCCTGGTGCCGATCGCAGCCGGGACCAGGACGGGCAGCGGGGAAGGGCAGCCGCAAAGCAGCGCTTAATAAACCCATGCAAGGTGGCAGGAGGTGGCTCAGGGACAGCTTGGCACGAGGGAGAGGCAGGGAAAGCAATCAGGGACGTAGGGATGGCTGAGAGAGGGAAGGGGAACCGTGGGCTGGCGCATCCCAAGTGCTCATCCCCCATCCCGGTCCCCACGGAGGGGCTGTGTTGGGCAGGACAGTGTCCAGCCCCATGGGGACAGGCGAGTCCTCCCCGTCACCCCGAGCCGAGCTCAGGGCAGCCTCTTTGCGCAGCGCAGGGAGCAGGTCCCCGGCTCCCCGGCAAACAGGCGCACCGGCCGCGGCAGCGCCTTGGCGGAGCCGCTTCCTCCCGCGCGGCGCTTCCTTCCTCCCCGCGCCGGCGGCAGCCACGTCACCATCATCGTCACCGCGAGAGCCACGGCCACCACGGAGCCGGGATACGGCCCGGGGCGCTGCAAGGGCAGCAGGAGAGGTCCGAAACGCAGGGGAACCGCAGGCTCTCCCCACGCACGTGGACGCAGCCATGGCCGTGCGCTGCATTTCATTGCATGGGGACAAACGCAAGGACAGGTCTCTGCAGCCTCCTGCAGCTCTGGCAGCCCCGTGTCCCTCCCCGGTCACACAGAGCTCCGGGCCCTCTCCTGGCTTCGCTCCCTGTGGCCCTGCAGCCAGGCCTGGCCGGCTCGCCCGGCCCCTGCACTTACCTGGAAAGCAGGAAGGCGGCTTTGCTGATTGGGAATGACTTTTATGGAGACTGTCCCCTTGGTTTCTTTCTAGTGAAGAAAGGAAGGGGAGAGAAAGACGTGTTGGAGAGGGCACCCGCAGCCAGCCCGCCTGCAGCAACCTGCCCTGGGGAGCCGGTGTCCAAGGGCTCCGGGTGCTCCCGGCCGTGCCAGGATGCATTGGGCACCGGGAGCCCAGGCAGACACGGCTCTGCTGGGGCTCCTAATTAGCATGCTGGAGCTGTGCTAATTTAGCTGCATTCAATGCAAGGTAGCTTAGCTGCCCTGCATTGGTGCCTGTCCCTCGGGGTGGTACCAGCCCCCGAGGTGGGGACCGTGTTTGGCACCATCAGCAAGTCCCAGGGCACAGTGGGAAGTGCTGGAACTGTTCCCTGGCACTGCTCCCCGTCAGGGTCAGCAGCACGACCCGAGCAGCGGGGACGGGGCACCAGGGTGACCTGCAGGAGGGCTCCGTGCCGCACGGTCCCGTCCGCAGCGCCGGCCCAGGCGGTACCTGCTCTGCCGAGTGGAGAGGGTTGCCAGGCAGCCACGCGCACGGGGACGTCACCGCGGGGACACGTCACCGCGGGGACCCGGGTGACACCGCAGGGACCCGGTGACGCCGCTCCGCAAACAGCCGCTGCTCCCAGGAGTGCCAGAGCGAGCGGCCGCCCCGGCCGGGCGCCCACGGCATGCACCGTGGCAAGAGGCAAAACGGCCCTTCCTCACACCCCCGTCACAACCAAATACCTACCAGCATCTTCTGCAGCTGGTCAACCGACTGGTTGCTCACGCTCTGCCCATTGATTTCTATGATTTCGTCGCCCACGTGAAGGGAGCCTGTTGAAACAAGCCCGGGAAATGCAGGAGCAGGCACCAAACCCAGGCACGCAGGGTTAGCAGGGATAAGCTCAAACTTCCCGCACGGACCCAAGGCTGGAACAGGGCCTCTCACTGTAAGGATGGAGCACCTCAACTCCATACCACCGTTGCAAGTGTCCAGACCAGAAAATGACACCTAATTGTTTCTTTTGGCACCTTCCTTGGGTTTTCAGAGCTGATCCATCGCAAGCCTGGCCCAGCTAGGTACCTCAGGAAGGGAAGAGCTTCCTGCCCAGTCCTGGGGACACAACCCATGTGTACAGAGACCCCAGCATGGGGCAGACAAGGTCCCGCAAGCTCCACCTCAGGTCCCACTTTTGGAAGTCCCTTCCCCCAGCCCCTCATTTCTCCCCAGAAGCCTCCAAAGCATCAACACGACACCTAACGAAGCTCATTGCAGAGAGATCCGCGAGTCCCGGGTTCCGGCCGTATTCCCGGTGCAGGAACGAGGGCCGTAGGGAAGAGGCGGCAGTGCCGCGGAGCTGCCTCGTCCCCGCCCGGCGGGGAGCCGGGAGCCCTGGCCGTTACCTTGCCGGTGGATCATGCCCCCGTGGATGATCCTGGCCACCATGCAGCTCTGCTTGTCGTTCAGCTTCAGCGTGATCCCCTGCAAGACAGGAGAATCCCTGAATCCGCAAAGTCCTCTTGGCGCGAGCATCTCCCGCTGATGAGGCTCCTCCGGGTCCCCGGGGAGGAAGCAGCATCCAGGAGGCTCTTCCCACGCGCGAGCTCTCCAGGGATCTCCGGGATCCCAAACGGACGGGGCTGTGCCTGCCCCTGCAGCCCCGTGCAGGGCCACCAAGCCCGGGGACCTCGGCAGCTCTCACCATGGGCTCCTCCGTGGCCTTCTCGAACTGCACCAGGCGAATCTTGCGCACCTCGCGGCCGTTGGCGTGCGAGGGGCTGCCCAGCATCGCCGACCCGTTGGTGTAAATGTCCTCGGTCAAGGCGTTGAGGGACTGGGGGACGGCCTGTCGGGGCAGAACAGACGCCGGGCGTCAGGGGCCCGTCAGAGCTCCCAGATCCCACCGTGGTGCGGAGCTGCTCCCGTCTGGGTGTCCCTAGAGCCCCCACGGGGCACAGAGGGCACTAGAAGAGCAGGCAGAAAGAGGAAGGAAAGGAAACCCGAACTTCACCCGTGGACATCTTCATCACCCGTGGACTGCTTCATCAGCAGTTTTCCAGCTTGGGAAGTTGTGGGAGATACAAAGACTTTGGAAAAGTAGAGGAACGTGAAGTCAAAAGAGTTCATGGCTGGTTGTTTTCTGCAGCAACGAGTCCCAAGCGGGATTTAGGAGCCACAGCAGCCCTTGGCCCCAAGGGTGGCTCGTTGCAGAGCCCAGGGTGGCTTCACGGCATGAACGGAGCAGCTCGGGACTCGCCCGGCGGGAGCGGGAGCACCGCGGAGGCCACGCTCCCCTCGGGATCCCTTTGCGAGTTCAGCTTTTCCTTATCTAGGCCAATGGGTAAAGTGACTCGGTCCAGAGCCACATCCACATCTAGAGACATCCAAGTCAGGAACTCCTTCCACGGGCGGCTTTCAAGGAGCATCAGCCAAAGCAGCTGGAGATCAGACCCCAAAGCCCCTCTCCAGCTGAGGCCACCAGGAGCCTGCGCGGGGACAACCGAGCTCCCCGTCCGCCCCAGTCCTGCCCGGCGGCACCTCCTCCCATCTCCAAAGCTCCCGTCGCCTCCCTTGTCCTCTCCCGACCCGCCGCGAGGGCCGGGAGCCGCCGGCCGGGGCCGCGGGCCAAGGCAGCACGTGCCGTTTGTTTATTTCTAAGCGACCCGGTTCCCAAACATTGTGCTCCAGGGAGCAGGACGGCGGCCGCTGCTGCCAGCGGCGCGAGGAGGCGGCTGACGGGCGCCCGGGAGCGATGCCCAGGCCAAGGATGGGGCGGAAGGAGGGGGATGCGCGAATCCCCCCCGGACCCCCTCGTCACCCCCCGTGCGGAGGGACCCATTGCGCAGCGCTGGTGCCCGCAGCTCTGCTGAGCAAGCGGGAAAGCAGCACGAGGAGGAGGAGGAGGAGGAAGCCGCGCAGCCTTGCCCCGAGGCCAAAGGGCCCCTGAGGTGACTGCAGTCAGCAGAGCTCCCTTATCGCGCCCGCGCCCCGGGCAGGCACCGCGTGGCCCCGGCTCAGCTGAGCCCGGCAAGGCGGCCCCAGCGGCTCCGACCTTTGCGTTTTGCTGAGGAACGGGCAAAACGCGCAGCCCTGCGCGCTGACGCAGCGGCGGTGTCACCGGTGCCGCGGCACGGGGTGCCGGAGTGGCACAGCACCCGTGGCCTGTGCACCTCTGTGGTGGCAGCCACTGTGCTGGGCAACCTCGAGGGCACCGGGCTCCTCCCGGACACTTCCATGTCCATAGGAAGCTCCAAGAGGCTGGAGAGACCCTGGTCCAGGACCTGGCACTGTGTCCCCACGGCAGGGTTGGTACCCCTGCAGCCCCGCTGGGCTGTGGTCAAACATTAACCGGGCAGCTCGTTTACAAGGAGCTGGAGCAGCGCCCGGAGGAAGCAGCGCCCTGAGCAAAGGGCACACGGGGCAGGTTGGGAGCTCCTGGCTCTGCTCGCGTGGGCGGCCTCGACGATGATTCGGGCGCGTGGACGAAGCCATGGGCAGCATCACTCATGCTGAGCCAGGCCCTGACACGTGCCAAGGCCGAGGGACGCCAGGATCCCTGCCGGGATTGCCCCAGACCGGGCGCACGGTGAAGCAGGGAGACGCGCTCCGTTCTCCAACAAACCCTGGCAGCCTCCGGAGAGCATCCACGGCACCCACCCGGGGTCCTGCTTCACTCCCAACACACACAGATTAAATTGGAAAAAAAGAAGAGCTACGTGGGCAGGTCAGAGGGAGAGCGGAGGGCGAAATAGGCTGGGACGCTGCCCGTCCTCGCGCTGGCTCCAGCTGCGGAGGCTGGAGCTGAAACGGGGCAGGTTTGCAAGGGAGCTCAGCTACATCGTTCTGAGGTCCCGTTTTGCTGCCGAGAGGGATCAATGCAGCCAGCCAGGGGTGTCCGTGGAACCTCCCTATCCACAGGAAAGTCACCAAAACCCAAGGAGGAAACCTGAAGTGCCCCACTAGCTCCATCCCCAATCTTCCAGTGCCACAAAAGGACCTTTCCCCAGCGCTATTACAGCCTGCAACATCACAACGCACACCCTAGCCTAATTCTAGGAACCGGCCCTATCCACTTCATTTTGGACCAAAACCACACGTTTTGCTCAATGCCTAACTACTGGTGTTGCCCGCAGTCACGTTGGAACATGTGGACTCCGGGCTCTGCTCCAGAGCACGACGCAGATGGAAGGGTCGGCTGCATTCCTGCCCGCTCGCTCTCCCAACCCTCTCCCAACACTCTCCCAATGCTCTTCCCGGCTCTCCCCAGGGCAGATCTGCTGCCCGCCGGTACAATGGGGTGACTGAGTCACTGCAGATAAGGCGGCTGCCCAAGGTCACACCTTCAACAGGAGAGGAACCGGGACTAAAGCCCACACCTGGCTGCAAGGCTCTGTTTGCAGCAAGGAGATAAAAGGAGGACACCGGTCACGGGTTGGGGCTCAGGGGAAGGGGACGGGCGCCTTTGGATGCTTTGTCAGCAAAGCCACCATGGCAGGGTGCGGGATGGTGCTTCCCAGCAGCTTGAAAGGGGAAGAGGAACCTCCCATTGATCCCATTGGAGCCGAGCAGGCCAGAGCCAGAGCCTCTCCCCAGAGTGGAGACCCACGGAGCCACAGCAATCCCAAAAACCTGTTTTCCTTTAAGAGCATGTATAAGGTTGAACCATAAAAGCACCTGAAGCACCTGAGGGAGCCCCTTTGGGACACTGGGCTGTTCAGCGGGATGGGCCAGATTCAGCCCTGGGGGGAAAATTCCCTCTCTGCTTCCAGGGGCACCTGGCAGCGGCAAGGAAAGCTCGGCACGAGGCAGGAGGAAAGCTCAGCGCAGGGCAAGGGGGAAGCTCAGCGGGTGCCCTGCTCAGGCCACAGCTCGTGCAGGGACTTCATTTCTGAACCGAACATCTCCACGGGGAGCAAACCATTCGCTGCTCAGCACAGGGACCTTCCCCCAGCGCGGCAGGGACAGCTGCAGCTCTCCCTCCACGGGCCATGGCGCGTGCCCAGCCCCTAGGACCACCCGGGGCCACCAGACGGGCTGGTGACACCGGTGCCGGGAGCGGCGCCCGCTCGGTCGCCGCGGGCCTGCGGGTTGCTCAAGGGCCCCGGCAGCTCATGTGACGGCAGTTCCAGCTCAGACCAGCTGCACAACTTTGCAGCAAAAACAAGCGCGCTCTCCGTGGCGGCAGGATGCTGCAGCGGCCGCCACGCTGTCCCCAGGGAGCCCCGCGGCCCCCAGCAAGGGACCCGCTCCCAGGGGGCACGTAGGGAGTGGGGACCAGGGGTGCCACGGATGGGGGACATACCCAGGCACCCGCTCCTGCTGCCGTGGGGGACCTGCCTTTGTGGCCTTGCTCCCCATGGCGGGTGCAGGAGGGACGGGGTGGAATGGGTGGCTCTGGGCCACCCGGTGTGGAGTGTTTGGGTGAGGGGCATCGCAGGGCCCAATATGGGCAAGGGGTGCCTGGGGGTAGGGAGTATTGGGGGTCTGGGGATACCTGGGGCCGGGGGATACCTGCGGTCTGGGGTGCCGGTGGATTTGGGGGTGCCGGGACCCCCCAGGGCTCGGTACCGGGGAAGGGAGACGGGTGCGCAGAGCCGTGGCCCCAACCCCCAATCCCGACGGCTCCCCGAGGGCAGAGCCCCCCGGGCCGGGTCGGGCCGGGCCGGGCCGGGCCGGGCCGGGCCGGGCTCACCTCGGGCTTGGGCCGGCTCTGCAGCAGATGCTCCAGGTAGAGGTCGGAGAGCGCCGTCCTCATGCTGCTCACGCTGTCGCTGCGGCCCGACTTGAGGGTCATGTCGCCGTCACGGCGCGGCCACCGCGCCGCCAGCAGCTGCAGCCGAGCGCGCTGGCTCCAGCAGAGCGGCCCGCCCGCCTCCGTGCCGCTCCGACACCCGCTCCCGGTTCCGGTGGCGGCTCCGCTCCCGCTCCCGGCCCGGCTCCGGCTGCAGCGGCGCCATTCCCTCCCGCGGCACCAGCGCCAGGAAAACTGCCCGGGGGGAAAGGGCCAGAGCAGCCGCCCACAGCTGCCCCCGGCCTCCAAACGCAGGCAA
>NW_020455883.1:43270-49369 GCF_003342845.1 Nothoprocta perdicaria | reverse complement strand
AAGAATGTAACTTTAAGATATAGCACCTTTTGTAACATGTTGTTTTGCAGGAGGAAGAATAAGTGGACAAGTGGGATAAAATCCCATATGTAGATTTGTTGTTTTTCCTGAAAAATGATCATGGAACAAAATGGAAATGTAAATTGCTGGTATCTGATTTGAAGATGTTAGAAGGGAATATGGTTTTGGTAACTGATTTGAATGATTATGGAGGACAAAAGGAAGGTATCTCAGTTTTGTTTGGCTTGCAGTACAGAGAAAAGTGTTTGAAAGGCCATTTGTAAGTAGATGATGGGGAAGAGGATGTGCAATTGATGGTCTGTTGGGAAAAGGAGAATTGATGATAATTCCTTTATGATAAAAAAGGAAGAATAAAGCGAAGACCTGAGTCCAGTTGCAGGCAGGGCTCAAGCACAGCAAAATGCTGTGATTCAGGCTCCACTACATCAGGCACTGAGAGCAGAGAAAACACTTGTATATGTAAAAGTTCCTTTTCAACTGAAGATTTAATGAATTGGAAGAAGTCAGTTACTTAAAAATGCTTCTGAATACTTTACTTGCACCCAAGTATTTATTCAATACCATACTCTGAATGGAATTGAATAAAACTTGAGAGGAAAATGAGAGATAAAATACTAGGGAGAAAACATTTTATGTTGCCCCAAGAACCAGACTGGGATCAAATAGAGGTGCGTAAGTTGATAATTAAACAATATCAGCAGCTAATATTACATGCAGTAAAACATGCAGTGCTTAGACCTGTTGTAAAACTACATCAAGTTGTACAGGGCAAGGCTGATGATCCCTCTAATTTTAAAAGCTGTTTTGTGAGACTGCTGAAAAATGAACAGACTTGGATCCTGAAGATGAAGCTGAACAACAGATTGATGACAACTGGGATCCATTTGGACAATGCAAATAGAGATGGCCTTGGTTACAAAAGCTGTTACTAGAACTGTTATTCTTGTTTATARTATTCATTTGTATCWTAGGTTGTRTTCCTTGTRTAAYGGTKTTACTGTGGGATACCTGCCCAGGCTAAAACAGATAACGGGCCTGCATATACCTCTCACTCAATCGCAGCATTATTTCAACAGTGGGGTATAAAACACTGCACTGGATCCCTCACTCGCCTACGAGTCAAGCCATTGTTGAGTGTGCCCATGGCATCCTGAAAACCATGCTACACAAACAAAAACCCATCCTCAGGGGATACTCCCCTCAGGAACGGTTGCAAAAGGCCCTGTATGTACCTAACATTTTAAATCGAGAAACAGACAACGTACTCCCAGTGCAAAGACACTTCGGCATTATCACTCAGGAAAAGCTAAGTACAGCTTTAGTGAAAATCCGAAACTCTGAGTCACTCTGATGGGGAAAACCTGTACCTTTAATAACACAGGGACGAGGGTATGCTTGTGTCTCTACAGATCGAGGACCACGATGGGTTACAGCGCAGTGGTTCTGGCCAGCATTGCCTGCTGCAGCATCTTCGATACCCTCACTGCCAGAGGAAGAGCGATACCATGGACCTCCCGGCAGCCAAAAGAGACCCTTCACTAAAAGGACTGTGGGTTGTTGCTGCAGTGCTATTTGTAATCTTTTTTTTTGGATCATGCTTTGTGTTCCATGCTTGTTAAAGTTAATGCAATCCATTGTTAAATGCCCTCTGAATTAAGTATTGCCAGTATGATATATGGGAATGGAAATAACAAACTGAACAATCTTTTGCTTAGCCATGTTAATGCAAATTGTAAAGTCTCTAATTACTGTATTAACTGTATTTTGTTTATTGTTAGTGTATCTATCAATGACTGATTCATCATTCAACCAAGTTAAGGCTGCTTAACTAGGACCAGCTATAGCAATCTAAGAGTTAAACAAAACAGAGATAGAGAACACCATTGGTGGGAAACTCTTCTCAGATGGTCAACAAGAGCAACGGGAATTTTTAATCTTATGCTTCATCCAATTGTGATGTTACTAGCTCTACTGTTATTAGGTGTATTATGTGCTCATAATAGCAATACTTTATGCTAAAATGTTTACTTACCACTAACCTGTGAGTGAGAGAATTATCGATACGCTATTTATGGCACAGAGGCAAGAGGTGACCGTACCACCACTCTGTGATGATAAGATGGATTGACTATAGTCATGGGGTGGAGTGTGACGGATACGCTCCTTTCCCAGCTCAACCTGGCCTGTACCTTACATGCAGCCCTGTTCCGTTGCTAACCACCAGCAATCTATCTAATCCTGGTAGGCACCACCATCCTGATTTCTTCTGCCACTTGGACTCAACATAACATTCCTGAAGGCTGCATCYCAAAGGGGCGGTAAGGCTAGTGCACTAGCCAATGGGCCTCTGAAATGAAAGAATGACTATTAAGTCAATCATCTTATCCTATAAATATGTGGACAGCCCGAGAGCCCTTTGAGCTCTCCTGACACGGCTGCGGCCTGCACRGCAGGATCTCCCCTTGAGCAGGGACGCCTCTCAAGGTTACTCCTCGAGGTTGAGAGACCCCTCTTCCCACAACAGATTTGTGGTAAGTGAACATAGCGCGCTCGCTTTCTTTAATTTTACTCTGTAACTGTGCACAAGAACCCTTAGTCATAAACCGTTGACCAGGTCTGGGACTAGGATTGGATCCAGCCGCACCCAGACTCCTCTCAGAAGGAGCCTGAAAAGCAAGGGGGTCCAATCTGAACCTCGTGACCCAACGGGAGGGTATCCCAAGATAATTKTGTATTATCTTGAGCCTCCATGCAGTGAATAATAAGTGACCTTGCCATAGAATCTCGTGAAACCATTGTCCATATTAATAAATCCTGTTATTATTTCTTTCATACGAGTGAAGTGCATTTGTCACTCACCCCTGCCACCACTCGTTCTGTGACACCCAAGGACAAAAAAAAAAAAAAAAGTCATTAACTTCTGCACTTATAAATTCACCTTTCTTAAAGATTTTCAGTTAGAAAGTCTCATCCATTCAAACTGCAAAGACAAATAACTGCTTACTCTAATTACTCGTGTATGCATCTTCAGAAGTTATTTTTAATAAACAAATGAGGAAACGAGTGTCTACTGAAAACTGCTCACAGCTGTTTGAACCCCAAATGCAAACAAAGATTTGCCTTAATTCTGTGGTACTRTTAGTGCCAAATACAGCTACATTTTCAGCTTCTGCTTCAGTCCCACTGCTGCTGTGTGGTGAAACRTGCCGCTCCACTCCACTCCTTTTTCGTCTATAAATTCTCCTTCACCTTCCAGCCTGTAACAGCAGAAATCCAGTTTGTTAATGAAGCGTGCAGTCTGTTTGTGGTAGCATGGTAATATGTGCACCAACTAGATAAATTATTAAGAATCAAAATGTTCCTACTCTAGACCTGCCTTAATTTTCTTCCCACATAGTAGCCTATAAAACTTTTGACTAAGAGGCTAGGAAGACTTGTGAAGCATATGGGTTAAACAGCCAAGTTACCTACTCCTGCCTTTGCAGAAATGTATTTACACCATATTCCTAGCACATAGCCTGCACAGGAATAGTGTCATAGTCCTTGTCATGTTTCAGGGTTCCTGAGGACCAAGTTTTGTGAAGTTTATCCTGACCTTTGGGGGCATCCTAAAGGTGTATACATGTATGCAACCATTCAGTGTGTTATCGCTGAAAAACAACAACAACAAAAATGCTCTTACTCTTACCCCCTCACTGTCTGAGTGGTGCTATGATAAAGTGAAGGGATTTACAGCCTCCTGTGGTGAAAAGAATGTTACTGCTATGTGATTTCACTTCTCATAAGGCACATATCTCTACCAATTTTTGAAAGCTGTGATCAAGCTCCTAATTATACCTGCTAGAAAGAAGAAATGCCTATGTACCAAAATTCCTTGCAAATGAGGAAAAAATAACCTTTCAACCCATACTGGAGATTTGTTTCCCTTAAAGATAAATAACAAACCCACCTAGCAGTCACAGCTAGTTGCCACAGTGCTGCCTATATCATTCTCCCCCSCAAAATGTAGTGATCTGGTGAGTAGTAGCTTGTGTGCACAGGTGGAAACTAGAAGACCAGAATCTTGGCTAAACAGCCTGCATTAGGCTGCCAGAGCGCAGCATGTGCTAATAACTACAAATAAGTGTCAAACAAGAAAAAGTTTTAATCCTCAGGGGAAAATGGCAGTGTAGGTAAAGACGGGCTCTCTGCTGCATTTTAATTTAGATCACAAGTCTGACTCAGCATCAGCTGTTTTGTTCTATGGATCAGATACTAGCGACAAGCACCAGTGACAGCAGTGCTCTGCTGGCACTTCTGTATTGGACTATACTTTTTGACATGAGAACAGAGGCTTTACCCTAACAGTCTTGAGAAGAAAACAGCTGTAAAGCCCTATATGGGAGCTCTTGATGAATTTCTTCACCACAGTGATGGTTGTTTGCAGTTCTAGTCCTCATGCAGAAGTCAGATGGCATTTAACATGACAGCAAAGAAGGAAGCTCTTGAGCAGATGTTAACATGCCACTGTAGTAGGAACATCATTTAAATTAGATCTGTTACACTAGATTAGAACATTAGGCCTGTTCTGAAGCATTGAAATGTATTTCTTTCTCCTCAAATTATAGCTTGAGATTATACAGGTTTCCATTTTATATCCAACTACATTCTGCTAGGGAGTACTGAATTTGGTGTCTTTTAAAAACAGATTTGGTCACACTTCTAGTATGGCTATAGGCTATTCACAAGGGCAAGGAGGGGTGTTATCTGATGAAATACTAACCACTGCCAACACGCTTACCTTTTAGATTTATTTCAGATGTAGGACTGGGGAGTACTTAAAAAAAATCAAACCTCACAAATTTGTAAAAGAAGTAAATTAATAAGAATAAACAAAAATGTCCTGATGTAATGTCTAATTTACTCATTAGATCTSGGGTGTGGATTATACGATGTCAGCTTTTTGGTTTAGGAGAAGGCAGTATTTTAGCAATTCAAAACAAAGGCACTTGCGAACAGTTATTCAGTAGAAATTAACTCAGCTGCTGCTTTATATGAGCAGCCCTAGAGTCTTTATTCTGAGTGATAAAAATAAATCTTCACATTTTTTCATCTCTTTTTTATCTCGGAATTTTCACTTGATCTCAGAATAAAACAAAAAAGTCACGAGCAACTATCAGCACAAATCAGCACTGTTTCTTTATGAGCCTATAGGCAGACAGCTTGAAACATTAACTGAAATAGGTCAACTGAACTGTGGGCAAGCCCAAAGCCTGGGTAAAAAAAAGTAAAGGTGGGATAAGCATGAAAAAAAACATGGACTTCTGATTATCTCATGAAAAACATATTATTGGAATCATTGCACTCAGACACCGGTGCTAATTTCCTTGATCAAAAGAAATATATTCCCATGCCAGGTGAATTTTAATCAGACTTCACAGCTTACTCCTTGAAACTGCTTGGAAGAGACTTTGTGACTCATCAGCTTTAAACCTACTTGTTTTCATTGAACAGCCCGATGTACTTGGCTCCATTTGGAAACGTGTAAGTCCCTGCTCCGTGAAACATGTTGTCCTTGAACTCGCCTTCATAAACGGCCCCAGAAGGGTGTTCCAGCCTTCCCTTCCCGTTCATCTACACTTAAGGAGAGACGGCGGATACGGAAGAGCGCTGTCCGTGTTTATGTGGGACGCGGGGTGTCCTGGCGTGACGGGGTGGGAATCTACCTTGTCCCTTTCCCAGTGGCCGACGTAGGAGAGGCCGTCGGGGCTGGCGTGGGCGCCGTGGCCGCTGCGCTGCAGCGCGCCCTCCGCCGTGCGCACGCACTGCCCTTCTGCGGGCAGGCAGAGGCGGGAAACAAGGAGGGAAACACAGAAAGAAAGAAAAAGGGGCGGGGAGGCAGGAAATAACGGCAATACAGATAAGAAGTGGAACTAAATAAACAAGTTGGGCCTCTTTGGAGGAACGCGTGGCCTCCCTCCCTCACCGTACGTGTCCTTGTTGGGGAAGACAAAGGAGACTTTATAAACCGTCGCATCTGTTGGAGAAAGGAGGAAAGGGGGAAGGCAGGCGTTGGTCTTTTTGATGGTTTTTGGTTTT
>NW_020455883.1:16450-43025 GCF_003342845.1 Nothoprocta perdicaria | reverse complement strand
CGGGAAGAGCTGGGTCCGTGGGTGCCGTTGGAGCGGGGCTCCCCGCCGGCCGTGCGGGAAGGCGGGTAAGGTGGCGGGTGCCCAGGGCGCCGGGACACCCCGGGACACCCCAGCGCCCTGCCAGCGCGGGGGCGGTTTGTTTTCCCGCAGCTCGGGAGGATGAGTGCGGCAGGGAAGAGAAGAGGAAGGCCCAACAGAGGAGGAGGAAGAGGGCGAGGAGGAGGAGGAGGTGACAAAAGGAGAGGAGGAGGCGGCAGAGGAGGCGGCGGCCGTTCAAACAAGTCTCAACTCGGTGGAAATAGGAAATGCTCAACGAAAATTTGGGACGACGGGGATGATTTTTGTCTCTTTGAGGAACCAAGGTAGGAATCCTTGCCTTAATTTGTGTGTATTTGCTGCAGAAGAGGTTGGGATATCCCGGACCTGCCTTTGGGGCATCTTTGAGCGTGCAGAAATGTGAAGGCGTGCGTCAATCTCCAAGCTAAAGCTGTCGTGGTATAAAGCTGCTCCTGCATTTTTGTTCTCATTAGCGATGTTAACTACTTTGTAGCTATGGAACACTGTGTGGCTTTTTTTTCCCCTTCTTTTTTAAGATCTGAATATCTGTTAATTTTATTGTCTGAAAAGACATTTAAGAACATCTTTGATCAGCAGGCACTAACAAACACAGAATAATCATTTTTTTTGCATCTTACAAAGCAGAAGTTGGACCATTTAAAAAAAAAAAAAAGAGTTTATTTTTCAATCTCAAATGTCCTGTAGCCAGTGTAGCCAGTCAAGCCCAGAAATACTGGGTTGYGCTGTAGTCTGAGCACACCCTACCTAGCAAAGCATTTATTAACTCCGTGTGGGCTTGGCATAAGATAAGATGCATATATGCATGTACACAGACACTCAAGCCTTCTGATCATGTAAAGGTGAAGCCAACTAAATGTTCTTTAGATGACAGAAGAGTATTATTATTTTATTTTTTTGAAATAGAGGAGTTCGTCCTAAAGTTTTGCTTCATATGTTATCAGATAGACAAATAAAAGTCAATGCTGATAAAAGTGTTGTCTTATTTTGCTTTGTAGATTGAGTGTCCCTGCCAGAAGAGGAGGGCAAACAAGGCAAAGAGCAGAAGCCAGAATGCCTCTGCAGACCTTGCACATGACATCGGAGAACCAGAGAAGAGTGAAAGAACTTCTTCGAGAGCTTCAAGGGCAGGAGCTGGCACCTGAATCAGAGTTAGTTTGAATAGAAGCACTATTTCCAGGTGTTCTAGATGAGCATGCAGTTAGAATTCAACCAGATTTTTTTCCCCATTAACTTTTAATTTGTTCTCAAATCAGCTTTTTTTTTTCAGTCTGCTTTTGTTTCCTATACAGCCTTAACTTGGGGAAAGGGGCAATACAGTTCTTCCTTTACATGAATACCATGGGTTTTTTTGGTCCTATCAGCAATGCAATTCTGTTTTATTTTAAAATTTAGTAACTTTTTGGTTTTTGATCAGAGTAGCTGGTTCTGATGAAGATGATGATGAGCCTGATTACCTTGATGATGAGCAATGCTGGTCTACAGATCAAGAAGTTCCTGATATACCTCCAAGGTCTTCTGCTGACGTACCTGAACATAAAACCATGGAAAGCGAGGTGTCTCTGTTTGCTGTGCATAAACTGTCCAGGTGATGTTTTTCACAGTTTGTATCCCAAAGAGATAAATCCCTCTAGGTTCAATACTGTTAGCCATTGCTGTCTGGAATTCTTCCTGGCTCCAAGGAAATTCCTTGCGCAGAACTAATAGCGTTGTATCTCCTACGAATATAATCTTCAGCTAGATGAATTTAAAATAAGGCTGCAACTGGAAATCGAATCCTGTTGCATTCAGAGGCATCAGGTGCCATGTAACATAATCACTCACCTTCTAAACAACAGACTGACACAGAAAGCAAAGCCTGCTGCCAGCCATGATCATTTAAAGTAGCATGAACGTTGGCATTCTTGCAGTAAATTAGTATCTCATGTTATACCCCTGTCCTTACTGTAAGCCTAATCAAACAAATCTGTGATTTTTCTTCTGACAAGTTTCTGTCTCTYGCCTGTTTCATGTTTGCTCTTTTTTGTTGCAGGTATGGGTTTGACAAGGAGCGTTGCAGGACAGTGCTCAGATCCTGCAATGGTAATATTGGGGCATCACTGGAGTGTTTGTTGTCGCAGTGCTTTGYGGAAAGATATGGAGAGAAGGTGCAGATCTCTGCAGCAGCTGTTCAGGCCAGTCAAGAAGAGTGTTTAGAACAGAGACAAGAAGAAGCTTTTGTGCTCCAGTCGATCTACGGACAAAAGTTTGTGGAAAGAATTCAAAACCGAGTTTGGACTTTTGGTTTGGAACTGGAGTACCTAACAAACAGCCTGAACAAATCTAAACAAAAGGACACCTCTGGTAGAGACTCAACAAAGCAGACTTCACAAGAAACATGTAAATTTTACCTCCAAGGAAGCTGCAGGTTTGGTTCAAAATGCAGATTCAGGCATGAAACTCCTCCACATCATCCCATAAGATCAGCTAAGAGCTGTGTGGATGATGCTCACCTTAGACCTAACAGCGATGACCCTCCCATGTATGAACTTGAAATAAGATTTCCTGCGGAAAATAAGTATCCACTCCAGGCACCTCTTGTGGCATTTTATTCCATCAATGAGAATCTACCTCTTGCTTGTCGCTTGCACATTGCTGAATTCCTCTTTGGGAAGGCCTTGGTAGCTGCAGAGTCTAGTGAACCAGTGGTGTACACGTTAGTGACTTCCTTAGAAGATGAATCGGAAATATGCGAGTTGCTTAAAAATACTCACCACAAGTACAGTGTTCCTCCTCTGTCCTTGCAGGCAATGCCTTCAGGAAGACTGCTGACAGATGGTTCAGCTGGTTCAAATCAGGTGTCAGAAGGTACAGCGAATTGTCCTCTACCACTCCTGGTTAGAGAGAAGTAAAGAGGTTCGGGGGAAAAAAAAAAAAGAGGAGGAAGAGAGCACAGTTCAGGCGTCTCTTCCAAATCTATTATGTTGGCTGTGGTCATGCAGTGAGCCAGATCCTTAATCTGTCTGTGCCTCGGGAAGTCCTTTCCTTCCTAGTGTGACAGCAGAGAGGTTTTCTGCTTGCAAGAGCTGTATTAAGGGAGTGCAGTGTTACTGAGTTGTGGTTTGGGAATGAATGAGATCTGTTTCCACACAGTTGCTAAAACCACTAAAATCCAGCTGTCTGTAAGCTTTGATACTTCTGCTGATCACCACTTCTGAAACATCCTGAAGCTAAACAAGCGTGCCCTAATTTAGTTTTGTAGAGTAAATGTTTTAAGCAGGTTTAGAATGTTTCCATTTCTTATGGTATCCTCCCTTTCACGTGCAAGTAGGTTGGTTTCACGCTGGGAGAGTTGAGGCCTCCTGTTATTTGTGGGTGACAGCACCTGCATGATATAGATGACCTCCTAGCTCTCAGTTCAAAAGCTGTCTTTCTTAAGGCAAGTTTTATTAAGGAAAGTTTGCAAGAACAAATGCATTACATTTTAGAGCACCTAAATGATAACCTATTTTTTTATTATAGTCAAGCAGCTGATATAAGCATTTCCATAAAAAGATAGCTTGATTACTGAAACTGAATAGAAGTTTCAAGTAATTTTATGTTATGAAATCATCATGTTTTGATAAATACAGCCTCAAAACTCCTGAGGGCTATCTCGTTGTGTGGCTAAATCCCACTTAAACTCACAGGAGGTAGGCACCAAAGTACCTGGTCCATTTTTAGCCTTGGTTTACAAGTATTTTGTAGTGGCCTAAAAATGTTATTAACACACCACAGTGTGGTTTTAATCATTTAAACACAGTCTTGTGCTACATTCAAGTGGTTGTGTGGTGGATTGGGTAAGGAAGTGAAAGCAGAGCTAAAACACAATGAATGCTTCTTATGTTTTGTTTTCCATCAAACCAGTTAGTTAATCTGATTCACCATGTGGCCACCCGAAGGATGGTGCTGTGAAGCACAGAGCTGCTGCAGGGATAGTAACGAGTGGGCTGGGATTGGAGAAGTGGTGGTGGCTTTTTTGATGGGGAGATTTCCTGGTAGTGTTGAGCTAAATGCATGTCAAAACCAGTCCTGGGCCTCCCCAGCTCTAATCTAACAAGATTCCCTATTGAGATGCTCCTGGACCATGCAGCTTCCTGATTTTTATACACTGCTGAGGCTAGTCCTTTTCTTTGGTGATATAACTGCATTCTCTGTCTGAAGTCTCTGTAGTGTCAGAGCCTCAGAAGGAAGAGGAGATAGCAGAGGAGGAGGAGGAGGAGGAGCCAGAAGAAGTTATTGTGGAGAATGAGAGCTACGTAAACCTCAAAAAAAAGCTTTCCAAAAAGTATGATATGCAGACAAAGTCTCTGTATAACGAAAATGTTAAAATCTGCAAGCAATTTCGGCTGAAAAAGGTACAGTATATAGAAAAGAGTATGTGTTTTCATGCTTGCCTGAAGAATATATTTAAACAACAGGACTGTTCCACTCCGGTTGTATTCTTACTGCTAAGGTGCTTGTGTTCCAGTAGTTTAGCAAACAATTCTTCTGAAGTCTACAAGCTGCTTTACATTTGTTTTGGGTAAAGAATTAAATATGCAATGCAAGATCTTTTGGAAGAGTTATAGGATAATTTGTTTTTATTTATTTATTATTAGTCTGTTGCAAACAAAATGCATCTCGTTCTAGATGCAGAATCCCCTAGCTCATGGGACAGATGTCTCCACTATTTTTGAGCAACATGAAGGGAATCCTGGTCGCTTGCAAAGCTGAGTTTTATCACTGTTAGAACATTAGAAGCAAAATTTACATTTAATTTTTATCAGAGAGCTTTCAGCCAAGTGTCACATTAAGTGTTTTAGTAGGCGATTGCTTCAACTACTACTATACAAAGATATATCAGATACCTTTAAGAATAACAGCAGCTGTAATTCTGCAGCAAGTTGTATTGGGGATAGATTAGGCATCTTAAAGAGATCTTGTGGCTCTTGGATGAGTTCAGACTAAAAATACATGTCAGATTTTACCAGAAAATTGAATACAGGAGTCATATTTTAGCAGAATGCAGGCAAATACTGAAATTCCCTTGAAGTTCATCTGACTTTCTAGTTAATATCCTTATGCTCTGCCTTATAGACAAACTTAATGCAAGAAAATCATTCTCTGGGTTATTTTATGCAGGAGTTTAGAGGAAGATCAGAAAAAATTGTTTACAAATCTAAAATTGATGAACTTAAGGCAGGACTAACTGCAGGTACCAACTTCTTCGTAATTATTTTTGTGTGTCAGTCTTCTAGGCACTTCCAGTCTATGTTGCAGGAAAGACAGAAGCTCCCTGCGTGGCAAGAAAGGGAAACCATTCTTGAGCTGCTGAATAGGCACCAAGTTCTTGTTGTGAGTGGCATGACAGGGTAAGAGTGTGATTTGCCATACAGAATTTATACATCAAGCTATACGTAGAAGAATGTGAAACATAACTAAGTCCTGAAAAGATTAGGGTCACAGTCTATTCGTGACCGGTGACAGCAGTCCTGGACAAATCTTTATGCATTGTGGCACTAATGAAACAAATTTCAAGTGGGATAAACTTATCTTATTTTTCTTGGATAGAAGTCTGGGTTTTGTTCATTTCTTTTTACTGATTTCCTGTGTGTTTTTGTTGTGGGTTTTTTTTTTTTTCCCCTCTCATGCAGGTGTGGGAAAACCACTCAGATTCCTCAATTTATTTTGGATGCTTCATTGCAAGGCTCTCCAAACAGAGTTGCAAACATCATCTGTACTCAGCCTCGCAGGATCTCTGCCATTTCTGTGGCTGAACGTGTAGCCAAAGAAAGAACAGAGAGGATTGGAATCACTGTGGGATATCAGATACGACTAGAAAGTGTAAAGGTGTGGGGGTTTTTTTTTTGTTTTGTTTTTTCATTTAACTCTATTAAAAGGTGTATAGAGCATGTCCAGCACACAAAATATCTGTTCTATATGCACTAGATTTTGAGATCAGGAAGTGCATATTGTCCCTCTGTTTTATCTCCTCCCAAATTGCCCAGTCCTCTTTACAGCATGAGAATGCAGTAACGTTTTGGGCTGTTATTTCAGTCTCTGAGGCAGTGATTCACGGTCTGAGGGTATTAGTAATGCTTCTATCCTCTGGAAGCTTTCATGAGGCGTCTCCATTTGTTTCCACTTGGAGACTGAACTGTTTAACTTCAGTCAGTCAGAAGGGAAGGGATTGAATGTAAAGTGCCGTCCTGGAAATAAAGTTCAGTCTGTATTCCAGCTGATTGCTTTTTCCAATAAATATGTTTCAAAAAAGATTCAAAAAAGATTCACTGAATCATTCCTGGGACAGAGAACTGAGTTAACCCACAGTCACTTCTTTAGGGAAAAAACAACAAAAAAAAACAAAAAAACAAAACAAACAAAAAAAAAACTTGGTTTGGATTTTTTGTTCATCCCTTATAGTTATGCCTCATGGTAAGAAACAGATGCTTAATGAAGATTATTTTGAAAATAAAATACCTTCAGCAATGTCTCCAGAAAAAAACTGTTTGTTCTCCTTCTCAGCTGGAAATGGATGTTTTACAGCAACACCTACTCTTTGCACAATGTTAAATTAAACAGTGCCCAAGCAAATACATTGTGCTTTTGTCTTGGTAAATGTATATAATGAGATGATATTATTAGTAACTGTATTAACACTCAATATATTCAAGTCCTCAGCTACCAGGCTGTTGTATTGCACTACTGGTGTGCTGCTGAGAAGGCTGGAAGGAGATCGGGCTTTGCAGGGAGTCACACATGTTATTGTGGATGAAGTTCATGAAAGAACAGAAGAAAGGTAAATGATCCTCTGTCCAATCAGCAAAATGAAGAGACACAGTCAGAAGCACTGAGTTGACTAAGATGCAAATAACTGAAGCCAAACTTGATGATTTTATGGTAGAAATCTGTATGTGTGATGATGGTAGGAGTTAGGCTTTAGGTTCTTGTTCCTGTTCAGTAGGGAGCGGTGTTGCAGCAGTTTGCAAGGAAAGCACATCTCTCAAATACTCTCTGCTCCTTTCATCCAATTTGCATTGAGAAGAGGTTTAGAATGAGGCGTGAGGGTTAAGAAATAATTTTTTTTAACCATAGTTATTTGGTCCTGATAACTTTATTCCTCCCTTTTTCAGCTCTCATCAAATACCCTAATTCTTCATATTCCCTTTCAGGAACTGTTTATCTTGACACATGGCCTAGGGGAGCACCTACAAAGTGCACGTGCTCTCTATTTTTACATTCTAGATTTTTCCAGTCCTGCACATTTCCCATACTGTCCTGCCCCCCTGACCTGCTGATGCCAGGGAAACAACGTTGTCCATTGCTGTATCTATGAAATGAGTGATACCAGAAGGCCTTTTCTTGGATGTTTTCTTTGTCAAACACTGAAATACAGGGAATTTTGAGGAGGTTTTGACTGTGACCTGCTATTCTACATCTTGGATTATGTTTTGGTCCTATAAAAGGGCATGTGTCTGTTGAGGATTCTTTTTCTGCTAGTCTCAAATCACTTGAGGCCAGTTTTCCGCGTGTGACACAAAACTTATATGTGAGAGAGATGCAGCGAGTGAGGAAGAATGGGTACATTTGAATGACTGTCTCCAGTGGGGAAGAAGCAAAAAGGATTCATCTCTTGCTTTGAGTTTATCTGCTGCTCTTATGTTGTCTTTAATATTAGGGGTACTAATTTATAGGGTAGCTGGTATCTTTTGTTCCTTATATAAAGCTGCCACATAATCCTGACACTTGAATAGGGGACAGCCCCAAATTAAGTGGATTGGTGCCTGTTTATTTACTGCATCTTTAACTGCCAGGCATTATGTAAAGTTCATACTTTGTAATACTATAGCTGTAATGTTGGGAAAGGTGAAGAGCATGAGGAGAAGGAAAAAATTCTGAAAGTCTTTGCTTGTTTTCCTCAGTGACTTCCTGCTGCTGGTTTTGAAGGATGTAATGTTGCAGAGACCAGACCTGCGCGTTATACTAATGAGTGCTACCTTGAATGCAGAGCTTTTTTCGCAGTACTTTCAATCCTGTCCAATTATTAACATACCAGGTGAAAAAAAGTCACTTTCATTATCTGTTGCATTCATTTTTTTAGAGGTTTGGTTTCCATTTTACTGCTTGTGAAGTTGTGCTCCCTTCCTGTGTAGGTTACAGTGGTAAATGAGGAATAGATCTCACTAACCCAAGCTACAAACAGGAGCTAATTGACAGAGGGGCAAGATGAGGATTTATGCAAAATCTATGATTCCAGTTGAATGAATCTCCTTGTAAAGAAGTAACAGTGAGAGGATCTAGTTGAATGCAAATGTGCCTTTTAAATTGCTCTGCTATTACACAGAGCCTCATAGAAACACTTATTCTGAGCAGTGTATTCCCAAAAGCACATCAGCCCTACTCTGCAGGGAGTGCAGGAAAACTCTGCTGGGACTATACTGAGAAAACATCCCCTGCTTTCCGAGGCAGAAATTGTGTGTCTGTATCTTAGTCACATGTTCCCATTTAGATCACAGAGATGAGTTAGAATTAAAGTTGAGGAACCAGGGGATGGAATAATACTACCCCTTGCCTTACACCTCTTCCTGCATGTTGGGTGCCAAGTCCATTTATTATTTCTCTTGTTACTCTCTAGGTCGAACATTTCCTGTGGATCAGTATTTTCTGGAAGATGTGATCTCAATGACAAGGTAGGAAAGATGCATTTATGTTCACATGTCTTTGGTGTTTGCAGTTGCAGAGCTGACCTTGAGACTGCAGTTGTTCTGTATGTGAATTTAAAAGTGAAATTTCCTCAAATTCCCCTCTCCCCTCCCTGCCCAACCTCACAGCCTTAGAGTTCTGTTAAAGCACTGAATCTAAAGCATAATGCAGTGGGGTCTGGGGTCCCAGGTCCAAACAAGCCTTTCTGCATTAGATACTGCATAACTACTTAAGAAAAGGCAGCCTTTACCATAAAAGGGTTTGTTGGGGCCTGCATATTGGCAAACTTCCCCCCTGAGCACTTGCTCAACTGTGCTCAACTGTGGTTAGACATTAGGAAGCCAAAGAAATGAATTAGGAAGCCAAAGAACGATGATAGATTTCAGCATGGAAGGGGGAAAGTGTAGAATACCAAAAAAAAAATGCTTTGGTGTAAGCCCTGCCTTCCAGCAAAAAGTGAGATAAAGATGCCTGAAGCCAATTATGTTTACTGGAGAGCCAGAGCAGCACAGATACTCCAGGAAGTAAACAGATCAGCCACTGTAAATTGCTTAGACAGTTACTCTCAGCTCTCTGTTGAACCGTTAGGATCAAGCTGGCAGTGCTAGTCTTTCTCACCCCAACTTTTAAAAGACTAATGTCTCAGCAAGGCAGGACATCTCTTCTTCCAGCAGAGTTGGTTCTAAATTTCAGCACCTGTGGTTTTCTTTTAATGACAATTACATTGTGGATGACGAGACTTGAGCCTTAGACTATCCCAAAACTACCTTACCCCAAGGTTAGAGCTATCACTGGGAGTGAAGAACCTTCTTTGTCCTAATTTTCCCCCAGTAAAAATGAGTTCATTTGAAAAATACTCCTTTGTTTGTCTTGAGGTGGAGAGGTAGAGCAACAACATGAAGTGAAATAAGAACAAAGCGAAAGCCACAAACTCTTTACTGTCTGTGGGCTTGCAAGCCTCTTGATATAAGTGCCAGAGGTACTTAACATAAATACTTCAGATATATCACCTCTATAGCTCATTAGTAGGAAGAGACTGGTACCCTTCACACCACTGAATACTCTCCTGCCCTTCAGGTATGTCTTAGAGGACAGCAGTCCCTATAGGCGCAAGGCAAAGCAAGAAAACAAACAGAATGGAAGACATAAAAGAACTGCCTTTGAGGAAGTAGAGGAGGATCTGAGACGTGCTGGCATCCTGGGAGAGGCTGATACAGCCATCAGGGATTCAGACCCAGACCAAAAATTAACTCTAAAACAGCTCCTGGCAAGATATAAAGGTGAGCTCTTCCCTAAATCTGATAAACTGGTATATTACATCTGCCAGCCAGCATGGTGTAGTAGCATATAACATTGTATATTTAATTCATATACATCATTCAGAATTGTATGGTTGTCAGGTTAAGCAAGTCACTGTTTTCTAGATGTGATTGGAAACTGCCAGCCAAATTCAAAAGAAAAAAGAAAAAAAAAAAGACCTCATAATTCTCTTTAACTGCAACAGATGTCTTGTCTGCAAAGTTTTTAGCATCTGAGGAGAGACAGTTCTCAGTTTTTATCTATTTCCATCCTCTCTCCGATGCCTTGTCAGGGCAGCTTTAAATAAAGCCCTGTGCCCATCTGGCCACATCAGGGAGGTCTTTTCAGCATCACAGGCCTTTCAATGAGACATTTGGTCAGTTTGTGAGCATCTTAATAAGACAGACAGACCTTTCCATTAACTACCCACTCTGTCACCATCAAAGTCCTCCCTGGACTCTCCCAACCAGGAGAGTTCTTTCCTGCACACCCTAATGGTAACTTCTCCGCTTGGAGAAATGGGCTATTGCGAAAAAGCAAATATTGCTATTGCCAAAATTGCTAAAAAGCCTCATGTGCCACCTAGGGGGTGAGTATCTCAGGCTCCTAAGGTGACTTGTGAAGGTGCTAATGACCGCCGTTTCATGGTGGTCCTGTCGTGGTACTTCTGAAATAGCCAAAGGAAAAGGTATTTCAAAGTTCAGGAGATCTATATGTCTGCTCTTTATATGACTATTATAATGGGAGACGAATCTTAGTGTAGCCTATGTACTGGTTCGACCCGAGCACTGGTAAGGTATGACAAGGAAGGGGAAGGGTTGGAGTTGGGGAAAGAATGGAATGAGGATAGAGGGGCACTGAGCTACTTTTGGGACTGTTTGGACCAAAACATGGTAGTCTGAGTAGCCAGGCTGTGGCTCAGTGTATCCAGCACAAGCTTTTTGTGTTGGGATTTATGGGGTGGATGTACTGTCTGATTTATTTTGTCCCCAGGAGTTAACAAGACAGTGCTGAAAACAATGTCTGTCATGGACTTGGACAAAGTTAATCTGGAATTAATTGAAGCTTTGCTGGAGTGGATACTCACAGGCAGACATTCATACCCCCCAGGTAACTTGACTGGCCTTGAAAGATAAGCAGAAGGGGATTTGTGGAGGCGATGGGCTTGAGCAAATAGCACCCAGCTAAAGTTCTGAGYGTTAAGTTTCCATAGTTAACTGTCTATTACTGAAAAAATAAGGTTTTGTCTGACTGACAAAGCCTCTGGCTTACATGAGATGAGGAAGACAAGAGAATTATCTACCTCCCTGGAAAGTCTTTGGTGAGAGACTGAGGGATTGTTACAGCCTGTTACAGTTCTCTTGTGCAGACAAGGACCTTCTGCACGTTATTCAAATCTCATACTAGGTGTTACCTATTTTTCTGCTCAGTGATTTTTTTTTTCTTTTAACTTTTTTTTTTTTTATCCCTGTTGTCTAGGTGCTGTGTTGGTATTTTTGCCTGGACTAGCAGAAATCAAGATGCTTTATGAGCAGCTCCAGTCTAATGCTCTTTTCAATAACAGGCACAGCAAGAGGTAAAGCAGAAAATCTTCAGAACAGTCTTTTCCCTAAAGTCTTTACCCTAGATTAAGGGTAGTTTTCTGCACATTGTCTCTTTTCATTTAGAAATAATTTAAGGTTACTGAATGTGTGAGATAGTTAAGATCTTCCTTTCAAAAGCTTTAGGGTAATTCTTGTTCTCCTACTGTCTTATTGGATTGCTTTGTATTTTTTTCTAAGCCTAGAATAGTGAAAATGTCAAAACTTGTGACTAATTTAGTTGAAGTTTTCAAAAATGATTATATTCTTCCACTCCGTGCTGTGCCTGATCCAGTGGACTGTTGAAAACTTCACCTCAGCCCTTGTTGTTCCAGAAGCTCTGCAGAGACGTGTTTAGAGGTTGTTGTGGTGTTTGCATTCAACAAAATTCAGATTGTTACATGGAGACAGGAATGTATCTCGTTAACTAAACGTTGCTTACCTGCATGCCCTTGGCATGGTTGGCTGGAGTGATTCCTTCTGGTTTGGCATAAGTGGAATCCTCTGGAATCTTCTTCAGAGATAGAATTCTAGTACATCCTGATTCTGAGCCACCTCCCTTCCATAAACCTCCCCTGGAACATGTCTTACACTGAACAGAGCAAAAAGGTTTGCTTCTTGGGCAAGTGTGCATGCACRCAGACTTGCTGGAGGCAAAAGGCTGCTGATGCTCAGCACGTTGTCTTACTTTCCCTCTAGGTGTGTGGTTTATCCACTTCATTCCTCGCTGTCCAGTGAAGAACAGCAGTCTGTGTTCCTCAAGCCTCCTGCAGGAGTTATCAAGATCATCATCTCTACAAACATTGCAGAAACATCTGTCACCATTGATGATGTGATCTATGTGATTGATTCTGGGAAAATGAAAGAAAAAAGGTACTGGTATTCCTTGGGGCTCCTTTAGTTCGGAAACTACTGATTCAGGCTGCAAACTTCCAGTTTTGAAAGAGCTGGGAAAAAAGTGGAGGAGCTTGGAAAGCTGCTGTGAAGTGGGGAAGCCTGTCTGGACCAGGTCCCAAAGCCCATGGCCGGGGTAGGAGCTGTGTCCAGTTGTGGCAGCATCTGCCTGCTTGAGCTGCAGTGTGTTCACTGTCACAGCGGTGGACATGAGCTTGTTCTTTCTTCCCTGCAGATACGACCCAAGCAAAGGAATGGAAAGTCTGGAAGACACATTCGTGTCCAGGGCCAATGCTTTGCAAAGGAAAGGGCGAGCAGGCCGGGTGGCTTCAGGAGTCTGCTTCCATCTGTTCACTAGCCATCACTATAACCATCAGCTAATAAAAGAGCAGCTACCAGAAATACAGCGAGTGCCCCTGGAGCAGCTGTGCCTGAGGTGAGCTCTTATTCCTCTGTTGCCTTAAAGGTGTCAGTGTGCAGAATGTCCTCTCTGTAACAAAGGGAGTAATCTGCAGTGCTTTTGCCAAGGCTTTGGCTTTCCCTCTGAGTTTTCTGACATTATGAAACCTCCCCACTTACTCTTATATTTTACACTTTGATCTCGCTGTCAACTTGCCACTATGTTCAGAACCCCTTCTAATGGGACTTGCAAGTTGGATCAAGCACCTTCAGCATGTCAGGGCTAGATAAAGAGGCTGCCTATCCCTGCCTCACGATGGGTACCCCTTCCTACAAAAAGGAATTTAAAAAAAAAAAAGAAAAATTAAAAAAAACAGCAACACAATTTATTATGGTAAAGACATCAGTAAAAACTCATTGTGCTAAATGGGAATCTGTGTTTACTGACTTTGTGAGGTTGGATGAGGTAAAAACTCCCTCTGCTTGTTTCACATTGCTTCCTGCCTTGCATTATGCCTCACAGGCCATCTCTGAGAGAGCACCTTCTTAGGATTGTACTTTCTGAATTTTTGATAAAAGTTTGTTGTTTTACTAGTGTATTGTTTATTTATTTTACTTTTTTTTATCTCCTGAAGAATTAAGATCCTGGAGATGTTTTCTGCACAGAGTCTTCATTCTGTCTTATCCCGATTAATTGAGCCCCCGAGAGCCGAGTCTTTGCAGGCATCAAAGTTGCGGTTACAAGACTTGGGAGCACTGACGGCAGATGAAAAACTCACCCCCTTGGGCTACCACTTGGCTTCCCTGCCCGTTGATGTCAGGATTGGCAAGTTAATGCTCTTTGGCACCATATTCCGCTGCCTGGATCCCGCGTTGACCATAGCAGCCAGTCTGGCCTTTAAGTCGCCCTTTGTGAGTATTCTGAAGTGTGGCTCAGCATGAAAGGATGTGTTTGCTGAATGTATGTGATTGTCCGTATGGTTATGCAGCCCTTGGGAAGGGTGCAGGGCAGAAATGTCCAGTTATAAGCAGATACCCCAAACCATGCCAACAGGAACAAACTGTGTTATTTATGTTATGAGTGAACGGTAGAGATACTGTAAATGGTATTTTTAGTTCTAACTTAGTTAAGAAGCTTGCCCAAGTTTGGTGTCAGAATTGGCAAATCAGTGGTTTTCATCTTCATCTTTTGTCCACTTTTGGACTGCTTGATATTCTTCCACATGCAATTAGGAATAATTGTGAGCCTCTGATAATTATGAAGATGACATGTAAGCATACAGTTTGGTTTTGATCTCTGTTTGTGTGTTCACTTTCACTCAGTCTTTTTGGATCATCTGCAGTACTTAGCAGTGTTCCCGCTTTTGTGAAACTTCTGTGGCAACGTATTGAAAACTAGACCTTCTTGCCAGCAAAATTTTGATTGCTACACATAGTTTCCATTGGGGATAGTTGTAAAAGAGATGCAAGTAGATCGTTCTGCTTATTAAACTGCATTTTTTCCCCCATATGCTTGCTGAACATTTTGTGCAGCCTTGTAATTTTGAGAGTTCTAAGTCACTATGTGATATTATATACAGTAGCTTGATCTAAGCCTGGCTTTCTTGCTGTCCTGCTTGTCCTGTCCTGTCTCTTGCTGTTACTTTCTCCCTCTCAGACCCACATCAGTTTTTGGACTTAGCCTGCTCTTCTCCATTCYGTGTCTTCTTATTTGAGCCTATTGACTTCTTGTTAAGTTGTCTAAGTGCTTTTTTTCCCCCACAGATCTTGGAGTTAGGCAGCTGTAGAGAGGCCTGCACTAAAGGAGGTGTTTTCTGTGAGCTTACAGATTTACCTTTGGGTCTCTTGCTGTAGGAGCCATGGCCTAGGTGCTTTGCTGTTTCTGCTTGCTGCCTTCCTCTCTGTTACCTCTCTGTGTAAGAATTTGGAGGCTGAGCTGTGAGCTGCTGGCCAAACACCAGAGACTGGAATGAGAGATGTGTCAGGATGTGTTGTCTGAGGTGAGAGGAAAGGGAGCCTAAATCTCTTGCTGCCTTTCTAGGTGTCACCATGGGATAAAAGGGAAGAAGCAAACAAAAAGAAGTTGGAATTTGCAGTAGGAAAAAGTGACTATCTGGCTCTTCTTCAGGCCTATAAGGTAAACTAAAGATAAGCCTCTCAGAGGTTTTTGCTGAAATCTGAGCTGTTGTATTTTATGAAAGGCTTTTTTGTTTAATTGTTTTTTTTTTCCATCTTATTAATTAGGGATGGTGTTTAAGTACCAAAGAGGGCGCTCAGGCGAGCTACACCTACTGCAGGGAAAACTTTTTGTCAGGAAGAGTTCTTCAAGTAAGTCATTTTATTTGTGGCCTTGTACAGGGCTGGGTTGAGGTACCAAAGCAGAGTCCCTGTGTCCAAAATCAGGAACCTGTTAAGACTCTTCTCGTTTGGTTTGGCACCTTTGGCAGCTCTTTGTCTGTTTGTAGGAAATTGCGAGCCTGAAAAGGCAGTTCACAGAACTGCTTTCTGATATTGGCTTTGTGAAGGAAGGGTTAAGAGCCAGGGACATGGAGAAGAAGTGTTGCCAAGGCGGAGATGGTGTGTTGGATGCCACAGGAGAAGAGGTAAGTGGCTACATTTCAGTGCTCTGAACAGATTCTGCAGCTTCTGACTTGACTGTTTTCTCTAACCTGGTGGGCTTCCAACCACAACCTGGCCTTGTTGTGTCGCATTAGAACATCCTGCTTGGTTTGTGTTTCTGCCCTGTATGGAGTAATGCAGCTTGAGAGACTTGAGGCTGGGGTTCTTGTGCCCTTGATTCTCTGGAGCAGGATATGCAGTTTCTGCTTTATGCCATTACTGTAGCCATGAACCAAACATTAGCAAGCCCTTAGGTTAGGCACTAACTGGTGGCAGCCTGAAAGTTAAAATGGAAAATGGGGTTCAGTAGATAAGTCATTTCAGAGACAGAGCTCTGTCCTGTAGTTTACCTCTAGAATATCTAACATATGCATTGATTTCACAGGCGAATTCAAATGCAGAGAACATCAAGCTGATCTCAGCTATGTTGTGTGCTGCCCTCTATCCCAATGTTGTCCAGGTAAAATGTTTTTTAATTTTTTCTCTTCCCTTGCATAGAACTTTCATGCCCCTGACTTTGAATCTGATCTGATTCAAAGGTGTGGGTTTTTTTTTTTTTTTTTTTTTTTTCCTTTCTGCTCCTGGGCTGGGTTTTTCTTCTTTGACCTGGCAGAGCTTTCTGCTTACAGGGTTAGTGCTGGGCAGCTCAACTCGTGCGCTTTGTTTGATATTGCTGTCATTCCTGCGTATTGGCTTTTAATGCCACACAGAGGCCAGCAACAAACACAACAAAAACTTTCTTGTACAGTGAATTCATAATTGTATCTATCTTATTATATAGGTGAAAATGCCAGAGGGAAAGTACCAGAAGACTAGCGCAGGAGCAGTTAAAATGCAACCAAAATCAGAAGAGGTGAAGTTTGTCACCAAAAATGATGGTTATGTTCACATTCACCCTTCCTCTGTCAATTATCAGGTCAGTTTTTTTTTTTTTTTTTTATTTTGCAAAGTGCACTGTATTTTGTAACAGAAATTACCTTTGCTTAAGCAGTGAGATTACAGTGAAAGTCCCTGCTGATGCTAAAAATAAATAAGCTTCTTGATTTGACAGTACTGCTGCCTGGGTTGTAAGTAATGGTGAGGGTGTGTGAGAAGTCGAGTTAATGGCAGAGAATTAGCAGAGGCAGTAACCTACCAAACTGTGTTTTCTTAGAGCAGCTGCTGTATCTTACACACAAAAATGTTGCAGTGAAAATATTCCCCGGCCTTTGCAGCACACTGAGGTTGCTTGCAGGGGAGTAGCCTTCATTCATCCTCTTCATGAAGTGGGGAGCAGCTGTCCTGAGCCCCATACCACATGGGTCACTTCAGATGAAATACTGTTTACTGGTAAATAATTCATGGCTATTTATGGCTTTGTTTCTTCATGTGACCTCAATAGAGTTCATTTTTAGCTTGATAGCCAATTTTTACATGTTAGGCCTTCCCTTCCTACCATGATCTATACCACTTGTCTAATGATCTACCACTTGTCTAATGGGGGCTGTCTCCATATTGCTTTTCCAGAATGTCAATTACTTTAAAAACAACCACACTATCTAGCCCTACATCATGAACTGTAGGACTTTGAGCTCTTCATCATGTTATTCTCAAAGGGCATCACAAGCCCAGCTGCACAAGGCAAATCTCTGTATCATGAAATAACTGGCAGAGAGGACAGGGTGAAGGGAGTCTGTCAGGCAGGCGTGTTCAGGAACGAAACGATGTCGCCTCCACTCTTAGAGGAGGTGCCTGGTTTAGTTTCTTAAGAAGGGTAGTGGTAATGCAACAAGAATGTCAGGCACATGTTGTAGCTAACTAACCGCAGCCCTCTGGGCTCTGCTCTCCCAGACCAGGCACTTTGAGAGTCCCTACCTGGTGTATCACGAGAAGATCAAGACCAGCCGCGTGTTCATTCGGGACTGCAGCATGGTGTCCGTGTACCCGCTGGTCCTCCTGGGTGGGGGGCAGGTTCACACACAGCTGCAGAAGGGAGAGTTTGTCATCTCCCTTGATGACGGCTGGATACGGTTTGTGGCTGCCTCGCACCAGGTAAGGAAGAGAAGTGACAATCCTGGAAGTGGTCCCGGTCTGTGGTCAGAAGGCAGGAAAGCGACTCATCTCTCTTTCTTGCGGGCATTAGGTGGCTGAGCTGGTGAAAGAGCTACGGTGTGAACTAGACCAGCTGCTACAGGACAAGATCAAGAACCCCAGCATGGACTTATGCATGTGCCCCCGTGGCTCACGGATCATTGGCATGATTGTAAAACTTGTGACCACGCAGTAATGAGAGCGGACTTTTTTTGTTAAGATGCTGTTTGCTACTGCCTGACAACAGACCAATGAACATGAGTGTCTTTGTATAATCACAATTGGGTGCTGATTGCTGGAAGTCCAAGTTGGCAACTGTACTAGTCACTTTTTAAAATTATTTACATCTTTGTTTGCAGAGAGCTTGCTGTTTGTGAAGAAGGTGTTTTGTAGAACAAAGTGGGACATGGAAAAAAAGATCTCATGGCAGGAATAGCAACCTCCAGCAAGAAAATGAATTGTTTAATGGAGAAGTTAATGTGCTGACAAGGTGGTTTCTGGTCTCAAAAAATACCTGCTTATTATTAGCCACTACTTGTAATAATAAGGTCTGGAGGCAGCCTGTTGCTTGGTAAGCTGCTCCTAAATGGGGCTAAGCTCACTCCTGCTCTTTGTCTGAGGCATCACTGACACAGTTTGTGTTGGCTGATAGGGAAATGGACTTGCTTTAGGAACAAAAGCCTTTAAAAGGGCATGAGCCTTTTCAAGGTGTTTGAAAGGGGAGGTAGAAAAACTCCTATAGCAATAAGACACTATGAAAGCCTGGGTCAGGCAGTTAAGTGATTGGTTGGATCAGCACCGAGGGCTCTCCAATTAAGCTGTAGAACTGCAGGAGAGGATGGACACTCCTCTGGAACAACTGCTTTTCATTGGCCCTGAACTACCCAAAGAGCAAAACATCTGCAAGGGGCTGCTGGAGCCATAAAAAAAATTCCTGGGTACAGTGTTACTGCTGAACTCTGCCAGGGGAAGGTGGCCTTCCTGCCACACCATATAACTGAAAGGAAATCAAGATTGAGGGTTTTTCCCCCCCCCTCCTTTTTCCCTAATCTAAATTCCTGCTCCAGGGAACAGCTGGAGCAGGCTGCAGTGACAACATTACTATTCTGTCCTTCTACCTTGCATAATTACAGCTGGTCTGCTTGTAATGAGAGCAAGTGCCTTAAAGTAAGTTTTGACTACTCTCATCTGAAATAGTAAAAAAGTTACAGCAAATAGAAGCATTTCCTGCCTGGAAATAAAAGTCTTCAAGCAGAGGTGTAAGGGAGAAGTGGGTTTTTTTTTTTTTTTTTTTTTTTTAACTAGTTTCCTTTGTTAAAAGCACCCTCAGGGGTTTTACAGAAGCCATTTCACAGCAGCACCCCTCCTTACCCAAGAAAGAAAAAGAGAAGAGCACCAGGACTGAGGTATGGGCACAGGCAGCTGTTCTCTACAGCTATGTTGAACTGCAGCAAATTGACTTTTTCCAGTATTTGATTAAAATTGCAGGACAAGCACATCAGCAATAGCACCAACCAGAGATAGCTGCAAGCGGCAGTAAATGATTTATAGTTGCTGTTGACTACTGGGCACGCCCAAAGGACAATCGAGGCCTGGTACTATTAGGAGAATATTAAAGTACAGGAGAGGGCTGTTGTGTTCTCAGAGAATCCCCATGCCTATGGCCTTGTGTTCAGTGACGCTTTACTAGACTCAGCACTGTGGCAGACACTCTCTTAACAATAAGCAGGCTTTATACAGCACCTACTAAATACTCAGATATTTTCTTTTATTTGAGCTATGCTGAAAAAGTGAAGGTAAGGGTGAAGACAGTACATGAGCTTAGAAGAATCTAAGGTGGTAGAAGAATATTTAGTGCTATTGTGCCCCATCTTCCTCTGAAAGCAATGCTGGCTTCCACGCATTCTAATCTGTCTCTGTGTCTGCTTTCACAGCCTCAACTGTTATAGTGCCTGTTCTTAGATTTCTTTACCTCCTCCATGCTGTGCCTGCCACAGGGCTGTAGGAGAGCCTGCAAACTCCATGGCACAGCCTCTACATTTTGTCATGGCCCATGACATTTCCAAGCTTATTGTCCAAGGAGAAAATATGACTAAGTCAATAAATTGGGGTAACTTATTAATGGTGACTTAAAATTTGTGTGACTTTACCTTTTACCATGCAAGAAAAGGCTGAAGTTTCTACAAAAGACAGAGGAAGGTTATTGGCTTTCACAGTAAAACTACCAAGCTGGCACTAGCATGATTAAAACAAGAAGGAACGCTTAACTAGTTTTAGGGGCTTTTGTTCTCCCTATCCAAACACTTCAACAGTTTATATTCCCCCCAAAGTACTCCAAATACCTTCAGTTGAAGTTCACTGGTTCTTAATCACTGGGGAGGTAACAGCAGAGATCACACACCCTACTTTCTGCCCTTTCCTTTTGTTAAGGCCCTCTAAAAACAGCTTTAGAAGTCAAACCTTAAGTATACAAGCACTTCAAAAATGCACACAGAAGGCGCTGTTCAAGAATGAACAGCAAGAATGACAACTGCTTTTGGCTGCACTTCACCCTTATTCAAGGTATGGAGCAAGAAATGCAAGTCCTGTAATGGGAACAAGTTCAAAGGATCCATGAGTAGCTGCTGCACTAGACTCCAATTGTTTTATTTTGATTCCTGTTTCTCCATTTAGTGGCACATGAACTGCTTTAGGTACAACATTAACAAAAGGAGCAGTGTTACAACAAACTACTACTTCGTTAGAAATACAGTTTATTTCAATGTGCCAATATAAAAGCCCAACATTTTCAGATCACAGAACGTTAACACAAGAGTTTTGCATTAGTCTACTAATAAGACTTAAAAGATCCAGAGTCATGCCCATTGTTAGTTGATAGAAATAGCCTTCTAGGACTAAGCCCTTACATTTATAAAGACACCACAAAATCCCTTATAATAATGTAAACAAAATAAATTCTTTTTAAACTTTTAACTTTTTTAATTTGAATCCACTCTCTCAGGTCATGCACTCCTTTCAAGGGCTTCCTGATGGCGAATGACTGAAAAGGAAAGAGGAAGAAAAATTAAATCCCTCAGCAAAAGCAACAGAACCATCCATTCCAGCCCAAGTTTCTTTAACCTAGCCCCAGTGCTTCAGCACTGTTAACCAGTGCAGACAACTGGTGCCACCACTATGTCTAGTGTGAAAGGCACATGATTTTCTCTTTCCACAATTGCATGTGATTTTACATTTGTGAAGAGTAGAAAAAACAGAATCACAGAGTGGTTTGTGTTTGAAGGGACTTCTGGAGATCATCTAGTCCATCACTCTGCTCAAGCAGGGATGCTTAAAACATGTTGCTCAGGTCAAAGCTACAGAGTTTTGACCATCTCCAGAGGAGACTCCACAACCTCTCTTGGCAGACCATTCCACATGCTCTGTTACCCTAACATATAAGAAGTTCTTCCTCATATGGAGATGAAGTGTCCTGTGTTTGTACCCCATTTGTACCTATTACCCTTAAAGCCTAAGCTGTAACTGTTTTAAGCACAAAACAGCCAATCGGAAGTCATCCAGTACAAGGACTTGACAGGACAGCTAGCTGCTCTGTAGCAGTTCAGAGGGTTACTTGTGCTGCCCAAATGAAGGTAAGTTTAATTTACTTCTTTCCAGTTTGGAACAAATTCATGTCAAAATACAGGGATTCCAGCATGTACCCCTCAGGTTACATAAGGGAAAGTTGCTTTTTATTTTAGGTTGCATAGGACTTGGCAGCTGTGTAGCTGAGTAAAAACTGGTTTTAAGTATTACATCAGCAATAGTTCAGTTCTGCAACAGGGTTTACATGTTGCTTGATACTTCAATACTCCCTTTCCAGCTGTACTTAGAGCCATTTTATTTCTTCCATTACCCACTTCTTCCCCAGACTTGAGATTTCTTTAAGGAAAGTGTAGCATGTAGATTCCCATTTGCCTTCATTTTCTGCTGTCCTCTGAAAAGTTCATTAGAGCAGGTAATGAACTCTACAGGACTTTAATAAGAGTAAGTGGACATATGGTTGCCACAATGCTCTATAAAGAAATTTAGATTTATTAATGAAGTACTATCAGCTCTGCAACAACCTCCAAAATTTGACACTTAAAATATCACAGAAAAAGCAAGTTCTTAGCTTGTATCCTAACAAGTTAGTTCCAGTAGCAACCACTGCAGCTGCTAATGCTTATGTAAACAGCTCAATCCAATTTTAAAAGATATTCCTACCTTCTCTTTGGAGATGGTGATCTGGACTTTGAGCGACTGAAAATAAGAAAGTTTCAATCAGTGTAATGTTTTAAATAACTACTTCTATATATATGTATGATATGTATACAAAAAAAAAATCTAGGCACTCAGCCACCACTCCTGGCCCTTTCAAAACAGCAAATAGCTTGATGCTACCAAACAACAAAACCAAACAAAAAAAAACAATACAAGTATCACTCTTAAGGTTACAGAAAGCAAGGATTCCTAAATTTACCACTTTAAGAGTGGCAGTTGAAAAGGAACACTGCTGAACACTGGAACCCTCAGGAAAGGGCAATGCACAGCTTCAAAGCAGCTAAAAAGTATTAAGAATCATCTTCCAAAGCAGGAGCAGTATATGAAAAAAAGAGTTAAGAACTACAGAAAGCATAGAGAAGAGAAGGTAGAGGTGTCCCAAATCTAACAAAACCTTTGTGAAACAAACCATGGTAGATATTCAACCCTGTTGGAAAGAACAGGCTACCATACTACCAAAAGATAAGCTCACCTTGCATTAAAAATGGGAGAAACAAAACAAAAAACCCATCAACCAAAAAAAAAAAGAAATATACACAGAAGCTTTTCCAAGTGCAGCAGAAATAYTGGTCCAAGCAAAGAATCTGCACCATGTGATATGAGAAAAGGAGAGAGGAAGAGGAAAAAAAATAGAACTGAGTGCTTGTTATTATCACGCTCACCTTTTAGCAGGTAAGCCAGACTTAGATCTACCATGGGACCCAGACCTACAAACAGGAGAAAAAAAGCTCAGCAAAGCAGCCAGTGGCATGCACATACGATGAAAGTTAGCCAAATCAGCAACAGCAAATTTACACTGCATAGCATCACACAGAGGACTGCAGCACTACAAGCTTTTCTCTGGATTTAGCAGAAGGTTCCTTTAAAGACCCCACTTGCCAGGAGATGCTATAGCCTCACCAGCTCCCCAGCAAAGCTTTGGCTGGCACTTCCTCAAAACATGTTCTAGGTTCCAAGSTTTGTTTCCCAAGTATCCCAAAAATGCAAAGCTACCATTTGAAGTGTTATCTGGAAACCCCTTCAGTAGCACCACTTTAAGACTGACTTAAGCGCTGAAGAACTGATGTATCCATCAGTTCAAAGTTCTCAGTGGCAGTTTTACTGTAGTATAGAGGCTCAGGCATCACAGTGAAGACATCTAACAGAAATTAAATGCTGTGAATCTAGATCCTAGAAGGACTTCATATTATATCACCACAGTTCATTTCACAGCTCAGAAGCTACAATAAGACTTTCTTGTATATTCAGCATGTTGCTCTGCTGACTCAAATATTTGAGGCTTGGTCACTTAGCATTTGCCCCCTACCATAGCCTCAGAAGTCAGCAAACCTTGCATCCATGTTAGTTCAGAGCTAGCCAGAAGATTTTTTTTTTTTAATTTCTATTCCAGCACAGACACTCAGGGCAAGTTAAAATTAATGCTCCACTACTTTCTCAGCCCCTATGCTGGCTCATCACTGGCAACACTTGCCTGGAAGTCATCCTGAAACTTTTTACCATAATTTTCACCAGAAACATAAACCTTTTTTCTGTACCAAGGTTACACAGAATTGCTTTAAGTCTATCCTGAACTCCATAATTTCACAGCATGGCTTTCTTTGTTCAGAAATACTAAATTTAAGATAGTACACAAAAACATCTTACTATGAGAACTGTTGATCATTCCCAGAGGCAAGCAAAAAAGCAAGGACTACAAAACAACAGTTCTGGAAGCAACACCAGAGCTGCACACTGACATTCTGTTATACTACTATAGAAGCAACACTGGCTAATACAGAAGTAGCAATATTTTTCCCATAGAACTTCCATAATTTCAGCCCTTAATTATGGATTTCTGAAACTGCAAACTAAAGTCAATACTCCTCAGAAATTTCAATGCATCCAAATTAAAAGTCACTAAGGAACACTAATAGTATTTTTTTTTTCCAAACTAGTAGTATGCAAATTTAGCCTGGCTTATCTACATTACAGCACTGTAGTCAATTATGACCATGCTAATAAAATAATCATCCCCTTAAATGGTTCAACACATCAGGTCAGCCAGTGGCATTCACACCACTAAGAGCTTCCCTCTTCACTTCCCCTGTGCAAATACAGAAGAAAGTTTCTTCCAATTTGTCAGGTGTCAGTTCTAGAGTATTTTATCCTACTCTTCACCTTTCTTTAAAGGGAAGACTCAGAGAATGATACAAGAGCACTCATTCCCAATTTCTCATCTTCTGTTTCAGTCTGCCAGCCAGAGGCCAAAAGGAAGCATCCAGGCCCAAAAAAAAAAAAAAAAAACCACAAAACAAAAAGAACAGGACTTTGTGTCAGAACAGTCCCTCAAAACACTAGGATGCATGGTATTCCTCTTTCTTCTAGTGTCTGAAGCTCTCGACCTAGGCAATTTACCCCACCTAACACTACAGTTAGAAAACTCTATCCAGTTTCCAGAACTGTCAGAACTTGCTTACCTGTAAGCAAGAACTCATGCACTACTTGCAGTCTTACCACCACCTCTCAGCATGTAGAATTCACAAGACAACGCTAGGCAGCATTATGGAATTTTGCTAACTTCCAACAGGACGTGAGCTCAAGCAGTCTCTAAACAAAATTTGTTTCAGAGCTCTTCTCCACAAGACCTGTATCTCATCCTTCTGTAAATCACATTTTGCTTAACACTGCAAATACATATATATACACACACACACACATACACCCCTAGCCACAGACTAAGATAATTGTTTATTAAAGGTAACAGATCACAGAAGCAGACCAAATAAGCAGAAGTTATTGCAGTAAGTACTGTTACACTGCAAAACCTGTAACAATTCTGAACCAAATTTTCCTGGCGTTTGGAGGGATACCATTACCGGTCTGAATCAAAACAAGTATCTTACCTGCTGCGGGGCCAGACAGCAGACCGTGATCTCGAGCGTGATCTGGACCTAGACCTAGAAAGAGCAGTGAAAATTCAGCTACCGAATAATTCATATAGCTGACATCTTACAACAATTCTCTAAAATATCAATTATATTTTACAGAAGTTTCTTACATTGTTAGAATATTGCAACAGGCTTGCCCTGTAAAAACTACATGCATGACAGTTTTTTTTGCCCTATTTAAGGGTATACAATTACTAACTGCACACTTGCAACTAAAATAACATTTAACCATAGATAAGGCTAACACTAACAATGATACAGTACCAAAAAACTCAAGGATGAGTCTAGACTAAGCACACATTAACTTGAGAAAGAAATCCAGGTAAGCTGTCATATATGTAACTCCCATAAAGTTTCTGTAGACATAAAGAACATAGCATACAGACTTAGTGTTAACAGTTGCATCCCCTTTCAAAAAGGTTATAGACCTATAACCTGACAGACCTACCTTGATCTCCTTAAAGAACCAGATCGTGATCTGCGAGGTGAAAATGATCTATACCTACGAGGAGAGATGGACCTGGATCTACGATAAGAAGCTGATCTTGACCTTCAAAATAAAGAAGGACACCCCAGTTTATTACAAGTACTCTTGGTACAGAATATCGTGAGAAGAAAAGAAAGCAAAAACTGAAACAACCCACAAGCTCGAAACATACCTCCTACCACGACTACGACTRCGTGATCGAGAATACCTTCTTCCTCGGGACCTCGAACGGGATCGAGACCGGGACCTAGTTTTAGGTTAGAGAAAAGAGGTATCAGGAACAGTCACAGCAATCTGTGCACGTGAGCCTCTGCTGAAGTCAAAACTTCCAGACAAGAAAAAAAAAACAGAAACAAAAGCTAGTATCTGTCAAGTTGGAAAATTGTCTGGGCCTACTTGTCTTGAGCATTTTTACTACCTAAAAAAATGTTAAAAGCTGTATTACATTGCAGAATTACATTAGAATAGAAAACACTGTAATGTGTATTTAAAATAAACCTTGCAAGTTTGCAGGTCGACCCTCTTTGGCCCAAGGTCTAGCAGATCTAGACGATCTAGAAGTATCTATAGCCGATCGCTGCATCTAGGTGTTCTCTTCAATCTAACGACGATCAAACTGACAGCCCAATGAGCCAGGGTGAGGCTTGATTGACGCAAGAAGATTTTTCTAGGTGGGAATGTGGTCAATCTGGTGTTCCTCTTTCTAAACCGGAGGGGGGGGCCCCAATTGAAAGCCAAATTTACTGTTACGGCGATCACCGTCTCAAATTTTCTGCCCTTAAAGAATAAGGTGAAGCTACGTGTAGATGGCTCGAGGGGATCTGGCCTCTTATGCTGATCACCTCAAGGTCTAGGAGGATCTTAAGTGTCGGATTTGCAAGGCGCCTCAGCATGAAATCTTAAGGCTCGTGACATTCTGAATCAAGGCGACTGACTCAAACGAAGAAACCTGAAAGGTTTTGACCAGGTTGATTATTAAGATATTAACATTTGATAGAAATAGCAACAAATTGAAATATACGCCTATACATTTACTCTAGCTTTTAAAGTTAAAAGAAAACTGGCGTAACATTCTCTTCTTTACTAAGAAGAGCTACACAAGAGTTAACTGGTGAAGCAACCCGGCCACTCTGGTCTCACACATACCTGCTCCTCCTTCGGCGACTATAACGATGGCAATCATAAGCATAGTGGCCTTTCTCGCCACACTCATAGCATCTGTC
>NW_020455883.1:0-15750 GCF_003342845.1 Nothoprocta perdicaria | reverse complement strand
CTTCGCGGCTCCCTGCAGCCGCTACGCGCACCCACCGCGGCGGCGACGCCGCTGCCCTCATTCCCCCGCCCCAACTGCGCGCCCAGCCGCTCTACCGCATCGCACCATAACGTCCGTAGCGCGACATCTTCCCAGCTGCGGGCCGAGCTGCGCGCGCCGCCCCCTTATATAGCGGCGGCCGCGGCTGCGCGCCCCAACGGCCGCACGCCGGGGCGGGGCGCGCGTCGCCTAGCAACGCGCCAGCTCTCGCGCGGTTTGCGCCGTTGCCCGCGGCCGTTGGCGGCGGGCTGAGGGACGCGCCTTACAGCCGTGGCGTTCTTGGCCCCGCTCGTCTGCATGAGCTGGGAAAGCTCCCACTGAGCAAATACTCTCTTCCCGACCCTTCCTTTGCAAGGAACAAAGACCTTCCCACCCCCATTCCTCTGAAACAGCTGATGCAGTGAGAAAGCGGTGGTTTTTTGTTTGTTTCCAAATCCTTACCCCTCCTAATAATGTTAAAAATCAGGCCTTGCATCACAGTGAAGGTTTTATAACAGAAGAATCATTGCGAGGAAATAAAAATTAGAACAAAGTTTCCATCTAGTTTGGGAGGTCCCAAGTATCACAAAGAAACTTAAGCACCTTGTCTTTTATTATTATTCCAGCTATTCTCTTTCTGTGAAGAACACAGTTCACTGAAATGTGCCTACTCCAGTAGAAAATGGCATAGAATTAAGGACAGAGGAAAACAGCTTAAATTTCTCTTTGAGCTCTGAAGATATCGCCACAATATTTGCTCATAGATGTAGGTTTAGATATCAACACTTTTAATAATAAAAAGAAGCGTATGCAAAATGCTCCYCTGCTTTTAGTTGATGTTGCCAGATTCATCCTTTTCTCAGTATGTAACAGTCAACAACAACAAAACACTGCAGTTTTGCATGTTGTGAGCATAGCTCCTAAAGGAGGACTAAACATAAACGCCTATATACAAGCACTCTGAACATCACGGCTGCTTTTCGAAATAACCCTGTATCAAGCTCTGGACCCGGGCGAGGATGATCTCGTTGGAGCTGCTGCACTCCTCGGGGCCGTAGGGTGGCTCGACCGTGAGCGCGCCCGCCACGCACAGCGTCTCCCCCGACGCGCCCTGCTCTGTCACGGGGATGTGGTTGGCTTCCAGCCACGTCTTCAGGCCGCTCTTCCTCCTCTCCAGCTCCTCCGGGCTATAAGTTTTGCTCTCCTCTGGGGCAAATATCTGAGAAAGTCGTTGCTTCATTTCCTCATCTGCTTCTTTAAGGATTTGGACATCCTGGATAGCGTGGCCTGAGACAACTGAAATTACTGTCTTTTCATTCTCAGGAAAACTTGCCAGGACAATACTGCCAAGAAAGGAGGGAGGTATTAATGAGTATAATTAATGGGAAGCTGGGAAACACAGGCCCAGAAGTTTGGAGGTGAATGCTCAGCACAGTCCACATTTGTAGGCAATACTGAGTACTTAGCAGTTTTCTTGAAAATCATCGTACCCATTCACTGCTTAAGGCATGATTTTTTGTGGGAGGAGTCGGTAACTTCTGGCCCTAGACTATATAACTGTTCTACGTCCTATCCAGCAAGACATTATACTATATTAACAAAAAAAAAAAAAAAAAAAAAAGTCAGAATCAGGGCTGGAGACCAAATATTCTGGGGCATCTTTGCAAAAGCATCTTAAATCTTCCAGCTTCCAAAAACAACAGCATCTTTGTATGTTGCACACTTGACAGAGCTGATGGACAACAACATAGCTTTAAGGCCTTTTAATCATTAATTATGAATATTTAGCTATTGATCGTTACTTTTTTTTTTAAATAAATATTGCCTCATGAGCTTGGTATATCATTAAAAGCAGTTCTAAATGTGGGGGCAACATTCAAATTACTAACCCCAGTTCTGCAGTAAAGCCAGCATGAGTCCAGAGCAAAGCTCCTCACAGCTATTATCTGCTCTCCCAAATTCACTTGGGCTTTAGGTGAACTGGCCTCATCACCTGCAACATCCCTTAATTAAAAATAATAATAATATAAAGTAATACTGGCACAGACCCTCTGCATGCAATTTTTATTCCAAGCAAGTTTGCCTTGGAATCCTCTTTTCTCTTTATGAAAAACTTTTAAGTTTTCCCTTAGTTTTATGGAAACAATAGCTCTGGTACTTACTTAGCAGAAACTGGGTCCACTGTTAGGACCCAACCTTCATATTCATGCTTCTCGGCTGCTGCGACTTTCACTTGTTTATCCACGTAGCCTTGCCAGTCTAGTGGGCTTTTCCTTTGCCAGTCATTCATATTTCCTATGTCTACTGCCTCGGGAAGACGCCAGAGCAATTAGCAGACTTAACAAAAACCTCCCTTCTTTGACCCTTTCCCGCTAGAAGGAAGTTTGTCTCCAGGTGACCATTTCCCATTCACCTCTTTGCCTCAAAAATCATTGTTTTGCTAACAATACTTCCAACACTCTGGGTAGTTTTCCTGCAGCCGTGTTGTCTCTGGGAGCCTCCCGAACGGCTGCCTCTGGAGGGCAGGACACTCCCGCCTTTGCCTCGTAACCTGGGACAAGGCTTGTTCCCAAACTCTTCTCTGGCATTGCCCTTCCCAATTCGTGTGCTGCCTTCCTGCCCTGCGGATCGGCTCCCGTTTCAAGCCAGGCTTACACAAACATCCGCCCGCCTCCCCTCCCTCCTTGCCCTCCTCCAGGATCCCCACGGGAAGGGGCTGCAGAAGGAAGGATGGGGCTAGCGCGGCGCCAGAGGCAGCGCGAGGACAGAGCTGCCACCCCCCCGTCCCTGCCTGTTCCCAGCTGGAGCAGCACGAATCGGGGCTTCCTCCCGGCCCTGTGCGGCCGGGATCCCCCGCGCGCTAGGGCCGCATTCCTGCTCACCCACAGGAGCTCCCGGCCGCGCTCTCCCGAAGGGAAGAGCGCGGGGCAGCCGGCGCGGGACGCGCGCGCGAAGGCCGCGCCACTTCCTGTGGCGCCCGGCAAACACCCGCCCCTGCTTCCTCGCCTGGCTCCGCGCAGCGCTGCGGGCCCCCGAGGCAGAGAAGGGCCGCCAGCCGGGGCTTTATTACCTGTACATTTGTGTGCGCACACAGACACGCGCACAGGCTGGGTGGCATTGCAAAGTGAGGTGCGCTGCACACGGAGCGTTTAGTGCAGCTGCCTTGCTGCCTTCTGCGCCACTTAAAGACGGCTGAGGTTGCCAGTCCTGCTGTCGTCAAGATGGGATTGGGAACTCAGAGTACGCAAAACCAGGGCTGAAGCCCTTCCAAGCAGCCTGTGTGCAAAAAGCAGTACAGATGCGTTCTGTATCTACTTGGTAAAATGTCCGTGCATTTACCGTGTTTTGGGGGGGTTGCCAGAGAATTGTCTTTACAAGCTTTCCTGTGCAACCGGGATGTTGAGAAACACTTTTTTGTTTGTTTGTTTTGGGTTTTTTTTTTTTGTTGTTGTTTGTTTCTTTTTCCAGAAAGCTGCTTTCTTTTAAGGCTGCTAGTGAAAAGCTTCCCATAAGTGAGGCAAACAAGCCTCCATCGTTTCAGTAATTCAAGGGAAAACAAGTAGGTGATGATTTTGTGATCCTAGCAGAAAAAAAAGTCTAAAATGTGAAATATACACAATCTTATTTTGCAAGTTAAAGGAGGCATATCCCTTTTCTTCTTTTATGAAGATTCAATTCAATTTGCACAGAGTGGTGATGGTTATTCATGAGTGATGCATGCTACAGTATTCAGTTCTTTCAAAGTTTTAGTTTATTAGGAGCAGGGGGTTAGCAAATCCAATTGCTTTCACTGTAGCAGTGGTAAGGGAATAGTGGTGGCACCGTCTGGACCTACAGCAGGGATAGATATGTTAGCCCATTGCAGGAGCATGCTTGGTGCACCAAGTCTGTAAACACACTGAGTGGTCTCCACACCAAAGTCTACATTTAATTCTGTGCAGAGCCAGATGCTTGGCCATCATTCACCAAGCAAGCATATCCCAAGGCATTACGCAAATTTCTACTTGTTAGTGCAGGATTCATTAGCTTACTTAAATATATTCTTACCTACCTGAGCATGTGCATTACACAGGTTCCTGTGTTTCAGGCACAGCAAGGCAGTAATGATCTCATTGTCAAATTCATAAATGTGCGTTTTTTGCTATGTTAATAAAGCTTAAACAGATTTAGGTTACTTTAAGTAAAAGCTCAGTTCTGCTTTGTCACGAGCTCTGTGTAGGCCTTGTCACCTAGGCCTAAGCAATGAGGTGGCACGTTTCATGTTTTATCTCAAGGCTACACTGCTGAGCATTGGTCCATGGTAAGGAATGGCATGGGGTGGGGTGGGAGGGAGCACCAAATGAGGTTTTGTACTGATGGTGAGCAGGCACATCAGCAATATTCACAGTGCCATTCCAGATTAGCTGCCTATTGGTTGCTTTCTGCAGAACACATTGTTAACAAAGCAAAAGAAGATATCTGCTTTAGGTACGGTAACTATATGAAAAGAATAAGTCCAAGGTCTCATCATTTGGGAAACAATACCCAATCATATCAATTCATGGGATTAACTGAAATATATATCTTATACATATGAGAAGTGTAACTGCAATACTGTGAGTGGAGCTGGTATGCCTATGTAAGCCATAGTTAAGACATCGTCCCCTTACTGTCCCCCTGCAATACAGAAAGCAGAGTTGTTCTAAGGCCTGTCCAGCAGAGAACTGATTCACATGGGAGCTAGACAGGCATAAAGTTTGCGTGTTAGCACGTGCTGTCTTCAACCAATGTAGCACTAACATGGGATGGCCTTGAGATAGAGCCCAAGCCTGAACTATGATGGTGCTATGATGCCCTGATCATGCATGAGCTTGCCAAGCTTGCTTTAACTTTGAAGAAATTGCCATCTGATTGACCGCTCTATTATGCTGTGTTTGAGGATCTCCTCTTTTTGAACCAGTCGGCAGACCCTTGTAAGCTACCCAGCTACAAGTATAGAGGTAGCAGGCAATTCCCTCATGGAGAGACATGCCTATGGCCTTTAATTCAGCCTAATGAGTTGAGTATCCCAAAACATACTCCTCCTAACAAAGTTACCTGCAGGGTCCTGATGTCCTTTCTTCCCCTCTTGATTGCCTTGTAAATAGTGTTTCCATTGCCACTGAGTTGCAGCTTGAGCCATCCAGTCATGGGCCCTCGCTGCATTATGTGTTGCCCATACTTGGATGGGGATGGGAGTGTATACAATCAGGCGCAGTTTCACGTCCTGTAACTTGTTCGTTATAACTGCGGACCTCCAAGCCTGCAGCACTGCCAAAAGTTATTTTTCTAGAGGTGCATAATTTGTTACAACTTCCCTTTGTAGGGAATGGGATCAAAAACCTACAGGTTCCCACTTTATGTGGGCACATTGCTGCCAAAACCCCAGAGACACCACATCCCCCGTAACCATTACCTCCAACTTGAAAGGTTATCCCTTGTATGGAGTGAATATTTCAGATCTTGGACCACCATCTTCTTGCACCAAAAGTCCCCAAAAGGCTTATAGCTGCCTTAGAGCAGGGTACTGTTGAAAACTATTATATGCTTTCTCAGGGATAGCTTTTGTCTGCCTCCTACCTACTATCCATATGACTTGCACACTGGTGTCCCACCCCCATATCTTCTTGTGGATTTACAGCTCCTGGAAGGTCTGTAGTATCCATGGTAAGTGTTGACATACTCGTCCTTTAGAAGGCCTCATTATTAACATATCATCAATAAAAAGGTGGATGGGACCTTCCGTAAGGGGGAGTTTACAGGTAGGCACCTACTACAGAGGTTCATAATCACTGATATAATGCGGAAGCTAAAATAGCATTTCTTGACCCCTCCCATGCAGGAGTGAGCTGGGTAAGATAATACTGTGCTTGAGCAGCAGTTGATGAAGGACTCTTTCAATTCACCTGCTCTCTTAAGATAGTAAGCAATCTGGTAGCTGCTTCTCAGGCTAAGGTCTCTAAAAAGTCTCCTCAGGCTGCTGTTGGAAAGTAATTAAGAATTCATGCGTTTTCTTTGGGGTGTGTATCCCAGATTGTTCCACATTATTCCCATCTACTTGCCTCTGCCATTTCAGCTGCACAAGAGGTTGGACCTGGGGAGTAGCCCGTTCTCCTTCTAATGCAAATTCAAGCTCCAAGTCAGCCAAAGTACTGCACATGTTACCTTCCCACTCCCTTGGGTCTCAGGAGGGTCTAGTTAACATTGCTCTCACCTGGGCAGCAAAAGCTAGGGCTTATACCATAGCATGAATGCTATTTTTAGCTGTCTGTAAAGCTAATCACTCCACCCTTTGGGTTAATTCCTGACTCTTCTCAGCTTGTGTTGTAACCAGCTCTTGTACTACCACCTTCATGTCATGCAAACCTCCATTCTGCTTCTCCAGATCTTTCACTCATTGTTGCAAGGCCGATGCCTCATTATCTAAGATTCAAGTGCTTGGCAGCAGTGCCCACCCTTCTGAAGCAGCATGGAAGCGTATAGCCTGTAATGTGGATTCAGCTGCCTTGGGCTAGCATTTTCGTCTTGTGCCAACTCTGGGGGCAAGCAACACATCCACTGGCCCCTACCACCTAGCTTGGGGTCATCCTGGCATTTGCAGCTGAGCAGGCCCTTCTTGACTCCCACCTCTCTCCTTGATCATCATCGTTTGTGTATCCTGCTGACTACACCAAGTGTAAGGGACCACAGGGGCACTGCCTGGACTCCTGCTACGGAAGATACACAAACACAAGGCACACTGTTGTCAATACGAAGCTTTTATTACCTCTGTGTCTGAGCAGGAACTCCCCAAAGATTTCCTGGTGGAAGCAAAGAAGCAAGAGAGTCCTGGCAATGCTGAGCATCGGTCTACAGTGAGGAACTATTTTTTTTTTTTTTTTTGTACATAGGCAGCAAGCACACTGAGCTTATTTCCAATCTTTATTCCAGGACCTGGCCACATCACTATGCTGCTGTAGGTCAACATGCCTTGTTGATGCTCTTTTTCCCATAGGATAGTCTGGCTAGCTTCCATTGCCTATCTCAACATTCTTCTCCATTATACAATGTATGAACCTGCATGAGCCCATAGAGGCTGGCAGGAACCCATATGAACTCACATAAGCCCATACAGGCTGGCACGATCATAGTGGCCCATACAAGACTGTATGAGCCCACATGAGTCTGTACGGGACCATAGGAGACCACAGAAGCCTGCACAAGCCCATACAAGCCTGTAGAAGGTGCTACAAGCCTGTAGCAGCTTGTACGACAGCATACAACCCCATAAAGACATTCATGAGCCCGTGCAAGCCCATACAGGCCCTTATGAGACTGTAACACAAGAGAGTATGAGGCCATATAAGCTCATAGGAACAGGAAAAGATAACCTTTGTTATCTTTTGTTAGGGATGGGGATGAGGATGGATAGTTGGAGAAGAAGGAGGAAAAGCCACATCTAGGTATACTCACCTGACAGAGGAGTTTGGGAGGCAGAGGAGGCAGAGGAAAAGGAGGAAGAGGAAGCAAAGGAGGAGGTAGAGAAGCAAGAGGAAAAGCCACATCTCTGTACACTGTCCTGATAGAGGAGGAGAAAAAGGAGGCAGAGGAGGAGACTGAGGAGGAAGCCTTTTGTCACCATGGTCTCATGGAAAAGACCGAAAAGGAGGAAGAGGAAAAGCCACTTCTTGGTACACTGTCTTGAGTAGAGAAGAGTGATGAGGAGAAGGAGGCAGATGATGCAAAGGCAGAGGAAAGTCAAATATTAGCTCATCAACCTGATGTAGAAGGAGGAGGAGGAAAAGAGATGGAAAAGAAAGAGGAAAAGAGGCCTCTAGTACCAGCGGAGGAGAAGGAGAAGGTGCAGGAGGATCCTGCATTGATCCTGAGCTTGGATATTGCTAAATCATCCTATTTCTTGTCAAACTGGCCTGATGGAGGAGGAGGCGGAATATGAAATGTCACTTCTTGGTTCACTGTCCTAACATAGGAGGAAGAGCAGTAAGAGGCAGAAGAGGTGAAAGAAGGAAAAAGTTGCATATTGGCCTGAAGGGGAAGGAGGAGGAGGAAGCGGAAGTTGGAGAGGAAATGTTGCCTGTTATCACAGTAGCCTCATGGGACTGGAGGAGGAGGAGAAGACRCCTTTTGCTAGGGTCAGCGCGTGGCACAGCCATTAGCGTGGCAGTTAGGGCATGGCGTGGCAGTTAGCGCTGCAGTTGGTGCAGGCAAGGTGCGCAGCAACGAGCGTCCTGCAGTACTCCCTATGGCAGTTACTCATCGGAGGGCTGCTTCAGCACTTTTAAAAAGGAATCGGGCAGCCATGTACCCTACCAGCCTCATTTACCAACTGATGAAGCATGCGGCCATCCTGGTGTCAGGCTGCAGGGAGTGCCAAAGCCTGACACTTCCTTTGGGCAGCTGTGGGGATAGCAACTATGTGAGATGTGAGCAGGTGGGAGATCTGTTCAGCATGGTAGTTGAGCTAAAAGAGGAGGTTGAAAAGTTGAGTTGAGCATCTGAAAGAAGGAGAAACAGTAGCAGGCACTGGGAAGTTCCCAGCAACAAAAAAAAAAAAAAAAAAAAAAAAAAAAAGCAAATTGGGATCCTGGGGTGCATTAGGAAGAGCATCTCCAGCAGGTCAAGGGAGGTGATCATCCCCGTATACACAGCCCTGGTGAGGCCACATCTGGAGACTGTGTCCAGTTCTGGCCTCCTTAGTACAAGAGGGATGTGGAGCTGCTGGAGAGAGTCCAGCGCAGGGCTACCAGGATGATCAGGGGCCTGGAACATCTGCCCTATGAGCGAAGGCTGAGGGAGCTGGGTCTGTTCAGCCTGAAGAAGAGGAGGCTGAGGGGGGACCTGATCAGCGTGTATAAATACCTGAAGGGAGGCAGAGAGGAGGATGGGGGGCAGCCTCTTTTCAGTGGTGGACAGTGATAGGACTAGAGGAAATGGCTTCAAACTGAAGCATCGGAAGTTCCACAGGAACTTAAGGAAGCATTTCTTCACTGTGAGGGTGACAGAGCCCTGGAACAGGCTGCCCAGAGAGGTTGCGGAGTCTCCTTCTTTGGAGATCTTTAAAACCCGCTTGGACTCAGCCCTGTGCCACGTGCTCTAGGTGGCCCTGCGTGAGCAGAGAGGTTGGACTAGATGACCTCTGAGGTCCCTTCCAACTTTAAGCATTCTATGATTCTATGATTCTGTGAATGTGATTATGGAAATACAGAATGAAAACTGAGGAAAACAAGAATGTGGAAACTATCCACAGCCCTTTCTGCCCCTTGCAGCACTGAACTTGCAGGCAATGACTACAAATCCATTGTCACTACAACATATTGTGCTGACTTGCAAGCTCTGGAGGTTAAAGCTGATGGTGGTCCTTTTGTTGCCTCATGCATTTAGGTATACAGTAAGGTGCTCAGGTGAGAGAGGCTTTTAAAGAGAAATGGCCAGCAGCAAGAATCTTTTTTTTTTTTTTTTTTTCATTTTAAATGCATGAAAGATAGTGCTTTGATTTTGAGCAGTAGAAAGAGACCTGTGCCTTTACAAACAAGGGAGTTAGTCCACATGCTTTGGCAAGCGAGATGAGGGAACACAGGCAGGGAGGCTCTGCTATGTGTATGATATTGGGTGCTGTTGACCTTGGGGGAGAACAGCAAGGAGGCAGAGATTTCCTTATTAACAGTGACCCCAGAATGAACCCTAGTAGAGGAACATTAACTTTTCCACCCAAGGGAGGCATAAAATCACTTTAATTAGACCTGTGATATATGGCCAGGGATGGGGAGCATATCAAAGAGCAACATACAATAGGTGGGCTAGGAAGTGTGTATCTTCTCAGTTCCCTAGCCAATAGGGAAGAGGAGAGGGCACACCTCAGTTGGGAGATTAGTATACAAGGAGGCTTCCTTCAGCAATTTTAGAGACTCGACAGGGATATTCTCCAGTGGAYTCTTCCTTTATGTGAATGAAGTTTTAAGACCCCTCTGTATCCTATGTGGACATTTGGTGAGAATTTCTGCACAGTTTGGCTTGAGCTGTTAGAAGTAGGTACCTATTTCCTCAAAGTTTTTTTTTTTTTGACATCTCAATGGGCTGTTTTTAATGAAAGAATCCCCTTGGAGAAAAGATGTCCTCAAATTAAAGACCCATGAGTTGGGCCACCATATGAGGAGGGAGCACCGTTCTTGCTGGTTTGGCTGTGGTCATGGTTGTGGTATGTACAGCTGTGATGTCACTACTGTGATGTGTGGCTTCTGTCCTTTGTGATGAGCTCCTTCCTTCTGCTCCAGGGGTTCTGTTGAGGAGGGCTGTGCTGGGTTGGCTGGGTCTGGAGCTGGCAGGAGTAGGTGCTACCTTGGCCTAGCCATGGGGCAGCTGGGTGCCTCCCACTGACTATGCTGTGGTATGCACAGCTGCCACAGCCCATCAGCATCATAATGACCCAGTATGTTGCAGCGGGTTGCCCCTGCCTTGGGGAGAGAAGAAGCCTCTTGAAAGACCTGATCTCCCTCTTGTAGGTGAAGCCTGGATGGCTTCTGCGTGAGGTAGAGCCTGTCACTTGTGCTAAGGATGTGCCTTGCACCAGTGGAATCCCTGAGAAAATCTGGATGGGTTGACCCTACAAACCGGATGCTCTGCCAGCCCGATCCCAGCGATGGTGCTGGGATGAAAACGGATAGTGAGACTAAAGGCTGAACTTAATCCTGGGATGAAACGACTCAGTAACTGGCATGGCAAAGGCAAGGTTACATTTTTACTTTGCTGACCTTTTGTTGGTGTTTGCRTTTAGGGCTTTTGGCTTCTTGCTCTAGTTGATTGGTCTGTTTTGAGTGACTGTTGCCATTAGGATTCAGGTTAGGGCTGTATCAAGTGTTCACAGATCTAGGGGACTGTTCTTTTTTTTTCATCTGTCCAAAAGCCAAAGTCCTTGTTCCTCTGATGTCCAAAAAGGCAGATGTATTGTGTTTTGTGCACTGAGCCAATACTAACGCACTCAAGAGAGACAACTGTGCGTTTATTTCAGAGTTGCACTAGCCCAGGTACTCACTGGTTTCCCACAAATCAAGCACACCCTCCTGACTTTTCTAAATATATTTACATATATAATAACTTCCCAAATACCTCCTTCCTTACTGTCTGTTTTAGGGATCATCCCATGGAACCAAACGAGGAGCTAGAGGAGACATCAGGGCTTGGACTAGATGATCTCTAGAGGTCCCTTCCGACTTTAACCATTCTGTGATTCTGTGATATGTTCTACTGGAGAAGGAGGAAGAATATGAAAAGCACTGATGAGAAAATCTTGATTCTGGAGAATGAGGCTGAGGAGGAATAGGAAAAATAAAAAGAGCAATTTTGGCTTATTAGCCGAAATTAGGTTTGATGTGGGAAGAGGAGGAAGAGGAGGAAGCAGAGGGGATTTGCACTGGTTGTTTTACATTAACCTCTTGCATTGGTTAATTTACATTAAGCTTACATTAATGTAAGCAATGATGCTTACATTAAGCATTATAGTATTAGTCAACATTTCCACTACAAACGGATCTTTTTGACCAGTGCACATGACTTTTTTATAATGAGGACAGATTGTTTAACCACTCATGGATGTTCAATTTTTCGTGCTGAGTTGACAGAGTATATGAAGATCTATCCACAATTGTGCCTCAAGGAAAGACCTCCAGGAAATACCTTGATGGAAGAGGAAGGAAACACCAGATGGAAGAGGAGGCAGGGGGAGGAGGACTACCTTCTTCCTTCTTACACTGATTTGATAGTAATACATACCATTAAGATTTTATGTAGTCAAAATTTCCATGTAGTCAAAATTTCCACTGTGATGCATACTCAGGGGAAGGGTCTTTGGTTGGCTGAGGGTCTTTATGACCAGTGTGCGTGACTTTAAGTCTTATAATGAAGGCTGTTCACTTAGGCATACATGGTTCTTAGGTTTTCTTTCTGAGTTTGCGATGTTTTTGCAAGCAAATGCCAAAAAACTATTATAATGGCATAGCAGTTACAGCTGTGTTCCTGGTTAAAAAATGTGAATACTCTGTATTAAGAATCCCGCCATCATATCAAAAAAAGGAGACACCTGTTCTGATAAGTTTCAACGGTGTAAATATAGTATAGAGGAGGAAGAGTCTACAGTCTATATAGCAAAATTAGGCTAAAATACAAGGAAAGCACTGTAGTTGGAGAAACCAGAAGTCCTGAATATGGAAACAGACAGATAGCCCCTGCAGCAACAGTATCTGTCTGCTCCTAAGCGCTCCTTCTCCCTCAAGCAAATGCCTAAGGAGTAGGAGGAAGGAAAGGCAGAGGAGGAAAAGGAGGCAGAGTGGAGGAGGAGCCAGAGGAGGTGCTGGAGGAGGAGGTGGAGGAGGAGGTGGTGGAGAAAGTGGAGGCCTGGTTGGAGGAGGTGGAGTAGGAGGAAGAGACGGAGGAAGAGGCATAGAGGACTAAAACACACTTTACAGTAATTGCTTTGTAGTTTACATAGCATTACAGTATTGTTTAGTTAACATATCCTTTTTTTCCAAAAACTCATTTGAAGGATGTTTGTGGTATTTGTCATGATATTTTCAAATGATGAACATAAATTAGTTTTATAATGAAGATAACCCTTGAGCATACCTGGAAGTTACATTTTCCGGTCAAGTGTGTAAATTATATGAAGATTTATGCAAAAATAGTGCAGTTATGGAGTCAAATTTGCAGGATGTAGTTGATAACCTCTGTGAACTTTCTGTTTCAGTGAGTGTGCTATGGAAAAGAAAGCATAGGAGATCTGTGTTGTGCTTAGTGCAAACAAGGTCCTTTAGGACTGTATGGAAGGCTTTTAGTTGGAGGAAGGGAAGTGGTGAGCACAGCAAGAAGCCAACAGGCTGCAGTATCAGCAATCTTTGTCTTCTCCTGTAGGAGCCTTTCTCCCTTAAAAAAATGCTTGTGGAGGCATAGGATGAGGAGGCGGTGGAGGAGAGGGAAGCAAAGGAGGAGGAGGAGAAGGACCAAAAGGAAGGGGAATAGGACGAGGCGAAAGAGAAAGAAAAGCACAGGTGGTGTAACAAGTGGGAAATAYGGAGAAGGAGGAGGTGGAGGAGGAGTAGGAGCAGGTACAGGAGGTGGAGGGGGAGGTGGTGGAGGATGCAAAGCAGGAGTAGGAGTAGAGGCCTTTACAGTCTTTACAGTGAGTGGTTAGTAGTTTGCATCGCATTATAATACAGTTGAGTTATTTACCGTATTACACAGACTCATTTGAAGGATGTTGAACTGTTTCATGTTTCTTTGAATAATGCGCATAAGTTAATTTTATTATGAAATATACCCTTGAGAGTATTTGGCATTTAGATTTTCCTGCCAAGTTTTGAAAGTGAAAATGGTGTAGTTATGGGGTAGGCTTAGGAGGATGTCCTTGTTAAGGCATATGAACCTGCTGTTTTAGTGAGCATGCCATGGAAAAAACAGAGAGGAATCCTCTGTTGTGGTTAGTGCAAACAAGGTCTTTAAGACTGTACAGGTGGTGAGGCAGCTAGAAGAAGTGGTGAGCATAGGAAAAGCCAGCAGAGATGCATTTCAAGGATGTCGAGCGGGGTGAAAATTTTTTTAACCAATGCATATGAGTAATTTCGGTTGTCAAAATACCCCTTAACCAGATGTGGAAGTTAGACTTTCCTGTCAAGTATGCCAAGACTTTCAAGAAGTATGGAAAAAGCGCATAGATCTGAGGTCGAACGTTATGGAGGTCCTTGTTAAAGCACATAAAATTCCTGGTTTAGTGAGCGTGCCATGGAAAGGAAGGAGCGGAGATGTTTGTTAAGTGCAAAGAAAGGCAATAGTCCCTGAGGAGTGGCAGGCCGGCTCTATATGAGAAGAAGAGAAGTGGTGAGTATGGGAAGGAGGCAAGAGGCTTCAGCATGAGAAGGCTTTCTTTAGTCGTGTAGGAGCGTTTGTCCCTGCAAGATTTGTCAGAGAAGACAGAAGAAGACGAGGAGGAGGAGGAGGAGGAATAGAAAGAGGAGAAGGAGGAGGAGGAGGAAAAGAAGCCTCTTTACTGTGATTGGTTAGTAATTTACATTGCGTTCTAGTATTGCTAATTGAAGAGTTGCTCCTTTGCAGAGGTCCCTTGTCAGGATCTTGAGCTGGTTCTTGTCATTTTAAGCACTGCACGGAACTGAGTTTTGTTCTAAAACTTCCCCTTTCATCTAGTAGGTCTTAAGATTTTCCTTGCAAGTGTGCGCAGTGTCTAGAGATATATGGAAAGACGCCCTAAATCTAGGGTTGAATTTGCAGAATGTCCTTTTTAAAGAATGGGCTATTTGCATGTAGTGAATGTGKCATGTCCTGGCAGGAGGGGAGACACTTGTTGAGGTAAGASCAAAGAAAGGCAGTGTTCCTTGAGGAGTTTCATTTTTTCTGTGTGTTGGAGGAAGAGAAGTGGTGAGTCTGAGCAGGAGGCAAGAGGCTCGCGCATGAGAAGGCTTTCTCTTGTCATGTAGGAGTGTTTGTCCCTGCAAGATTTGCCACAGAAGGCAGAAGAAGAGGAGGAGGAGGAGGAGGAGGAGAAGCAAAAGCCTCTTTATTATGATTTGTTAGTAATTTACCTTGCATTCTTGTAGTGGTAATTGAAGAGTTGCTCCTTTGCAGAGGTACCTTGACAGGATCTTGAGCTGGTTCTTGTCATTTTAAGCATTGCACCTAACTGAGTTTTGTTCCAAACTTCCCCTTTCATCTAGTAGGTCTTAAGATTGTCCTTGCAAGGGTGCGCAGTGTCTAGACATGTATGGAAAGATGCCCTAAATCTAGGGTTGAATTTGCAAAATGTGTTTTTTAAGGAATGGGCTTTTAGCATGTAGTGAATGTGGCATGTCCCGTCAGGAGGGGAGACACTTGTGGAGGTAAGAGCCAAGAAAAGCAGTGGAGTTTGATGAGTTTCAGTTTGTCTGTGTGTTGGAGGAAGAGAAGTGGTGAGTCTGAGCAGGAGGCAAGAGGCTCGTGCATGAGAAGGCTTTCTCTTGTCGTGTAGGAGCGTTTCTCCCTGCAAGATTTGCCAGAGAAGGCAGAAGAAGAGGAGGAAGAGGAGGAGTAGGAGGAGAAGGAGGAGGAGAAGGAGGAGGAGGAGGAGGAGGACGAGGAGGAGGAGGAGGAGAAGCAAAAGCCTCTTTACTGTGATTGGTTAGTAGTTTACATTGCGTTCTAGTATTGCTRRTTRAAGAGTTGCTCCTTTGCAGAGGTCCCTTGTCAGGATCTTGMGCTGGTTCTTGTCATTTTAAGCATTGCACCTAACTGAGTTTTGTTCTAAAAGTTCCCCTTTCATCTAGTAGGTCTTAAGATGGTCCTTGCAAGTGTCCGCAGTGTCTAGGGATGTGTGGAAAGATGCCCTAAATCTAGGGTTGAATTTGCACATGAGTGGGCCTAGCAGAGGTGAGCATGTCACGTGACACAAAGAATAGCATGGATTTGCTTTAGAGAGAAGAGAAGAGTTTGGTGGGGGGATAGGAGGAGGAGGAGGAGGCGGCATCCTCAGTTACCACCTCCAATCTTTCCTTTTTGATGCTATGTGCCATGTGCTCCTCAAGCGTCAGTTTCAAGTTGTGCCCCAACGCTTGCAGTTGGCTCCCTCGCATAGCTGGAAGGCTTTTGGTCAGTAGGAGGCAGAGGAAGAAGGTGTGGGGGGTGTTTCCGTGCAGATGTGTGTGCTTGAGAAGAAAGGGAGGTGAGGGGCAAGTGCAGGAG
>NW_020455882.1:48710-50173 GCF_003342845.1 Nothoprocta perdicaria | reverse complement strand
CCTGTGCAGGGGTGTTGTGGTGGAGCTGTTCCTGCCGCCTGTGCAGGGGTGTCGTGGTGGAGCTGTTCCTGCCGCCTGTTCAAGGGTGTTGTGGTGGAGCTGTTCCTGCCGCCTGTGCAGGGGTGTTGTGGTGGAGCTGTTCCTGCTGGTTTTGGGGTGTCCTGGGCTCTGGGGTGTCCTCGGTGCCGGGGCTGTCGTGATCAATGGCCCCACGGGTGCAGGAGCGGTCCTGGTGCAGAGCTGCCCCCCGGGCTGCAGGAGGGACCCTGTCGGAAGGTCCCCTGGGATGTGGGGGCTCTCACGGTGCAGACCCACGGGTGGCACCCACACGGGTGTGGGGGAATCGTAGTGGAGAATTGACCCCGTGATTGTGCAGGGGTGTCAGAGTGGGGAATGGTCCCCGGGGCGCTCTGGGGTTAGAGCAGTCCCAGTAGGGATGCTGGGCATGGTGGGGGTGCCCGGGTGGGGAACAGCCCCCGCAGGGACGTGGCGGCTGCCGGGCTCCTGTCCCACGTGGCGGTTGTGCCTGGAGCTGCTGCCCAAGGAAGGGGCCTCTGGAAGGTGTGGGCGCCTGTGCCCTGTGGTGCCCTGAGCCCAGTGGTGCCCTGTGCCCCACGGCGCTCTGTGCCCCACGGCGCTCTGTGCCCCATGGCGCTCTGTGCCCCACGGCGCTCTGTGCCCCGTGGTGCCCTGTGCCCCGTGGTGCCCTGTACCCCGTGGTGCCCTGTGCCCTGGAGCACCGTGACAGTCCTGCCCAGAGCCTGGGTCTGCAGGACCCCTGCTCATGGGTGGCTCTGCCCGTGGGACAGGGAGGCCTGGCCTGGGGACACCCAGCAGTGCAGAGCAGGGCACACGGGGGCACAGCCATCTGTGCAGGGCAGGGCACATCTGGGGGTGCAGCTGTGTGGGGCAGGGACACACGGGACACGGCCGGCTGTGCAGAGCAGGGCACATCTGGGCAAGGGCTGGAGCTGTGCAGGGCAGGACACATGGGGCACAGGCAGCTGTGCAGGGCAGGACACATTTGGGGGTGCAGCTGTGCAGCGCAGGGCACATGGGGCATGGGCAGCTGTGCAGGCCAGGGGCACACAGGCAGCCAGATGTGTGGGACAGGCTATATCTGGGGACAGCCAGCTGTGCGGTGCAGGACACATGTGGCACAGGCAGCTGTGCAGGACAGGACACATCTGGGCCAGGGACACTCCGTGCCCCTGTGCGCGCGCGGTGCCGGGCTCCCTGCGCGAGGCCCGTGTGGGACGAGCGCCTTCCTTTGCGCCCGAATCCGCCCCTGCCGCTCCGCTCGCTGATGCACAGGCAGCGCAGGTTGCCACGGCAACGCCAGCCTGAATCCCGCTCTGTGGGAGCCGCGAGGAGGAGGAGGAGGCGCCGCGCGCGGCGAGGAGCAGCCGGCCCCGCTCGGCGGAGCCCATGGCATGGCCGGGCCCTGCGGCAGCGCCGGCGGC
>NW_020455882.1:45811-48320 GCF_003342845.1 Nothoprocta perdicaria | reverse complement strand
TGCGCCCCGCGCGCGCCCGCGCGCCCGCTGAGCCGCCGGGACCATGAAGAAGTTTGCCTCGACGCGCAGCCTCAACAAGATCCTGCAGCAGTGCGACTCCTCGTCCCGCGAGTACGAGGAGATCCAGGCTGTGGAGAAGAAGTGGCACCTGCATCTGGCCACCCCGCGCAAGTTCCTGGACAAGAAGGGCAAAATGCCGTCTCTGTTCCTTTCAGCGCCGCCGCCGCCCAAGAGAGCCCCCAGCACCACGCTGACGCTGCGCTCCAAGTCCATGACGGCCGAGCTGGAGGAGCTGGGTGAGCGCCGCGCGGGCGCGGGCATGTTGCGTGCCGCTGCATGCAGAGCGGGCGCGGGCGGCCGCGCGGGCAGCGCCCGGTACCCCGGTGCCTGCAGGGTGCATGGACACAGGCTACCTGGTACCTGCAGGGTGTATGGACACGGGCTCCTCAGCACCCACAGGGTGCATGGGCATGGGCTCCCAGGCACCCACAGGGACTCCCCAGCACCCTCAGGGTGCATGGGCATGGGCTCCCCGTTATGCACAAGGTGCATGGACACAGGCTCCCCAGCACCCACAGGCTGCACCTGCATGGGCTCGTGCCCTCATACCGGGGCTGCTCCATGTACCAAGGGGCAGTGCTGGAACACAGGAATGGGGGGATATCGTGGCGGTCAGGGCACCTCTGGGTGGCCCCGCGTCAGAGGGCGCCCCAGCCTCCCCAGTGCTCCGGCCCCACCAGCCCCTTGTTTGTGTTTGGCTCTGCCTGCGGGCAGATGAGCTGGCGTGCGGAGCCCTCCCCCGTACACACGGGCACGTGCCCGCGCGCTCACACGTCCTGCTGCCACTACCAAGCCTGCCCACGGCTGCAGATGCTCTGGTGTCCCAGTGCACAGCTCTGTCCTCGCTGCTGTGTCCCACGACGCAGCCCCCCGGCCCCGCGCGCTGGGGCTCCGTGCGGGTCCCTGCGGCGCGCAGGGCTCCCCGGGAGCTGCCCGGCCGCGCGGCAGCGCTCCCGGATCCCGCCTGCACATTGCACCCGGCCGTGTTTCGAGCCACGTTTTGTGGCCGCCAGCAGAGCCCTGGGAGCCTCCGGCCCTGGGTTTGGGTGCCCTGCTCGGAGGCAGCCCGCTGGCACCGTCCCACGGTGTGTCCAGGCCTCGCTGCCCCGCGAGCTCCGCCTGCAAGAATCAGACCTTGCAGTCTGTGCTCGTGCTCTCAAGCGTGGGCGTGAAGGAGCAATCAGTATTTAAAGGTTTGCACAAAATGATGTGTTTTGTGCCCAGCGCACGGCCCTGTCCCCCAGCCCCGCTTGTCCCTGAGCCTGGAGCGGTCACGGGCTCCATGGAGGCTTGGGCGAGGATCTGAACCAGCCGGTTTCTTCACGTTCCTGTTGTTCCCCTTGCGCAGATACTGCGCGGGCACCGCGGCTCGTGCTCGTGTTTTTCCCCTCAGCTGCCGCTGCTGCCAACAGTTTCTCATCGGTGTGATGAGCGCTGCTCGCAGCGCGTGCTGCGGCGGGCGCAGCTGCCGGGCGCGGGGCGAGCGCTGCAGGCTCGTGCCGAGGGAAGTCACGCAGAGCACGCAGGAGTCTGCTGGGGAATGCATTAAAGATGAGGCCTCCGGGTCTCCCTGCGCGTCCTGCAGGCAGATGCTGCCTGGAGAGGCGCCGGGAGCCGGCGCCCGCCCCGCGGCTCCAGGACGGGATCCGTGGGCAGCAGTTGCTCTGAATCCCTGTGTTTTCCGGGAAGTTTTCGAGCAGCCCATTTGGTGTCCTGTGGAGCCGGGAGCGCTTCCCGGCCAGGCCCGTGACGCATCCACAGGGAGCGGCGCAGGGAGGATGGAGGGCAGCTCTGCCGCTCCCGCTGCGCCCGGGCGGGCGATGCCGGCGCCGCCTGCGCGGGGCCCGCTCGGCCTCCCGCAGCCCCGGGAAGGGCCGGCGCGGGGACGCGGGGACGCCTGCAGCCCCGCGGGGGTTCACAGGCTGCTCCCTGCGCTGTGGCTCCGAGGGAGCGGCCGGCCTGTCCCCATCCCCGGCCCTGTCCCCATCCCCGGTGTTCCCGTGGATTCCCGCGGCACGTCGGGCTGCACTCCCGGCACGCAGGCTCCTGCTGGCCACGCTCCTGTGTCCCGTCCTGCCCCTGCCCTGGACACGCGTGGGGAGCCGCCGCGGGCTCTTCCCGGGGAGCGCTGAGGAACCGAGAGCGTTTCTGCGGGGCTCTCTGCCATCCAAGCCGTCGCTGCCACCCAGACCCGTTCACAGCCTGCTGCCCCCCCATTGCTGCCATCCTGCCCCCCAGCCCTTCGGTGCCGGGGCAGGATGAGGAGCTGGGCTGAGCCCCACTGCAAGCCAGGCGGGGCACACAGTGGGTGTCCCCACATCCATGGGTGTCACTGTCGTGGCTGTCCCCACGTCCCTGGGTCTCCCTGTCGTGGTGTCACCATGTCCATAGGTGTCCCTGTTCCATGCGTGTCCCTGTCGTGGGTGTCCCCACGTCCATGGCTGTCCCT
>NW_020455882.1:34915-44175 GCF_003342845.1 Nothoprocta perdicaria | reverse complement strand
GCACATGCATCGCTGCAGCAGGTCCTGCACCGCGGGGGAACCTGCAGCCTGCTGCAGCGGCAGCCACTCTCTGCCGTGCCCGCGGATGCACATGCGTCGCTGCAGCAGGTCCTGCACCGCAGGGGAGCCTGCCTGCAGCCCGGGGCAGAGCTGCTGCCTGCGGCGAAGGGGATGATCCATCGGGAAGGCCGTGGCCGGGACGGAGCTGGGTCGGGAATGGCTGCGTGTGCAGCCGCTCCACGCAGGACCACGGCACAGCCAGTGAGGGACATTGTGGAGACAGGGTGTCCGTGCCAGGCCTGAGAGCTGGGGACGGCCAGGGGCCGACCTGGGCAGCTTTCTTGGAATGTGCCCAGGTCCCTATTCCCACCTGTGGTGCCAGGTCATGTGCAGCCGCCTTCTCCAGATGTGTGCACCATACTCCTCCTCAGGCTGGACTTTCGGGCTGTTGGAGGTGCCTGGGGCTCAGTTTTAGCCTTAGTAACTCGCAGCCCCAGCATTACAGGGGCTGGGCGGGCAGCGGCTGCCACTGCAATGCACACAGTTGGGGAAGCCGCCCGCGACTCGTGCCAGCCCTGAGCGGCGGCGGAGGTGATGCCCGGCGCTCCGCGAGCCGCTTCGGTGGCCAGGGCAGCTCCCCGCGCTGGTGGTGTGGCCCGGTCCCCGCTCGCATGGGTCTGCGAGTCCCGTGGGAGGGCAGCCCCGGGGGCTTCCAGCGGCGCCGGCCGTGCGATGCCCCATGTGCCGTGTGCGCTGCCCTGTGCCCGTGCCCCAACTGAGCCCCTCGCCCGGCTCTGTGCGGCGCCTGCCTCGCTCCTCGCGGGACCGTCCCAGGCAGGGTCGGTGGTGCCCTTCGCCAGCCTCAGTCCTGCGCTTTGCAGCGCCCTGGGTTTCAGGAGGGCTTGCTGCCCCAGAGAGGTGCCCGTGGCAGCCAGCAGCAATGCCCGAGTGAGTACGGGCTGCTGGCACCGAGTGGAAGGAGGAAAGGCAGAGCAGAGCTGCCTGAGAGCGCTGGGGAGCCGCGGGAGCCGCTGCTCGTGGAGGGCACCATGGGGCCAGGAGACCATCAGGACAGGGTGAAGGTGACGGCAGCAGCTCCGAGCTCAGACCTGGGCTGAGGAGCATCAGGGTAACACACAGCCCCGTGACTGCCAGGCAGGTCCGTAGTGAGGAGGTAAGGCCAGGGTCAGGCCTGGGAGCCGGTCGGGGGCTTGGGGCCAGGGCCAGGCTCAGCTGGGACAGCGGCGCTGGGCAGCTCAGCACCGCGCAGCACGGCCAGGGCCAAAGCGCCGGCCGGGCGCCTGGGCCCTCGAGGGCACTGGGGCCGGGGCAGGGGACGTCCCCGTGCGCCGCTGGCTGCAGCTGGACCTGCCCCAGCCCGTGGAGCTGCCCGGCGCCTGGCCGTGTGCCCCAGGGCACCTGGAACCCCCATAACCTGCAGCCACCCTGTCCCCCTCCTCCGTTAACCCACCTAGGGGGGATTTGATCCCAATATGATCCATATATCCATATATATGTGTAGATTCATATATATTCATATATATACATATATATTCATATATATATATATGGTAAAGAATTGCTCTTTTAAGCTAAGCGAATAGGCTAGCTCAACGCCTTGCAGCTGGAATCGGGTTCCCAAAGCGAGTGCTGGCGAGCGAGCGCTGCAGCCTCTGCTGCAGGGCGCCGAGGTGCCGCCGCGGAGCCGCCCGCGCCGCCGGGCCCGGTGCCGCTCTCGGCGCCGGCGGCTGCAGCCGCCCCGGTGTGCGGGGCCGCCGCTCGCGCGCCGCGGCTGCTCCGCGAGCGCAGCACAGCTCTGCGCCTGCGGGGCGGCCTGCGAGGAGCAGCTCTGTTTGCAACGGCCTGGGAAGCAGAAGTGGGGATTTGCTCTCTCCTTATCCGCACGAGACAGGATGGGCTTGTCCTGGGGGATCTGCCGCCCTGCAACGGCCCTTGCTGACTGGTTTGCTTCTGTGTTTGGGTTTTCAGAGAAACTGGATGAGATCCTGGCGGCAGCAGAGCCCTCGCTGAGAGCAGACATTGTGGAAGCGGATTCCAGGGCAGCCACTGTGAAGCAGCGACCCACGAGCCGGCGCATCACGCCAGCAGAGATCAGTGTGAGACGCGGGGCAGGGGGACGGGCACCGCGGGCACCGCCGCGCGCTGCATGCCGCAGCAGAGCCCTGGGCTAGGAGGGGCTTCCACGGGGTGGAAAGAGGGCTCACAAGAGGCTGTGTGAAGGCAGAGGCGCAGGGAGCGCAGGTTTAAGAGCAGAGCCCGGCTTTGGGGTGGTTGTTCACCAATACGACACGGATGACAGGAGGGATGTGAGAATATACCTGCAAAAAAAGGTGGAGAGCTGAGGTGGAGAGCTTATGTGGCTGAGGGCTTCAGGGTGTGAACCTGGCTATCAGGAGGCATCATAAAGGAGAAGGATGTAGTGTGTGTGGAGCAGGACGAGGGTGGCAGCTCCAGGGTCGCCCTGGTTCTGCGGGCGCTCGGTGGGAGGCAGCTCCTGGAGCAGGAGATCGAGTGGGACAGGGCCATTCTGAGCAGGGACCCGTCTGAGACCTTCGCACGCAAGGAGGGCTGCAGTGTCTGGGCTCGCTGCCCCGAGGGAGCAGCCCGAAACCCAGTAGGGCCCCGCGTGTTGTCACACCGCGGTCACAGAGTGCTCAAGAAGCAGCAAGGGGAGGCAGGCAACTAGGAGAGGAGGAGGAAGGTCCCTCCTTTAAAGGGGGATTGGCTCAAATGGAGCCATTCTGGATGGAGGAACGCTGAAACCAGGTCTGGGGAGGTAGGAGCGAGGAGGGGGGCTATGGAGTCGGTGTAGGGGGGCTCTGGAGCAGGTACCTGCTGCCAGGGCAGCCTTCCCTCTGCGAGGGATTAGAAGAATTGGGGAGATGAGGAATTGCTTTGTTTTCTCCTCATCTCACAGATGTCAAGAATGGACATTTCCTTTTTCTCCCTTCGCAGTCACTCTTTGAACGCCAGGGCATGGCCGCACATTCGGGAGTCCTTTCCGGAGCCGAGAAACCCCACGTTTCACTGCGCAAAGGAATCCCACGAACAAAATCCGTAGGTAAGACCAGCTGGGGGATATCAGTCCCTAAGGCGGCAGGGTAGTCCTGGTGAGGCGGCCCTGCCAGCACCCGAGCCTGCACAAAGCACTCGGCTCTCCTTGCCTCTCTTGGGACTGAAAACTATGAGGAATGCCACTGTAATGTGATTTCTACCTGCAAGTTGTGTGTGTCCCAAAAAAGGGATTTAACATTGATGTTAAGTCTGCTTTGAGCAGAGGGCTGGGCTGGAGAGCTCCCGAGGTCCCTTTTCTGTGGTTGTGTTTGTGGCACCGCCGGGGCAGGGAGGTTCCTGCCGCACTCTGCGCTTGCAGAGGGCGAGGGGTGCGCGGTTCCTGTCTGCCTGTGCCGGCAGCACCGGGAGCTCCATTCACGGCAGCCAGAGCCTAAACCCACGAGCTGAACAGCCTGGGCTGCCGCAGCTGGTAGCAGCTGGCACGTTCCAAGAACAGACAGGACAGGGGCTTCTCACTCGTCTGCAGGCTGGGGCAGGACCTTTCGGCCCCTCCCCAGGGACGTCCAGCACTGCTGCACCCAAAGCCATCTCGAGGGGGAACGATGGAGCCGGGGAAGCAGTGGGCAGGGGTGTTGGTGGCACAGTGACAGCACCTTGCACCCATTTAATTTTCTTGGTTTTCTGCATTGCTCTGGTGTTGTATCTGGTGAACCGTAAGGCTGTAGTGAGCAGTGCTCGGATCTCAGTGGGTTCTGCACTTGGTCCCACCAGGGCAGCGCCGTCCCACTGAGCCCTGCCGGGGAGGCTTCAAGGAACGGCTTGGGGGTCATTGCTTTGTATGTATATTGGTATATTTGATTCATTCTTATGGCGAAGCCCTAGTTTTAGCAGTGTTTGAAGGCTATATAGGCTGGAGCTGGGGAGAATAATATTTTATTTAAGTAGAGAAGCCCCTAGAGAAGGGGCAAGAAGCCTAGGGGCAGAAAAGGGGGTAGTGTGGTGTGTGATTAGGCAGTGGATTGAACTGACCCGAGGCCAAGTTGGGCAGCGGTGGGAACGCCAAAACAGACTGTGTTCAGCACCCAGAAGAAAGTAAACGTCTGCTTAGAGCCACGTCTGAGAGCAGCATTTTCCCAGCTATAAATACAAAAAATAGGTTTTTTATATTTGTATCCCAGAGTTTTTATAGTTTATATCCCAGAATATAAAAAATAGGTTGAGGAAGGCGCATGCTGGTTTCCCAAATGCAGTTTCTGGTGCCCTATGCGCTGTGCGTGTGTCCCTCATGTAGCCCCTGTGTGCGATCGGCTGCTGCCTTTGCCCTGCGTGAGCTTGCGCCGAGAGCGCGAGGCTGGAGGTCATCACACAGGCGCAGGATTAGTCTGAGAAACAAACCAGGAGGTAATCTTAAAAAAAAAGGAGAGGGCGTTTAATGCACTGCACTGGAGGGTTCTCAGATGCTACACTGATTAAGCTTCTCTCATGCTTACAAATATGTAGGCATAAATTGCACTCGGAAAAGATAAAAGCACAACCTGAACGGATGCTAAGATGCAACATGGGCAGCAAACAGGGTCATGAATCCGTTGTTCGTGTCGTGATGCTGCTGCTGGACAGAGAGGCGAGGAGCTGGCGGCCGCAGTGCCAGGACCACCACGGGCCTGACCCCAGGCTCGGGGCTGCCTGCAGCAGAAGTGACGAGTGGATTTTCTCATTAAAGTGACGCTAATCAGTAGCACGTGGAGGACAGGATTCTCCTCGTGCAGCTTTTGTGTCCACTCTGCGGGATCGCGGTCTGCGCCGATGCCCGGGATCCCTCTGCAATGAACACAGAGGAGGAGGCTTCAACGTGCGGTTGAGCTGGCGCCGTTTAGACCCAGCCTAAAGCGATGGATCCTGCACGGTGCCACGGACTGGAAGGAGAATCTAGTGACTGCTGAGGCACTAAACCAGTGAACCTTGGCCAGAGATATCTGAAGTGCCTACCAAATCCTAGCTCTTTATTTAGCTTCTAAGCAGAAGTTATTCCAAGTAGAATCAAGCTACAAGGAGCTGCAAATCATATTAAAAAGGAGCTATCGAATGAACTAATCTCCATACTCAATAAGAGATCCCAAAAGTGCAAGAGTACATGGAGAGTGTGCCTGTGAGGAGCACCTCTTGGCCCATACATGCTCTCAGGGAGAGCAGCATGCAGAGACCTGTGAGCAGGGCTTGGAAATCTGTAGGGTTAATTCGGTTCTGTGTCCTTCATGAGCACAGAACACGCTCCGGGATGCCCTTGTTCAGCACCAGGTACACCAGGAGCCTGATGATGGCCTGGGGTTCGCAGCCGCTGCAGCTCTGCACCTGCCGTTGCCAGGGATTAAACACCGTCTAACCTGCACTTAAACACAGAGCTTAACCTGCAGTTAAACGCAGAGCTTAACCAGTAGTTAAACACAGGGTTTAACCTGCAGTTAAACACAGGGTTTAACCTGCAGTTAAACCCAGAGTCTAACCTGCATCGGGAGGATGAAAAGCAGGCCTGGAGATTGCCCGTGCTGAGCAAGAGGGGTGGCAGCTGCCACCAACACAGCTGCAATAAGCAGGGCCCTGCAAGAAGTACGAGCAGCAGGAACTAATCCTGCACGGCTGCTCAGCGCTCCCGGAGCAGCCCACGTGGGAACCGCGCGAGAGCAGTCCCTGCCCAGCGCGGACAGCAGCTTCTGTTCTTGCTTTCCCTGTCCAAGGTGCGCCCAGAGCGATGCATCTGAGATGCAGTTCATCTGGCTGGAATTCCAGAGGAGCTGAAATAGAAAACAGCCAAGGAGCAGAATTCGGGTTGCAATTGGTTTGTTTTAGTAGCCCTTTTGGAGCTGTCATTTTACACCCACCATGACAGGCTCGTACAGTTGACTTCATCAGGAAAACCATAAGAACAGCAAAAAACTTGTTGAAAAATAAGCAGGGGTTGGGTGTTTTGGCTTGATTCTTCTTTTTTTTTTTTTTTTTTTTTGTGAAGAAATAACTGTTTTTTTTTTTTTTTTTTTTTTTTTTTTTTTTTTTTTTTTTTTTGGTGAAGAAATACACTGGATTATTTGAATATTGCAGCATCCCCCACAAATAAGAGCTGATTAAGATTTCCAGGGACTGGTGGCAAAGAGGGTCAAAGCGTTTCGTGTTTGCATCCAGTAATTCCTTGAAACGAAGGTTATTAACCTTTTAATTGACTTGTTACAAAGCAAGTAGACCGAAAGAAACACGATGACAAAAAATTGAAGAAAATAGATTTATTGCAGTGAAGAGCCTGATAGAGAAGAGAATTTCTGTCAGACTTCCAAGATAGCTACCGTGCCATCTGCTGCAGCATGAGACGTTAAAAACACTTGAGGATCTGCAGAGTGGTCATGGTGCCTGCTGAATCCCTCCCTTGAGCTCCCAGATGATGCAGGCTGGTTTGCAAGGATGGAAAGGGCTGATAGCCCCGTGTCAGCTGGGCGAACTGGGGTGCACAGGCTGGCGCGAGGTGGCCAATGTGCTCTGTGGACTGGCGCATGGCTGCAGTGACTCGGTCACGGGCTTCACCCTCTGCCCTGGCACCTTCTCCGTGCATCCGCTGCAGGATCCTTCTCTGCCGAGATGCGGGATGGGCTGCCCGTATCCCTAGTACAGCGTTCCCTGTTTTGCAGCAGGTTTCCAGGCTCGCAGGGGCTGCGGTTTAAGCTTGGCGCAGCATCAAGCACCGCAGCGTCTGCTTTCACTCCCCTTGGAAGTGCCGGTGACTTGGCTCGTCCTGCCATGCCCGTGGCCACCAGTGCTGGATCCGAGGGCAGCCCCGGGGCCAGGGGCTGGCTGCCCACCCGCCTCCCACCGTAGAGGAACGGGGAAGGAGCAGAGCGCTGCCCGGGCACCTCCGTGCTCGGAGCCGCGAGCGGGGACAGCTCCGTGTCCAGCGTGGGCACACGGCGTGGGCAGCAGGACGAGCAGGTGCTGGGCGAGATCGTTAACGTCCCAAATGAGAGCACGGAGTTACCTGCGCCCCCCGGGAGGAACCAGGGCCCCGTTCGTGGTTTGGGGCTGAGATCCCCCGGGGAAGACCGTGCAGCTCGGTAGCTAACCAGGAGCCTTCCCCACTCCGGCGCTGCGCGCTGGGGAGGCTCTGCTTTGCCGCGGTAGCATTTCTTCTTGGCTGCTTGTCGGAGCTGGGCTGAGCAGGGAGCTGCTCTGCTGTGTTCTGGGGGCCTGTGAGCCCCGGGGAGCCGCGGGGCCGCTCAGTCCCGCGTGCAAACTGCCCTTCTCGGGGCTGCTGCTGCCCCAGCAATGGGAAACCGCATTTAGCAACAGGCAAACGTTAAGATAAAGGTAAAAACTGAGCAGGTTTACCACAAGTAGTTAACATTGCTGTCAGCAGGCATGGAGATGGAAGAAGCACAGCCAGGCTTTTAGCTGCTGGTATTTTAGATGAGCTCTAATGGAATCACTCCCATCATTTCCTCGGGTTACAGACAGCTGGGTGCTTCCGCGGATGGTGGCCCTGGCCCCTGACCTTCCATCGAGCCCCTCGTCCTCGTGTTGCTTTCGCCGATGCCGTTTCCGTGCAGCTGCGAGCAGGGCTAATGCAGAGTCCACCTTCTCCCCCAGGATTAGGGGGCACTCGTAAATCCAGCACTTAATCAAGACACCGGCTTTTAAGCCAGCTCCCAAGGGGTTATTGGCTGCCCTAGTTTTAACTTCAGAGATGCGCTGGGCAGAACCGCATCCCGTGTAGACGGATAATGAAACCCGGCAGCGATTGGCCTCGTGCTTAACTAGAAACTGATGGTGCTCTGTGTTGGCAGAGGCTTTGCCTGGAATGTGCAGTCGCGGTTGAACATCACTGAGTGGTTTCTTTACGTGCCGAAGACTGCGTTTTGCAAAACACAAGTACATGAATTGGTGTAGCATTAAATAGGTAGAATAATGCTTGTGCTATACTAATAATTCTTGATTGAGCTTGTGTATATTAGAGCTCGACTAGCATGGGATGATACTAGCTATAGAGTGAATAGACTGTAAGGCAGGTTTTAGAGGAGGAACCTGATTTTACTTATTACAACTGTATTTCCAATATACTATACACGTATATATGTGGGGAACATTAAAAACAACAAAAAAGGGCTGGTTTACGTCCTTTACTGCCTTGTTTTGCTTTCCCAGCAGAAACTTTCACAGGTAGTGAAACTTTACAACTTAACTCTTTCACAGGTAGTGGAAGATTAAACCAAGAGCATAATGCAGCAGCAGAGCTCAAAGAGGGCCTTGTGAAAGGCCTTCACAAGCCAGACTGGTGCCCAGTTAAACGGGTGCAGGAGGCTCAAGAGAAGGAAGGGGCGCTTGCGGGCAGGGCTGGGACGCGGAGCCCCTTGCTGCAGGCTGCTCACGTGGACACCGGAGAAATGCCCAGGAGAAGCAGGTCCAGCAAGGGGTCAATGCCAAGCCGTGAGAGCCGGGCGGTTCTTGATCAGCTGGAGTCTGATCAGGACTGATCAAGGGTCTGATCAAGGGTGTTTGAAGGGGCAAATAGCCCCGGGTGCTGCGTGTTCCTGCCCGTGCATGGGGCAGTGTCGCCAGGAGAACAGCAGAGCGGAGCCGGGCGAGCAGAGAGGAGGAAGGCGGGTGAGAAGGGACATAGCTGTGAGTGCAGGACTTGGCCAGCGGAGCAGAGGAGCTGGGGCAGGGGTGGGTGGTGCAGGTAGTGAAGAAGGAGCCTGCCAAGAGTCTGCTTCCCTCCCACCTCTTCCGTCAGGGATCTCGCTCGAGTGTTGGTTTGCTCGCTGAGGAGCAATAGGAGATGCTCTTTTTTACAGAACAGACGTTATTCCTGGCGTTCCTAGAAGTAGTGTTGTGGTTAGCTTGGGAATCGGAGCTGGAAGGAAGCCTCTCCTCTGCCATAGGATTAAGGGATGATTCGTGTTGGAATTATCCACCTTGAAGGGACTTCAGGAGGTCTCTAGCCTGACCTCATGCTCAGAGTCAGCTCAGACCAGACCGTGTTGCTGGGGGTTGATCTTGAAAATGCCCAGGGCTGGGGACAGCACAACCTCCCTGGGCAGCCCCTTCTGCTGCTTGACTGTCTTCTCGGGAGGTTTCTCCTCTCTTGTAAACCTCTTGTTCCAGTTTCACCGATTGCCCCTTGTTCTCCCTGCATGAATGCCCAGCCTCAGCTCATGGGCAGCTCCCAGGGGTGCAGGATCTCAGCTCAT
>NW_020455882.1:23726-34665 GCF_003342845.1 Nothoprocta perdicaria | reverse complement strand
TCCCAAGGGTGCAGGACCTCAGCTCATGGGCAGCTCCCAAGGGTGCAGAACCTCAGTTCATCACCAGCTCCCAAGGGTGCAGGACCTCAGCTCATGGGCAGCTCCCAGGGGTGCAGGACCTCAGCTCATGGGCAGCTCCCAAGGGTGCAGAACCTCAGTTCATCACCAGCTCCCAGGGGTGCAGGACCTGAGCTCATCACCAGCTCCCAAGGGTGCAGGACCTGAATTCCTGTTTCTGCAGCCTGTCTCGCTCCCCCGGCCTGTCTAGCTCCTCACTGAACTCAGTGATCCCTCAGGCTCGTTTTCTGAAGGGCTCAGAGCAGCTCTTCCCCACCTTAGTAAAGAAAATGCAGGAGAGAGGTTTTCAGGACAGAGAAACAACAAGTGGGATGCACAGATTAAGATGAGACAGCGGAAAAGCAGCGATTAAAAATAATAATAATAACTAATAGCAATGCAGGAATACGCTTGGGTTATCTGAGTGTCCCCTTCACCCTTCCTCACAGGATAATGCTGTTTCTGACCCACCAAACGACCCACAGACCAAACACCCGCGTGGTGCCAGGGCCGGTGCCGGCGCGCCGCTCACGGGAGCCGGCACGGAGCTCCCGGCCCCGTTCCCACACGCCATCCTTCCCAAGCGAGAAGCAGAGCTAATCAGAAGGGCACGGCTTTCCCAGTGGCTCCTCATGCTGTTGAGAGTGTGAAAATATCCGTGCAGAAGGAAGCTATGGCTCTGTGTAGCGCAAGATGCGGTCGTAGGCACTGCCCATAAGCAGATGCCCAGGAAAAAGTGGAAACAGGGCACGGATGTGATATTTCCTCCGAATGCCTACGCAGGAGCTACTATTTTCAGTGCAATGGTTTCCATGCGTGCAGTAGCCCTCGAAAAAGTGGTCCTCCCCAGCCCTGTCCAGTCTGCCTTTACACTGGTTTCCTGCCTCTAGCCCATTATGCTGCCTCGTATTAAAAATACCTGTCAGTGTTCAGTAAAAATAGTGTGGCCTTAAGGAAGAAAAATGTGATATGATGTAAAATCCAATGCTCGCTTGCAAAACTGTTCCCTTGTCCTCCCAGCAGACTGTGTATCCAGAGGCATTTGGTGGCATTGCTAATGCAGTACAGCACCCACTTGCCAGAGCCCTTTGGGTGCTTGTGGGCATTAAAGAGAAAGGATTAGAGACCAGAAGAGCTGCTTCCCCTGCTGCTGTGCCAAGGTGTGGCTTTAAGCCATCCTGAGCCTTCTCTCTTAAAGACCAGCTTTAGGCTTTGAAAGCGGCTGATGGGTGTTTAAAAAGACCCGCATATGGCAAAGAAATGATTGAAATGAAATGATTGAAAAGAAATGATTGGAGCAGCGAAGCGGGACTGTGGAAAGAGGGGCCAGCTCCTGGAGAGGGCTGGAGCAGGGAGAACGGGTTTATTGGCATCCTCTCTGTGTCTGTGTCCTCTCTGCCACTGCGCTTGCTGCATTAATGCACCTTTCTTCGGGTGGCTTTGCATGGTGGGATCCGCTAATCACAGAACCACAGAGTGGCTGAGGTTGGAAGGGACCTCTAGGGATCATCCAGTCCAACCCCCTGCTCCAGCAGGGACACCCAGAGCACGGGGCACAGGGCGGCATCCGGGTGGGTTTGGAGACCTCCAGAGAAGGAGACTCCACAGCCTCCCTGGGCAGCCTGGGCCAGGGCTCGGGCACCCTCAATGAACCACTGATCCCCCACTGGGTATCGCTGGTACCCGAGAGCTCTGCCTGTGCGCCCGGGCCAGGCTTAGTGGTGACAAGGGCAGAATTCAGCTTTCTTGGCTCCTTCCAGTTGTCACAATCCACGACTTGCAGTGCTGCTAGGCCTCGCTCTGCATTTGGTCTCGCACATTTGAACATACGTGGCCGTCCCGGGGTGGAAGGGGGAAGCGTGACAGGAGAGCAGCGCGCTGGGAACGCCGGCGCCGGCTTGCACGGGCCCTCGGCTGCCGGGAGCTCCCCGCAGCGGCGGCTCTGCCCTGGCACGGTTGCATTGAGGCTGTTAGGACCGGCTGACGGGCCACGAGCTCCATGGGATGTTGTGAGAGTCTGTGGCTGTCCTTCTGTGCCGGGCATCTAAATGCTGCACGAATGAAGGGCTGCGCGGCAGTTGCTGCCGCCAAAGAGAGAGAAGTGGAAGGTCACTTGAGAAAGCGAGTGGAGTGGGCAGCAGAAGGGGTTGTCCGATGTGCGGGCTGAGCTGCTGTCCGAGCGGCCGCTCTGCAGAGCTCCTCTCTGACCTCTCCGTTGTTCTGGTTTGCCAGGGGAAGACGAGAAACTCGCGGCTTCTCTGCTAGACGGGAAGTTTCCCCGGAGCACATCAATGCAAGACACTGTGAGGGAAGGCCATGGGATCCCACCACCACCTCAGACAGCACCGCCCCCACCTCCTTCCCCCTACTACTTCGACACGGCTCCCCCTCCGTCCTTCTCTCCGCCTCCGCCTCCGGCAAGAGCTTACGATACCATAAGATCAAGCTTTAAGCCAAGCCTGGAGGCCAAACTCCACGGACTCCCGCAGGTCATTAGCGCAGCCGAGATGTATGACCAGGCAAGGACTTCCATACCTTATCCCGAACGGCAGAAGAGGGCGCGATCCATGATAATCCTCCAGGATTCCTCTCACCTTCCCGTGGAGCCGACAGAGATCCCCCGGCCTGGCCCGTCCGCAACCCCCCCGGAGAAGCTGAAGAGGAAGGGGAGAGTGATTGACAACCCCTACGCCAACATGGGGCAGTTCAACGTCAGTCTGTTCGCTCCCACCAAGCCGCAGAGGAAGAAGAGCCCTCTGGTGAAGCAGCTGCAAGTGGAGGACGCGCAGGAGCGGGCGGCGCTGTCCATCACGGGGGGCTTCACCCGGGAGCCGTCTCCCACGCGCAGGAGCCATCGCCTGAGCGGCGTGGAGTATCAGCACCACCCCGGCATCGCTCAGGTTGAAGCCACAAGCATCCCCTTCGCCACTGCCATCGCGGGAGTCATGAAGGACAGAGACCGTCGTCTGGACGAGCGGCGGAAATCCACTGTCTTCCTCTCCGTTGGGGCCATCGAAGGCAGCGCCCCCAGCAGCGACATGCCATCCTTGCAGCAGTCCAGGTCCATCGATGAGCGCTTGTTAGGAAGCCGAGATGTTCTACTGCCTTCCCCCGTCTCAGCTTTAAAGCCATTAATTAGCAGCTCGTCATCAACGTTCATCCACCCCCTAACCGGCAAGCCCCTGGATCCCAACTCGCCACTGGCGCTTGCGCTGGCCGCAAGGGAACGGGCCCTCTCGACACAAGTCTCATCCCGGTCGCCCACCCCGATTCACAGCCCGGACTCGGAAAGAGCAGCACCTCTGTTTGTGGACATCCAAACCAAAGAACCGGAGAGGGGGGAGCTGGAGAGCTTAGTGTCACCCGCCTATTCCCCTGGAGGCAAAGGGGCCGTTGGGGCAGACGCTGGGACTTTGACACCCGCAAAGAGCCAGTGGGGGACTCCATCCACACTGAGGAAAGAGACCGAGGCCAGGGCAGAAACACCCGGAAAAGAGGAGAAAAAACAAGAAGACAAGAAGTCCATGATCATTAGTATAGTGGATACGTCACAGCAGAAGACCGCTGGCCTCATCATGGTTCATGCCACAAGCAATGGCCAAGACGAGATAGGGCTGGAGGTGAAAGAGGAGAAGCCAGCCGTCCCTGAGACGTGCGCGGAGCCAGCGGAGTCCCCCCCGGAAGAGGCTCAACCCAGTCCTGTGGGAAAGCCTCCAGTGAGTCCGGCCTCCGACAAGACGCTGGGGCAAGGGAGTTCGGAGGAGGAAGTGGAGCCCTACACCGTTACCCTCCCACCAGCCCAGCTGTCTTCGAGCGATGAAGAGACAAGGGAGGAGCTGGCCAAGATAGGGCTGGTGCCTCCACCAGACGAGTTTGCGAACGGGGTACTGGTCACCACCCCTGGCACACCAATCAGCCACCTGGCTACGCCTAGCACGCCATCCATACCAGCGGCAGCAGTAGCACCTTCTACCACTGGCGGAACACCCTCAGGGAAGCCCTCTGATGCCCCCGTAGCCCCAGAGTCTGCTGCAGACTCGGGAGTGGAAGAGGTGGACACCAGAAGTTCAAGTGACCATCACCTGGAGACCACAAGCACCATCTCGACGGTCTCCAGCATGTCTACGTTGTCCTCAGAAAGCGGGGAGCCTACTGACACATACACTTCCTTTGCGGATGGACAAACTTTTATACTCGAGAAGCCACCAGTGCCTCCAAAGCCAAAACTCAAGTCCCAGCTCAGCAAGGGGCCAGTTACTTTCAGGGACCCACTTTTGAAGCAGTCTTCGGACAGCGAGCTCATCTCCCAGCAACATGCGGCCACTCTGGCGGCAGCCAGCATTGGCCGGCCACGCTACCTCTTTCAGAGAAGGTCCAAGCTATGGGGGGACCCCATGGAGAGCAGGCCAGTCCATGGGGCTGACGATGACAAGCCAACTGTGATCAGTGAGCTAAGTTCCCGACTACAGCAGCTGAATAAGGATACGCGATCACTGGGGGAGGAACCGGCCGGGTCCCCGTTAGACCCCGGGAAGAAGTCGCCTGTGGTCGCAGCACGGTAAGACCCTGCTCGCTGCTCGGGGTGGGGGGCTTGTGCAGAGCTTAGGAACCCCCCGGGGCAGGGAGGTGCGTGAGCCGAGGGGGCTGTGAATGTGCTGCAGGATGCGGGGTGCGTTTCCAGGGGTATTTCAGAGCTGTCAGCACGCGTGAGCTGCAGGGCAGGGGAGACGCTGGGACGGGTCCCGGAGGTTGCAGTGTTTGGTCGTGGCTCCTCGAACAGGCACCACAAACTGAGCCTTTCCACTGTTGCTTTTTCCCTTCGAATTGCCTCCCTGTTGTTCCGTGTTCCTCCTCTGTCTTGATTCTATTGTTAAATTGCTGTACTTAGTCGTGGGCTTCACTTCTAAATGTTTGCTCCCGAGCAGTTAATACCAGTGTATGTTTTCCCGGTGCTTCTCGTTCCGAGGGCCTCCAAATGTTGTCAGACTGTACTGGGAGCTCAGCTGGGTCACGGGGTGGAGCGCGGGCGCGGAGCCCAGGCCGCGGCGCCGCTGCCGACACCTCCCCGGCCGCGGCACACATCCCTCAGTTTTGGGGGTGACCGAGTTGCGGCCGAGCTGCGGAGGGGCCCTTTGGAGCAGGGCGTGCGGAGCAGCCGCACGTGGCCGCGGACAGGGCCGCGGGGCCCGGCGGCAGCGTTGCTCCCCGCGGGGCCCTCTCACCAGCCGCGTCCTCCCGCGGTTACGCACGCGGCGCCCGGCAGCGGCCGCTCTCACCGGGGCCCTTGGGGGCCCCTCTTGCCCCAGAGGCCGCCGGCTGCTCCGTCCTCGCAGGTCTTCTCCCCCTTGGGTTCCCTCCTGCAGCCCACTCAGCCCGTGGGCGCTGGGAAGGTCCCAGTGCACAAGGCTGGGACTTGAGCCCCCAGCGTGTGGAGGAGGCTCCTTCCCTACGGAACTGCTCTAGGGTTCCTCAGTCCTCAGAACGTATGGGAGAGCCCCAGGGCCTTCTCCCCGTGCCGGGATGGCCCTGCCCGCTGAGCACCGTGATGCTCTGCAGGACCCGGCTCAGCCCGGCGCCGTGCCCGGCTCTGCCCACGTGCTCCAGGTCCCCGAGCCACCTTGGGGGATCAAGGGCTGCCTTGATCTCTGGCTGCCACAGAGGCAGTGGCCCCTCCACCTCGGCTTCTCCCCTGTTCTGCAGATCTAACTGCAAATCAAAACCCAACCCTCCTCAGAACTGGACAGTGCTGCAGACATTGCCCTCACTGCAGACATTGCCCCCACTGCAGACATTGCCCTCACTGCAGACATTGTCATTGCTGCAGACATTGCCCCCACTGCAGACATTGCCCCCACTGCAGACACTGCCATTGCTGCAGGCATTGCCATTGCTGCAGGCATTGCCCCCACTGCAGACATTGTCCCCACTGCAGGCATTGCCCCCACTGCAGACATTGTCCCCACTGCAGACATTGTCATTGCTGCAGGCATTGTCCCCACTGCAGACATTGTCCCCACTGCAGGCATTGCCCTCACTGCAGGCATTGCCCTCACTGCAGACATTGTCATTGCTGCAGGCATTGCCCCCACTGCAGACATTGTCCCCACTGCAGGCATTGCCCCCACTGCAGACATTGCCCCCACTGCAGACACTGCCATTGCTGCAGGCATTGCCATTGCTGCAGGCATTGCCCTCACTGCAGGCATTGCCCCCACTGCAGACATTGTCCCCACTGCAGACATTGCCCCCACTGCAGACATTGTCATTGCTGCAGGCATTGTCCCCACTGCAGACATTGTCCCCACTGCAGGCATTGCCCTCACTGCAGGCATTGCCATTGCTGCAGGCATTGCCATTGCTGCAGGCATTGTCTTCACTGCAGGCATTGCCATTGCTGCAGGCATTGCCTTGGCTGCAGGCATTGCCATTGCTGCAGGCATTGTCTTCACTGCAGACATTGCCTTCACTGCAGGCATTGTCTTCACTGCAGGCATTGCCCTCACTACAGGCATTGCCCTCACTGCAGGTTCTGACCAGGCCGCTGCAGCGGTGACTTGCAGTTCCATGCAGTGCAAACACAGCCAGGCAGTCTCACACTGCAGCATGGGGAGCAAATGTCCCAGACCGACACCCCCGAGCGGGTCCTGGGGCTGCATCCTGCCCTTGGCCCTTGTGCCCCCACTAGTGCCAGCCTGGCTGAGCACTGCCCTGCGTTGGGTGCCAGCCTCGTGGTTCATCCCGTGGGCTCCCCCCTCCACACGTTACTCTCTCGCTGCTGGATGCAGTCCCTGGCTGCGCACCGGGAGCTCCCGCTGGCCGCCGGTGTCTCACAGGGGCTCGTGCAGCTCGTTGGGGTGCCCTGGGACCCTCGGGTGCCCTCAGGAGGTGCTGACCGCACGTGTCTGCTGCAACCCCACACAGCATCAACAGGGCCCCCCCGCAGCATCTCGAGCCCCTCATCTGGGCAGGACCTTGGCCGATGGAGGTTCCCTTTGGAGAGAGGCTCCTGCGTCCTCTGCCCTCAGCCCCTGTGGTCTCCTGCAGCTCCCAGTGAAGAAGCATCAGCAGCTCCCACGGGGCGTCCAACTCAGCCCCCCCTTGCACCCCCCGAGCCCCCCCAGCCCCCGTGCGCTGCTGCCATCCCCATCCCTGCGCCCCGCTGGCCTGGGGCCACCCCTGCCACCCTCCTGCTCCCTGCCACCCAGCACCTGCCGGGGCTCCCGCCTGCCCCCCGCGCCCCGTGTCCCCGTCCCCTGCTGTGCCCCGTGTCCCCGTCCCCTGCCCGGCGCCTCGGACTGCTCCGCAGTGAAAGGTTCCTCAGTTCTCCGTGCCTCTGCAAGCCACAGCCTTGCACCTCTGAAATTCTAGTACTCTCGGTTGTGTCAGGGAGCAGAAGTACCTTCCAGGAAGTCAGCTGGAAATAGAATATTTGATGATGTCGCTCACACTCTTGCATTGTGAAAATTCCTCTATTTTAACGAAATTACTGTAAATTCAGAAAATAATGTAAAGAGCGGGTAGAGAAGCCTAGACCACCCGTTTCGGGTCACACTTTCGAGTTCTGGGGCTGTCCTAAGAGCAGCAGCGCTACCCAAGGTCCAGGAGTCCCCTCCGAACCCAGCAGTGCTGCCGAGGAGCGAGGGGCACCCGAGGGGCAACCCTGGCACGTCCCTTTGGGGCTGAAGGACGGATGTTCCCGTGGTCCGGCCGCATGAAGCCCAGCCCATGCTGCAGCCCCTGCATGCTGCAGCCCCTGCATGCTGCAGCCTCTGCATGCTGCAGCCCCTGTGTGCTGCAGCCTCTTCATTCTACAGCCCCTCCGTGCTACAGCCCTTCCCTGCTGCAGCCCCTCCGTGCTGCAGCCCCTCTGTGCTGCAGCCTCTGCATGCTGCAGCCCCTCCTTGCTGCAGCCCCTCTGCATGCTGCAGCCCCTCCTTGCTGCAGCCCCTGGGCCCAGAGGCCTTTGGAGAACGGAACTGCTGCGTCCTTACAGCACCAGGGCTCTTCCCACTGCTCTTAGGTTTAGCGCTGCTCCAGAGCAAGCCAAGGGCCCAGCCCGCAGCTCTCCCCGGAGCCAGGAGCCCCCCGGGCTCCAGAGGCCGTCAGGGACCCTGCGGTGCCACTCGCAGCAGTTGCTGCCGCCGCCGTCGCTCCGTGCAGCTGCAGCTGGGAACGGCTGCAGCGGCTGCAGCGGCTGCCCAGGATTCAGGCTTGGCTGCTGGTGTGGGCTCCCAGCACGTTGCATTCTGAATTTACAGTATTTCCACCTAAGAGCGAGGGGCTTCTGCTTGTAAGCGTTGTCTGTAGCACGGGCCCCGGTGCCTTTCTCTTGCAGAGGTCTCTGAGGTTCCTGGCAGGGGACCTCCAGGAGCAGAAGACAGAAACCGCTGTCTCCAAAATAACTCTGCCTCTGTCTCCTTCCAAGACAGTCTTCCGCAGGAGGATGTTTGACGAGAGTGGCTGAAAAAGAGGTCAAGAAATACTGAGCGTGAGAAGCTGAGGTCAGAGCTAAGGCATTCCGTAGAGAGCCTCCTTCCTCCTCCTCCTCCTTCCTCCCTGCTGCCTGCGGCCGAGCCCCACGCTGGCGCTGGGGGCGGCGCTGGGCCGGGGTCCCGCAGGAGGGTCCGGAGGTGGCCCCTGCATCCCGGGACCTCCCTCGCGCGCCGCAGTAACGATGCCCTCGGATGAGGGCGGCGCAGCCGGGAGCCGCTCGCTTCGCCATCGCGTGTCCGCCCCGCCATCCCGTGTCCGCACGCCCTGCTCCTGGCTCGCACGGGACCATGGCCACGTGTGCGGGGGGCTCCCGGGACGGCCGCTCCGGCGCTGCCCCGCATCCAGCTCGTGCACCCCACGCCGGGCGCCCCGCGCTCGTGCCGCTGCCGCCCTTCACTGTTCAGAAGCAGTTCCAGGACCTTGCAGCTCAGAGCTACTGCTGAACACTGAAACGAGCTCCTTTGGCGACAGCACCGCGCCGCCGCTCGCCCCGGGGACGCGCACGGTGCCCGTGGGGAGCCCAGTGAGTCATAGCTAGCTCCGCAAATGCCAGCCAGAATCCGCCTCTTGGCACCGCAGGCGGACGCCGAGCGCGCCGGGCTGATTCACGCGCGCCCCGTGCAGCACCCCGGCGTGTGTTGGGCTGGCGCTCTCGCTCCGTGTCGTGCTGTCGTGTCACCGGCTCGGCCGCCCGCCTCCTGGCGCTCGGGTCATTGCTCGTTGTGCGTGCTCGCCTCGGACGGGAGCCTCCGCCCGCCCGCCCGCCGCGGACGCTGCTGCTCGGCCAGACCCTGAGCTCAGCGCGAGCAGAGCGCGACTCAAGCCAGAAGCGTTGCAAGTGTCGACACGTGGCCAGTATTGGGATCCAGCCAATTCAGCCGAGACTCTGGGTTGGGGGGGTGCTTTGTAAAGGGTTTTTGTTTGCTTGTTTGCTTGTTTGTTTGTTTGTTTGTTGATCTTTAAAAAAAAAAAAAAAGAAAACATGCCAAATATATCATGTGAAGCAGAATTTTAGATGCAAAACTGAGTTTTTCAGGTGCCGTTCTGGAAACCCACAACTGCTTTGTATTTCTACAGATCTGAAAGAGAGAGAGAAGAAAAATAAGCCCTTTAGGCATTTAGCTCCTAGGGTAAAGCTTCCTCTTTCTATCTAAACTCATCAATTAATTCTGTTTCAGTGAAATGGTGTAACATCTCTGGTGCAAGCTTTGAGCCGCTGCAGAAACAACCCCCTGTTTCCTTGTAGGCTTTGTCCCCCCTCATGGTGTCCGAACGGGTGCACGAAGCCGATCGGAGCTGTCTTTCCGCAGCCAAGGGAGCCGCCCCCGGAGCGCTGGTGGGAAGCTGGAGGTCGGCTGTCTCCCCTGTGCTTCCCTTTGCCGCAGGGAGCGGGTGGCACTGGCAGGTTCCTTGTGCCCAGGTTCAGCCCGTGCTGCCGTCGGGCACCACGTTGGCACGCGAACCTTGGTCCCCGGGAGGCGGCCGCGGTGCCCTGGGGACGGCGCCTCGTGGCGAGGCCAGGCGGGACCTGCCTGTGCTCGCCGTGAGGCGCAAAGCCCGAGCCCGAGCCTGGGGTTTCCTGGGGGCACGGAGCGCGCCGACGGCGCGCAGCAGCGGGCTGCACAGCACGCGCCCCAGCAGCAAAACCCCGGCCTTGCCGGCTGCAGCGGCGCAGGGCAGCCCCGAACTGCAGCGAGGCGAGCCCCGTCTGCCTCCTGCTGCAGCCGCTGCGCTGGACGGTGCTGAAGGCCTCGTACGGGGCAGCGTGGAAGCGCATCCTGCAGCCCTGCTCCGTGCATGGAGCTGCAGCAGCGTTCCCTGCAGGGCGGCAGTGCAGCCGGCTCGGCGCAGTGCTCGCTGTGGCTGCACTCACTGCCTGGTCATTCCTGCAGTGTTCCCTGCAGGGCGGCAGTGCAGCCAGCTCGGTGCAGTGCTCACTGCAGCCATGCTCACTGCCCAGCCGTTCCTGCAGTGTTCCCTGCAGGGCAGCAGCACAGCCAGCTCGGTGCAGTGCTCACTGCAGCCGTGCTCACTGCCCCGTCATTCCTGCAGTGTTCCCTGCAGGGCAGCAGTGCAGCCAGCTTGGTGCAGTGCTCACTGCAGCCATGCTCACTGCCCCGTCATTCCTGCAGTGTTCCCTGCAGGGCAGCAGTGCAGCCAGCTTGGTGCAGCGCTCGCTGTGGCTGCACTCACTGCCTGGTCATTCCTGCAGTGTTCCCTGCAGGGCAGCAGTGCAGACAGCTCGGTGCAGTGCTCACTGCAGCCATGCTCACTGTCCAGCCATTCCTGCAGCATTCCCTGCAGGGCTGCAGTGCAGCCAGCTCGGTGCAGCGCTCACTGCAGTCGCGCTGCTGCCCAGCCGTTCCTGCAGTGTTCCCTGCAGGGCTGC
>NW_020455882.1:21434-23616 GCF_003342845.1 Nothoprocta perdicaria | reverse complement strand
GCAGCGCTCACTGCAGTCGCGCTGCTGCCCAGCCGTTCCTGCAGTGTTCCCTGCAGGGCTGCAGTGCAGCCAGCTCGGTGCAGCGCTCACTGCAGCCATGCTCACTGCCCAGCCGTTCCTGCAGTGTTCCCTGCAGGGCAGCAGCACAGCCAGCTCAGCGCAGTGGTTGCTGCAGCCGCGCTCACTGCCCAGCCGTTCCTGCAGCGGCAGCCGCGCGCGCTGCTCCCCAGCTCCGGCCACCGCTGTGCCTCTGCCTTTCCACCTGGCCCCATGGGCGAATAGCCCGTGTTGGAGACAAGCCCCTGGAGGCCGAGCATTTGGGAAACCTGCTGGGAGTCTGGGGAGTGCCGGCACCATCGGTAGCTCCGCGAGCACCGGCGCTAGCGCCGCGGCTCCGAGGAGACCGGGAGCCCAGCTCGGTGCCCGCCGCCACCGCGGCCGTGATGTCCCCGCGCGCTGCCTACAAGGAGACAGGGGTTTGGCGGGCAGCCCGTCTGCGCATGTGTCCATGTCCCCGCTTCGCCTCATCCGTCACTAACATGTACTAATCCCAGCTCATGCCCCGCATCCCGCCCAGGGGGTGGAGGAGCAAACCTCGGCTTCAGCCCGCGCTCCCCGCCTGGGCCTGGCTCGGGAAGGACAGTGCCCGTGCTGCCCACGTGCACCTGGGTCCCCCCAAGAGCAGGTCTTTGCTGCAGGGGCCCAAGAGAGAGAATGAAACCTGAAAGTTCCACTTTGTTGCTAATTCCAGCCCTGGGAAGCTCCCACCATTCCCTTATTTTACCACCCATCCTGCAGAAGAGTTGTAGGGGGATTGATTCCCTGAGGATGAGCAGGGGAGGCCGCAGAGAAGGGGCTTTTTGGAGGCAGAAATCGAAGGAGCCACATGCAGATTGTGATTATTTTGCAAGTGAACAGGAAGCAAAGCAAGCATAGGGAGAGCTCGCTGGCCTGGGGCAACGCTGCCGCAAACCCGTTGTGTTTGTTCACACTCTCCAGTGAGGCCTCGCTAAGACATTGACGTGGAGATGCCCAGAGGCAACACGAAGGAGACGAGGGTTTCCTCTTCCCGTCTGGAGCGCATGGGAATTTGGAAGGAGCAGCAAGTGGGTTGTGGCAGAACTGCAGCAACAGAGCAGTCAAGAGATACTAGCCTTAAATTCCCTTTTCCCAAGGAGGGCAAAGGGAGCAACTGCAACAGGAGCATAATGTTCGCTGAGGGCGTGAGCAGGTTTTAAGTCCACGATGCTCCGACCTGGCCGTGTCTTTATTGAGAGGCAGGTTCTTGCTCCCGATTCTCCCTCTTCCCAAGAGCAGCGCAGGCAGGAGAGGAGCGCGCGTGTCTCAGAGGCTCCTGCTCCACCTGCAAACCCGCCCGGGGAGGCCGTGGGCCCCGTCCCCGCGGCAGCCCCGGCGCCCTTGCGCACCCCGAGCCGAGCTTGGAGCGACCCTTGCTCTGCCACGCCACTCGCCGTGAGGGCCGGGACGGCGCCGTGCTCGGGAGCGTCTCGGGAGAGCCCGCTTGGGCCGGGGGGCCCGCGCGGTGCCCGCGGGACCCCTGGAGCGCAGGGCAGCCCGGAGCCCGTCCCGCACCGCACACTGCAGCGCCCGCTTCGGCTGCCCCGTGGAAGGGCAGAGAAAGGGGCAGCCGGAGGGGAGAACCCCTTTTTCCAGCGGCGCCGGTGCCGCAGGGCGCGCACTGCTCCCACGCACTGCTCCCGGGATCTGCCTGCATCCCCCTGCAATCTCTTAGCCTGCAAAGAGGAATAAAACCCTGATGGAAACAGTGATGATCCCTGCTGTTTGTAGTGCCCCGACCGTCAACGAGAGCCCCTGGCACAGAGCGAGGGATGTTAGGGCTAAGAGGAGCCGCGTGGCAGCTCAAGGATTGAATAGTCCCTGTGTGGAGGATTTGGGCCGCGTCCTCTGCACCGAGTCCTGCCACCCTGGGGCCCCAGCAAGGGGTTTTGAGGAGCCTGAGACGAAGGGCAGCAGGTTGAGGGGCACCCAGCGGGCAGCATGCGACGTGACTGGGCACTTGCCCTGGCACCGCGCGCTGCTCTGCTGCCAGTTGTGCGCTGCTGCCCTTGGGTCCTCGGAGCTGCTGCCCTTGGGCCTCGAAGCTGCTGCCCTTGGGTCCTCGGAGCTGCTGCCCTTGGGTCCTCGGAGCTGCTGCCCTTGG
>NW_020455882.1:16213-19948 GCF_003342845.1 Nothoprocta perdicaria | reverse complement strand
GCCCTTGGTCCTCGGAGCTGCTGCCCTTGGGTCCTCGGAGCTGCTGCCCTTGGATCCTCGAAGCTGCTGCCCTTGGATCCTCGGAGCTGCTGCCCTTGGGTCCTCGGAGCTGCTGCCCTTGGTCCTCGGAGCGTTTCCTAGGGGCAAGTGCTCGCCAGCCCTGGAAAGCACTGGGCAGCATTTGGACTCTTAGGAAAGGATCGAAATAGACTTCCCTAGCAGAGAAACCACGATTATCCGCTTTGGGAAAGGCTAACCCGCTAGCGAGGCCCTGCTAATGTGCTCTTGACCCTTGTTTGTGGCCGATGATAGTCTCACAATCACAGAAACAAGCTGCTTAGCGCAGGTGTTTGCTGCAGTCGGAAGGGACGTTGAGCTCTTGGCTGCTCTCGGTCTCCTCTTCTCCTCTGGGGTATTTCTCTCTACAATCATGCTCCCCGCCTCTCCTCCCCTCTTCTGCTCTCTGCAGGTCTCTCCTGCAGCCCTTTCCTTCCTCCCCTTCCCCTTCCTCCCCTTCACGTCCCTTCCCCTCCTGCCCGTCACGCAGGGTGGGTGCGGTTCGGGTGCCGACCTCATGCGACCAAGAACAGCCCCATGTCGGTAGGGAGCTCCTCAACATGAGCTCAGGACTGGCTCCTGTCCTGCCCAGCTCCCCAGGTCCTGGGAGGCAGCTTCCCGGCCCCTTTGCCTGCCCCGGGTGACGCCGTCCTGCCTGTCCGGTGGCCTTGGCGCGCGGTGCCGGGCGCGGGGTCGGGGAGCGGAGCGGCGGGCGCCGCAGGCGCCGCTAACGTTCTCTCTCGTTGCTCTCTCCCTGCTCTCGTGTGCATGCCGCGCTGCTCTGTCTCGGCCCGCCGCCGGCCGCAGGAGGGTGGGCGAGCTGTGTAAGTGAGCACGTCCCCATGCCACCGTCCCGCGCCCGCGCGTGCCCGGCTCCCCGGCCTCCCGCGGCGCCGCGCCGGCCGAGACGGGGAGCGGGGCCGTGTCACCGTGCCCTCGTGTCCCGCCACATGCCCGTGTGCCCGTGCTGTGGTGCTGTGCGCACGTGAGACCTGGGGACGTTCCCGCTGCTTCCACGCGCCGGAGGAGCCCGTGGGAGCGCTGCCGCCGCCGGGACGGCCCTGCTGCCCCTGGTCCCCGCACGGCCGCGCCGCAGGTCGCTCCCCTGGCACATGCGGCACAGAGCCCCTGCGGGTCCCTGTGATCCTGGCACGGCTGTCCCAAGTCACCTCCCGCTCCAGGAGGGCCTCGAGACAGAGAAGGAGGCATTTTATACTCTTCCCACGTGTGACCCCATACAGCAGTGTGGGAGGTGGGTTCAGATAAGCCACAGGAAAGGCCAGGTTTGGAAGGGACCCACACCATCCTTTGAGATGTGGATGGTCACAGAGAGGTGTCAGTTCCCCTGGGAGCTGCAGGGACGGTCTGGAAAACCACCCCCCTTCCACCTGCCCCCACACATGGCCCGTTAGGGACCTGCGCTAGAGACCCGTGCTCGCCCAGCCCGCGCCTCGTGCTCGGCGAGCCCCAGGACCGCGCGGATCCGGGGCAAACCCAGGGCAAATGCGGGGATCGCCCCTGGGCCGGGAGGAGGCGGCGGGAGCAGGGACGTCCCGGGATCCTGCCGGCTCCTCCGCAGCAGCGGCGCCGGCTCCGCAGCGGGAATGTCCCCGGGTGCATGGCCGTGTGCTCGTGGTGGTGCTGCTTCCCTGGCTGCCTGTCTGTCCGCCTGTGCCGTGGTGTCTGTGGAACCAGTTGCTATGTGTGTGTTGCTCCCATGCGCGAAGGCCCGTCCAGAGCTCTGGGGGACCTCACGCGTGGTTTTATTTGTCATTTTCTACCAATTGCTGCATTTCCGAGTGTGGCCCCTGCGGCAGCGCCGGGCGCCGCGGGGACCCCTGGGTCGGGAGCAGCTCTGCTCCGTTCCCGGCTGCAGCCGGCTCCGTGGGGCTGCGTGGGGCTGGGCATGCGCGCCGCGGAGCCAGGGCAGCCTGGAGATGGAGCGCTGTCATAGAATCACAGAATCACAGAATCATAGACTGCCCAAGGTTGGAAGGGACCTCGAGGTCATCAAGTCCAACCCCCTGCACACACAGGGTCACCCAGAGCACGTGGCACAGGGCTGCGTCCACGCGGGTTTTAAAGATCTCCAAAGGAGACTCCACAGCCTCCCTGGGCAGCCTGGGCAGCCTCTCCTGTCCTGGCGGAGCGCGGTGGTTGCAGGGGCGCCCCGGCTGCACGGGCACCTGGCCCGGCGCGGCCGCCGCGGCTTGGCGGTGGGAGGCTCCTCCTCATGTCATTGCATAGTGCCGTGTCTCCATGCATCCCGTCCCGTGCTGATCCGTGCGGTGTCTGCGTACCTGGGCTGCTGGCACCGGAGCAGATTCGCTGGCTGTGTCGCTGCTGCAGGCGTTGGGCGCTGCGCCGTGCGGAGCGGCGGTGCCGGCGCACACCCTTGCCAGGGTCCGCAGCGCCCGCGGCTCCCGTCACTGCCTGCTCCCGCCCCGCTCGGCCTGTCCGCTGCCGCGGTGCCCCGTCCTGCCCGCAGCAGTGCCCACGGCGCAGCCCGTTGCGCCTGCAGCTCGAGTCACTGCGATGCCAAAGGGGTAGGAAGGGGCCGTGTCCGAGAGCACCTGTGGCCACAGGGATCTGCAGGCCGTGCGCGTCTCCCTGGCGTCTGCTGGGAGGAGCACCCCAGTACAACCTCCGCACGAGCTTGGGCACCCGGTGTCCCGGCAAGGAGCGGGTGTAGGAGCAGGGTGTGCGGGAGGTGACATGGTGAGGCCGGGCAGGGGACCCTCGTGTCCTTGCTGCTGGTGGCAGGCGGGTGCTGAGCTCTGGGGACTCCCCAGGGCTCCTAATGCCAGGGCTCTTTGGCCATCCTCTTGATGGGCGACTGCCCCGTAGCCACCACCGTGACCTGCCGAAGCCGCTGTCCTACCCCAGGGGTGACCAAAATCCCCCATCCTTCCAATGAGGCCCTTCCTGCTGGTGCAGGAGCGCCGCAGAGCTGGCCCCGTTGCAGCGCGAGGCCGCCGCGCGTCACCACGCGCTGCCCGGGCTCCGGGAAGCGCCTTTCTCATCCCTCCCTCGCCCCGCTCTGTCCTAGGGCTTCCTTCCACATCCGCTCTTGGCATAAGCAGGCTTAGGTCAGGCTTGGAGCAGACTGCAGAAATCCAGAAGAAATTCACTTAGACTAGGAAACCTCTTTGATTGAGGCCCCGTGTTTCCCGTCTGCAAGAGGAGCCTTGCCCTGCACCCAGTGCCGCGGGGTGCACGTGGGAGCCCCGATGCCGTGGAGCCCCTGGGGACGGCTCCTGTGACCAGGTCACTGGTCAGGCACCTGCGGAGCGCGAGCGGCGCGGGGCCACGAGCGGGGCGGGGGCCGGCACGGCCCGCAGCGCACTGCGAGCAGCCCTTGGCGTGCGGGAGGACGCGGGATGTTGCTGTGGACGAGTGGTGCAGAGAGAAGAGCGCTGCAAAGCGGGAGGAAGAGGAGGTGCCGGTTTTCGGCGTGGAGCAGGGTTGGTAGCAGAGACTCGGTGGTTCGTGCTAGGGCCCCGCTGCACGGAGTGGATGTGTTAATTGCCTGGAAAGGGCAGTGGTTAATGAGGTTAATGAGGAAGCCCAGGCTGTGGGCGGTGAGGGGGCTGTGGGAGCGGCGGTGGCAGCAGCTGGAGGGCGGGCGGCGAGGAAACGTCGCCGCCGAGCGCGGCGCGGGGGCGGCCGCGGGGACGG
>NW_020455882.1:9691-16061 GCF_003342845.1 Nothoprocta perdicaria | reverse complement strand
AGCGCCGCGGTGCCCGAGGGGCCGCGGGCGCGTGTGGGCACCGCGCTGTCGTGCCCGTCCTGCGGGCCGCTCCCACGGCCGAGCCAGGAGAGCAGGGTCCCCTTTGCTGAAGCTGCCGGGATCTGCTGGGATCCCAGCTGCTGGGATCGCCCTGTCCCGCACCAGAGCAGGGCCAGGCCGAGCAGGGTGCTCCGGAGCAGGGCCAGGCCGAGCAGGGTGCTCCAGGGCACGGCCAGGCCCTTCTGAATATCGCCAGGGACAGACTCTCGGGGCCGTTCCCTGTGTTCGATATCCCAGCAGGAGGAAAGGCTTTTCTTGCACTTAAGCGGCATTTAGTGATTCCATCTTGTGCGCACTGCCTCTTGCCCCGTGCCCGGGCACTGCTGCAAGGGTCTGTCCGTCTTCTTGGCTCCCTCCCAAGCAGCTCTTGGGGCGTTCGGACAAGCCCCCCCGGCCCTTCACCCGTCCCGGCTGAAGATCCCCATCTTTCCCTGCTCTGCCCATCCAGGAGATGCTCCGGGCCCTTCGTCACCTTCGGGCCCTTCCCTGCTCCCTGCCCAGCAGCTCTTCCCTGTGCGGATCCGGAGGCCGCTGCCCTTGGGGCCCCCAGGGACCCCCTGCTGTCCCCGGGTCCTTCTGCAGAGCTGCTCCCAGCAGGTCACTGCATACTGGCCCGTGGTTTTGTTCTCCTCCTCATGCAGCTCTTGGCATTTCCCCTTGAGCTGCATGAAATTTCGTTGTCCTTTTCGTGCAGCCTGGTAAGGCCCCTGTGAAGGACAGCATAACCACCTGCTTTATCAACCGTTCCTCCCAGTTTGGTGTTTTCTGCGAACTTTCCCACAGCACGTGCTGTAGGGATGACGGGAAGTATAGAGATCCTTGTAGGCACGAAAATGGAGGGGGCCTTCCTGCTTCTTTCTTTGGATTACAGAATCCCAGGACGGCTGAGGCTGGAAGGGACCCCCAGGGCTCCCCCGGTGCAGCCCCTGCTCCCGCAGGGACACCCAGAGCACGGGGCACCCGGGCGCATCCCGGCGCGCTGGCAGATCTGCAGAGCAGGAGCCTCCGCAGCCTYCCTGGGCAGCCTGGGCCAGGGCTCGGGCACCCTCCCACCAAACAAGCTCTTCCTCACGGGCACGTGGAGCTGCCTGCRCTGCAGCTTGGCCCCAGGGCCCCTTGGCCTGCCACTGGCCACCACCCACAAGAGCTCGGCCCTTCCTCCCTCCATCCTCCCCTCGGCTGCTTGCACACACTGACCAGCTCCCCTCTCGGCCTCCTCTTCTCCAGCTCAGCAGGCCCCGCTCGCTCGGCCTCTCCTCACACCACAGCTGCTCCAGGCCCTTCCTCAGCCCTGTCGCTCTGCGCTGGCCCCTCTGGAAGCTCCATGTCCCTCTTGTCCCGGGGAGCCCAGAGCTGCCCCCAAGGCTCTGGGTGCTCCCCAAAGGGGCAGGATCCCTCCCTGCCCTGCTGCCAACGTCCTCCTGATGCAGCCAGGAGCCCACTGGCCTCCTTGCCCACCAGGGCTCTGCTGCCCCATGGTCAACTTGGTGTCAACCAGGATTCGAATCTTCTGTTCGTCTGAGCAGGAGCATCTCCTTCATCACCACCAGGCCTTGCAGATACCCCATTGTCCCTGGACGTGCAGTTCACCCCACTTGTCTGTGACAGTTTTGTAGGTTCCTCCCTTCCTTCTCAGCTTCCCTTTGTTTTTTGGCTGTGAAAGAGGATAATTTGGGAGCACCAGATTTATTTTCTCTAATGGAAGTGCTGGCTGCAGCAATAGAGACCTAAGGAAAGGATACTCGAAACTTAGAACCTCCTTCTTGGTATTGTTTTGGATAAGCCACACGCACTGCTGTGCACCACTTTCCCAGCAACATTTCTTTATGGGAGCATGTCCTCTTCTGGGCTTCTTTTGCTGAAGGCCAGTAGCAAATTCCTCGCTGTAATTCGGGAGTTAGGGAAGAGCAGTGGGTGGGAAAAGGCTCCCTGCGAGCAGCTCATAAATGTTGCACGAGTGCAGCTGCGGGCGCTGCTGCATGCTGCCTGCAGCCCCACGGGGCTGCCCTGCATGCCTGTTGCAAGGAATGCAGCTCCTTCATGGATCGGGCTGGCCCGGGGACCTTGGCAAAGCAGCTTACAGCCCCTCGCTTTTCACAGGGTCCCACGGTCCCATCCTCCTCCACCTGCACTCCATCCAAACCGTTTTCTTCTGAGCAGTGTGCGTCAGCAGCATCGGCATTGCAGAGGGACTATGGAAAATATTGCTTGTCCTTCTGCATCGCTTTCCCTTGCAAAACAGCCAGCCGGTGCCAGTGAGCTGATGCCCGGCTTGGCAGATGTGTTGTCCTCACGGTGGCAGGAGGCGGACGAGCTCCCACCTCTCGTTCTGGAGGTTATCCAGGGAGCCTCCGTCCTTTCCATTCCCTTCCCTCTTGCTCTCCCTCTTCGGAGACATTTTTCACGAAAACCTCCTGGAAGACAAAGTCAAGATGCGTTTGAAATGGGAGCTGTAGGGATGAGGGGTCATCTGCGCAGGCAGGGAGACCCACAGTGTCCGTCTGTATTCCAAGCGAGGGAAGGTGGGAATAGGCCCTCAAAGGGGGGTGGGAATCGGACCCTGAAGCGCAGGCTGGTCGTGGTCACGGGCAGCACCGTCCTCATGGTCACACTGGTGACACGGGTGCCGTGGTGCTCCACGCACCCATGGGAATCACACGGGCAGTGCTGGGTCTATCATGGTGAAGGTTGTTCCACACAGGAGCTGAATCCTTCTCCCAGCAGTTAGTGCAATTCTGATGAAAAGCCAGGAATTTTTTTAAGGTCAGTATGGAAACACCTAGGGAGCACAAAGCAGCAGCAAGGAAGCCTTGCTAATCCAGAGGAATGGTGCTCAGCGCGTTACTTAGCTGCTGAGTCTGTCCTTGTCTTTGTTGTTCTTGAGGAAATCTGGACCGAGACACGGTTCGCTGGGAGAATACTCCTCCATTAGTGACTCATTCACGAAATCTGCTTTTGAATACCTCAGTAACAACATTCCCAGGAGGCTTAATTAGCTGTCCTACAAATACGCAGTTCCTTTTGCTTCGGATATAACTGCAGTTTTCACAAGCTGGTGTTTCTCCGCCTGCATTAGGAGGTTGCTCCCCGTGAGACCTGCTCTCCTCCTCTCACCGAGCTCGTCCGGTCCCACTCGTTTGCTGTGCGCAGGGATCTGGCTCCCAGTCCTTGTCTTGAGGGTCTCATCTCTCTTGTCTCCGCTGAAGTGCAGGAATCCAGACAACCAGAGCTAACACTTTCCAGCCACTGAGCACCACGAAACGTGGGTGAAGAGCTGTCAGAACCTGCATTTCATCCATCCAGAAGGGAAATCCTTGCAGCTCTTCCCGCTGTCACTCCCTGTCTCACATGGAACCAAGGACATATCCAAGTCGGCCCGTTTTTGCCACTGCTCTCCAGGGCCCCGGTGAAGCACTGCCGTGAATGGAAGGTGGAGGAAGGTTTTTGTTTTCCTTCCTGAGCTCGAGTTGCATCGACGTGATTCTGCCTAAAGGAGAAGTGGGCAACACCGAGGTGCTCGTTAAACCCCCCAGAGCTAAAGGTCTTGGTAGCATCACTGCCGTTGTCGTGGCAGACTAATATTGACACCTGGTTGAAATAATTACAGAGAGAATAGAGAGAGGTTTATTATGCCATACATACTCTTTTACATATTCTATGTAAAATCATGTCTTTGACTTATTGGCTGCAGCAGTCAGCAACATACGATAACAAGCTTGTGACTGGACACACTTCAGCTTGGTCAGTTTTGCAAGTTCTCTCACCCTGCTCTGTAGCTGAAACTTCCTTAGACTTGTTTACAGTTTTCTGCTGTCTGAGTAACTTCTCTTTCTCACGGGTGCGCTCTGAAGTCTCCAAGGTTAGCCCTCTGCGCTACGGGAGCCAGGGATCTCACAGACCCGCTGTAATGCCTGAGACTTCACCTAGCAGCTTGCAGAGATCATCTCCAGCTAGAGGGGAAGGAGAGCAAGCAGCGATCCTGGTGAAGCCCCTCAGCAGCCCTTGCTGCTGTGCACAGTGCAAGGTCTCCACCGAGCTCCTGCTCCGCGGCGCTGCTGGTAAAGGAACCGCAGAGACCTGCCCGTCCCCAAGGAAGGGGATGGAGCTGAGAGCCCCCGGGCACCGGGGAGGAGAGCAGAGACCCCGTGGGAGGAGGCAGGCTGCCCGTGGGGTGTGCAGCGAGCGGCGCAGGGCTCCTGCAGGGACGCGTTCTGCAGCGCTGGGGCGCAGGCGGTGCGCCCCTGGGCTGCCGTGGACACGGGCGCTGCTCGGAGCCACTCTGGCTGCTCGCTGAGAGCTGCGCGGTGGTGCCGTGCGAGGCCGCGGCTTGGGGACAGTGGGTGCCGCGGCTCCTCCAGCAGCGATCCAGCAATTCCAGGGGTGACTGTGCCGGCTGCCCGAGCGCCGCACTCCCGGAGCAGGATCAAAGGGATCACTGGGAATTGCTGGTGTTCGGTGGGCACCCGTGGCCTGGCTGCTTCGGGGACCCCAGGGCGCGGGCAGGGGCCGGTGCAGCTGCTGCCTCCTCCGCACGCCCAGCTGAGGGACTCAGGTCATCGAGCTCAGAACACCTCAGCTCTGTGGATTTGTCCTGTCGGTTTTTACATCAATTTCTTCTAAAAAACCCCAACTGGGAGTACTTGTTTACGGCAGGAGAGGGAACACAGGGAGCAGGCGGTGCCAGGGCAGGGGTGTTGCGTGGGGCTGCTCTCCCGCCGGCCCCTCTTCCTCGCCGCGGGCCGCACCGTGGGGAGCTCTGCTCTTCCCGAGGTCGCATCGTGCCTGGGAAGGGGTGGCCTCGCTTGGCCGTCCTAGTGCCATCCTGGTGCCGTCCCTGTGCACGTGCAGGGCACGGCGGCGCCGGCTGGACAAGGCACCAGGGCCCCAAAACCCGGCCAGGCTCCTTCTTGCTGCCTGGGCCCTGCACGAACGTGCCTGTCACCGCGGCGCGGCGTCACCCGCGGAGGCATCGCTTGGAGAGGCGCCGCGAGGCTCCCTCCTGCCCCCGGAGGGGCCGGGCGCTCGGGGCCCTGCGCTTGTGCCAAGGGCCGCGCGGCCGCGGGCGCTGGCGGCTGCACGAGCAGCCCTGGGGCTGCAGCCGCGCCGGGCACCGTGCGCGGCTGCACCGGTGCATGCAGCGGTGCATGCAGCGGCAGGGCCGGCGCCGGGGCTGCTCCCGCGCTGCAGGGCTCCGCGCTGCCCTCCCCAGGACAGGCCCGGCCCGCGGGGGGCTCCCCGGGGAGGCCTCGGCCGCCGCTGCGCGAGGCAGAGCCCCCCGGCCCGGCGGCCGCCCCGTCTCTGTGTCTGTGTGTCCGTGTGTCTGGGCCTCTCCGCCTCACCCCTGCCCTCTGCTCTCTCTCTCTCTCGCTGTGCCGTTCTTTCCGCAGACTTTTCAGTAGTTTAGGAGAACTCAGCACCATTTCCCAGCGGAGCTCCGGAACCACCTACACAGTCCGGCCCGGCAGTCGCTACCCCGTCACCCGGCGCACCCCCAGCCCCGTGAAGCCCGCTCTGGATCGGACAGAGCCTCTCAGCACCGTGCGGCCCTACGGCCTCACGCCCCCCACCATCCTCAAATCTTCCAGCCTCTCCATCCCCCACGAGCCCAAGGAGGTGCGCTTCGTGGTGAGGAGCGTGAGCGCCCGCAGCCGCTCCCCGTCCCCGTCCCCCTCGCCAGGGCCGCCCCTGCACGCGCTGCACCCGCCGCGGCCCTTCATGCAGAAACCCCTGCACCTCTGGAACAAGTACGACGTCGGGGACTGGCTGGAAAGCATCAATTTGGTGGAGCACCGCGACAAGTTTGAGGACCATGAGATAGAGGGCACGCACCTGCCCGCCCTCACCAAGGAGGACTTTGTGGAGTTGGGGGTAACCCGGGTCGGGCACCGAATGAACATCGAGCGGGCGCTCAAGCAGCTGGTAGACAGCTGACCGCGCAGGCAGCCTGGCCTCTGCAGCGCCGCCGCACGGGGAGGGGGGCCTTTCTACGAGACTAATAAAACCCACTTTGATTCTCTTTCTACTCCGAGCACTGCACTGAAGGGCGAGGAGCCGCGCGCTCCCGCCCTTCGCCACACAGCCCCGGTGTGCCGTGCACACGCAGCCCCGCGCAGCCGCCTCCGCCCCCGCGACGCCTTCGGGAAAAGGACTGTTGCATGAAATACATCCTCGTTGCTGTTCCTCCCAGAGAGTCTGGCCTGTATATCGCTTGATGTGCTCTTCCCCGGGCGTCGCTGGCGCAGGAGGGCCGGGCGCCGCGGCCCGGCGGGCTCCAGCACCCCGCGGAGCGCCGGGACGCGGCGCCGGCACC
>NW_020455882.1:7891-9503 GCF_003342845.1 Nothoprocta perdicaria | reverse complement strand
CGGGGGTGGGGGGGGTGGGGGGGCTTCCAGTTCCTCTTGGTCGGGGGTCTTGTTTCCAAGGGGGACGCATTGAGGGATAATATATAATCTCCGTGCATTTATATAGAGAGCAGCTGATGATCTACAAGAGATGATACTGAACTACAGGATTCCCACTCCGTCCTAGTCATCCTTATTTTGCATCTTTTTAATCAGCTATATATTTGAAAAGAGAGAGCAAATATCTATATATCTATATCTATAGCTATAGCCACCTGATTTTGTTATAATTTTACTAAATCTATATATCTCTAGACTTGTTGAGATGCTGGCGAGGTGGTGCCTGCACCGCTTCCCTGGGGCGCTCGTGGCTCACGGGAGTTTTTAGTGACTGACTGAATGAATGTTAAAAGTCTTTTTAAAAACCAACAGCTCCTTCCTGACACTCTGGATTTTAACGATTTAGAAACCCCAGAACCGCGCTCGGCCTTTGGGACGCGCCGAGTCTTCCGAGGGCAGCGGAGCTTCCAGCCCGGCGCGGGCGCCCGCGGCGCCCACCCGAGGGGATGGCTCGGTGTGCCCCAAAGCTGAGCCCCCCTGAAGGCATTAACTCTTCTGGTGCTAGAGGGAAGGACCAGGAGGTTCCTTCTGACCCTCACACATCTCCGAAGCGCCGCAGCCGGCCGCCGGTGAAAGGCGGCGGCGGCGGCGGCCCCAGCGCGGCAGCGCGGCCCGGCTCCTGCCCCTGCCGCCTTTCCCTGCGCTCTGGCCGGGCACAGAGAGGCCGAGGCGCCCGGTGCCCCGACAGCTCCCCCGGAGCTCTCCGAACCCGCCGCCCTTCCTGCCCTCCCCGCGGCGCCGCCGGCTCCGGCCGGCGTGGTGGCCTGGGGAAGGGAAGAGGGGGGTTCAACCTTCTTAATCTGCAAGCAAAAATCCTGCTGTGGATACCTTAGGGTGCTCCCGGCCTCACGTCCAATAACCTGGTGAGCCGAGGGGCATCCTAGCTGTGATAGCAGCCACTGCATCTGCCAAACGGCTCCTGGCCCGCCGGGCTGGCCGTCCCTCGCCGCCGCAGCCTCCTCCGCTCCGCTCCGCTCCGCTCCGCTCCTGTCCGCGCCAGCCGCCGCCTGTGTCATTGCCAGCCCGACACCCCGGTCACCCCGTCACCACGCGCCCCAGCTCCATCCGCGCCCGCCGCTGCTGCCCATCCCAGCCACCCTTCGTGCCGCAGCCTGGCCCACACATCTGTCCCCGGGGCTTCCACACGCTGCCTCCCAAAGCCAGCAGCATCCGCCGGCGCCTGCCGGCCCGTTCCCGCTGCCCGCACGCCGCTTCCCCTCCTCCTGCACCGCCCGGGGTCCAGCTGCTCTGCCTGCGCAGCGGCACTTGGTCAGCCCTGGCTGCAAAGCTCGCTGGCCAAGCGCAGGGCAGGGATAGTGGGGGACAGCAGGGACACCTCCTGTGTGGCTGTGGGCACGGCGAGGATGCGCCTGTGCATGCTGCTGCGCTGCAGCCCCACTGCTCTGCATCCCCACTGTTCTGCAGCTGCACTGCTCCGCATCCCCATCACTCTGCATCCCCATTGTTCTGCATCCCCACTGCTCCGCATCCCCATCACTCTGCATCCCCATTG
>NW_020455882.1:4620-7401 GCF_003342845.1 Nothoprocta perdicaria | reverse complement strand
GCATCCCCATCACTCTGCATCCCCATTGCTCCGCATCCCCATCACTCTGCATCCCCATCACTCCGCATGCCCATTGTTCTGCATCCCCACTGCTCTGCATCCCCATCACACTGCATCCCCATCACTCCGCATGCCCATCAGTCCACATCCCCATTGCTCTGCATCCTCACCGCTCTGCAGCTGCACTGCTCTGCATCCCCATCACTCCGCATCCCCATCACTCCGCATCCCCACTGCTCTACATCCCCACTGCTCTGCAGCCCCATCACTCTGCATCTCCATCACTCCACATCCCCGCTGCTCTGCATCCCCGTCACTCTGCATCCCCATCACTGCATCTCCACTGCTCTGCATCCCCACTGCTCTGCATCTCCACTGCTCTGCATTTCCACTGCTCTGCAGCTGCACTGCTCTGCAGCCCCATCACTCCACATCCCCATCACTCCATGCTGCCCTCGCCTTCCCACGTGCTCTGCACGGCTGCACAACGGCCCTGGCCGCGCTCACTGCCTGTGCTCCGTGTGCTCCACGTGCCCCCCGCCCGGCGCTGCCTCCGCACTGCCGCCGGCCGCAGCGCTGCCGAAGCCTCGAGCATTCACACCCTGCACGATGCCCTGCGCCCTGCGGCCGCGCTGCGCCCGGCTCTGCGACGCAGCTGGCACCCCGCGCCTCGCCGCAGCCTGCACTTGGTGCCGCGGTCCCTGTGTAAGCCGCGTGCGCTGAGGTCCTGTGGAAGCTGCTTTGGCTGCTGGTTCCTAGCGCTTCTCGTGGGAAGCGGCTCCGGAGCGTGTCGCTGGTGTAGAAAGGCTGGAAATGCTCGCTCGCGGCTGTCGCGCCGTGGGGCCTGTCTGCTCGCGGCCGCTCTGCCCGTGGCCGCCTCGCCCTGGCCCTCGGCCGCACTGTGCCCTGCGCTCGCCTGTCGCTCCGTCCCGCCCGCTCCATCCCTTGGCTCCCGCTCTCCGCAGCCATTCCCGTTCCCAGGGCGCCCGCTCTGCTGCTCCGCGTCCCCCATCCCGCTGCCCGCGTCCTGGCGCGCGCCGCCCGCTGCAGCCCCTCCGTGTGCTCCCTGGGGACAGGTCCTGCCCGTGGCCGGGCCCCGGTGCCGTCACTGCTGCTCTCTCTGTTCCCCCGGCTCCGCAGCCCGGTGCCCGGCGGCGCTGCCGCCTTCCTGCCGGCGCTGCCGGGCACTGCGCGCTGCAGCCCCCGGTGCCTCCCCGGCCCCGTTTCACCCCTGCCTTATTCTCCGCCTTCCCTGCAGGTGACGCAGACCCCAGCAGCCCGGGCGGCCCCACGGCCCCCGCGCCCCGCGGCGGCTCCGCTTTGCCGAGACCCCCGAGCTCCGCTCCGGAGCGCCGTGCCGCTCTGCCGAGCGCCGTTCCGGAAGAGCCGGCGCCGCGGCCCGAGCCACAGCGACGCTCCCTGCGCTTCCCGGCGGGAGCCTCCCGCCCCGCGGCGCCCGGCGGCCGCGCCGGTTGAAGTGTAACCCATGTGTGATCCTGAGCGCAGGCCGCCCGCGGGCCCCGGCCCGTGGAGCGCGGGTCTCTGCCCCTTCCGCAGCTGCTTCTGGGGCCGCGCACGAGACCCTGCCTGCGCCCGCCTCCCGCCCGGGAGGCCGAAGGCTGCAGACCCACCGCGTCTGCAGGAAGTTCAGGCCGGGACCTGGAAAGCCGGACGCCTTCTTGCCATTTCTGAGGAGCCCCCTGCCCCTCGCCCGCCCTCGCCGGGCCGGGAATGGTGGATGCACCGCGCGCCGCGGAGGCGGCGGCGGGCGCTGCCCGCGCGTGCACCCCGGCTTCCGCGCCGCAAGCAGCTGCAGCCGTACCTGTGTGCGCACACTGCGTGCCCCCGGGCACCACGGCTCGTCCCGGTCAGGATCCACGCCAGAGAAGGCGACTTCCAACCGCGCTGCCCGGCGCCGCCGGCGCTCGCGGGCTGCTCGGGTCTGCCCACCCCCTGCCCCTCATCCCCCCCACGCAGAGCAGCAGTGACGGCATCGCCCCTGCACGCACGGGCACCTCCCTCGGGATGCGGAGCTCGGCGCCGGCCAAGGCACCTGCAGCTCCTCCCTCCATTGCAGCCGGATCTCACCCCGTGTCCTGGAGGCCCCTCGGGACGGGAGGGCAGGGAGGCCCCACCGGCGAGCGGAGGGTCCCGTCGCGCGCCCCGCGGAGCCCCGCGGCTCCCGGGCTGCTGCAGGGCCAGGGCTGCGGCTCCCGTGCTGGACATGGGCTCCATGTGCTCCCGGCATCCCAGGCCAACGCCTGGGAGCAGCCGGAGCGCGGAGCGTCTCGGCTTCCCCGGCCGGCCGGTCCCACCATCATTCCTAGGCTCCCTTGACAGAAATGCAACTTGCCCCTAACGCGGCTGCTGCTGCTGCTGCTGCTGCTGCTGCTGCTGCTCCACGTTATTTTTCTCAGCTGAAGCGAAAGGGATTTTTCCCCCCATGTGTAGATAGCTCTTTTCTGACTTTCTCTCTTCGGGTTGCATTGGCACCTCCATTCCCCCCAGCCCCAGCCCAAGTGGGACATTTCATTCCAAAAAGCCATTCGGGAGCGGAGCGAGGAGGACCCAGCGGCGCTGTGATCCTCATGGCTTCTCAAGCACTTCGGTTAGCTTCTGTAAACAAACAAAAAAAGGGGAAAAAAAAAAAGAAAAGGGATACACTTTTTTGCTTTGAAGTCATTTTTTAAAGTTGTTGATCCTTTCCTTGGTCCGGACTAAATTCATCAGTTGTCCCCGCGCCGCGCCGCGCCACGCCGCCCTGCATGCGCGCCCCGCCGC
>NW_020455882.1:2960-4455 GCF_003342845.1 Nothoprocta perdicaria | reverse complement strand
CCCCCCATGGACTCACCTGTGGGTTTTGTTCTGTTTTTAATTTCGCAGGGTCAGTTTGACTTCACCCTTATTTTGTATGGATTTTCTGAGGAGATTTCTCCTTCTCCAGAGTCATGGAGGTGCGGCCACCCACCTCCCGCCCTTGACGTTGTGATACACATACCCCACAGAGATCTATGTTTCTTATATTATATTATTATTATTATTATTATTATTATTATGTAATAAATTTATAAGAAAGCCACACGATGTCCCCTGTGGTCTCTGCACCCCGGTCCGGCCCGAGGGGGTGGACGGAGGGGCCGCGTCCTGCACGGCAGCAGGGCGGGGGGCCGCGGAGCTGGGAGGGGGTGATGGAGGGAAGGGGAAGGTCTGAGCTGTGGCCAGCGAGGAGGGGCGGGCAGGTCCCCAGTGGGCCCCCAGCAGGTCCCCAGCGGGTCCCCAGCAGGTCCCCAGCAGGTCCCCATTGGGTCCCCATGCAGGTCCCCAGTGGGTCCCCAGCAGGTCCCCATTGGGTCCCCATGCAGGTCCCCAGTGGGCCCCCAGCAGGTCCCCAGTGGGCCCCCAGCAGGTCTCCAGCAGGTCCCCATGCAGGTCCCCATTGGGTCCCCATGCAGGTCCCCAGTGGGTCCCCAGCAGGTCCCCATTGGGTCCCCATGCAGATTCCCAGTGGGCAGCCATGCAGGTCCCCATTGGGTCTCCAGGCAAGTACCCAGCAGGTCTCCATGCAGATCCCCAGCAGGTCCCCAGTGGGTCCCCATGCAGGTCCCCAGCAGGTCCCTAGCAGGTCTCCATGCAGGTCCCCAAGGGATCCCCCACGGGAGGTCCCTGGCACATGGGAGATCCCAGTGGGATCTGCAGGGGATTGTCCTTCCTGGGCGCCTTCTCCCACAGGGATGCACAGGGACCAGGGCCGGGTTCCCCGGGACCTCCACACCACAGCTCCCAACGGGAGGCCCGGCTTGGCAGCTCCGGTGCTGCTCCTGGAACAGGCTGCCGGGCGCTCCCGTTCCTGCTGCGGCGCGAGGTTTCTCGGACCCCAAGGCCACCGCGATCCTGTCGACGGCGTCTTCGCTGACCGCGCAGCTGAGCTCGTGTCGGAGGCGGCTGCTCCGCCGGCTCCGGCCAGGGCGGGTGGTGGCGCTGGGACGGACGGGAGGCGTCTCCAGCCCCAGCGCGGGGCCGCGACGCCCTCGTCCCGGTCCCCGCCGCCCTCGCGGGGCTGCTGCGCGCAGGGTCCCGCTGCCGCCGCCGTCGCACCCAGCGGCGCCGCCGGCCGAGGGCATCGGCTGGGGCCGCCCGGCGCGGGGTCCCTCCTGCAGCCGGATGCCGAGCGGCTCCCGCCCCCAGGGCCCTCGGCAGAGCTGGGACACGACGGGCGGACACGGGCCCTGGGTGGCGGCCCCAGAGCTGCCCCACGGCATCACGTGGACACGGGCCCTGGACAGTGGCCCCAGAGCTGCCCCACGGCATCACGTGGACACGGGCCCTGGAT
>NW_020455882.1:0-1400 GCF_003342845.1 Nothoprocta perdicaria | reverse complement strand
ATCACGTGGACACGGGCCCTGGGTGGCGACCCCAGAGCTGCCCCACGGCATCAGGTGGACACGGGCCCTGGGTGGTGGCCCCAGAGCTGCCCCACGGCATCACGTGGACACGGGCCCTGGATGGCGACCCCAGAGCTGCCCCACGGCATCACGTGGACACGGGCCCTGGGTGGCGGCCCCAGAGCTGCCCCACGGCAGCCGCTTGGCCCAGCAGGGCCCAGGGACCAGGAGGGACCCAGAGGCCTGGGGGCAGCCCCAGCTCTCGCCCTTCGCCCCACACCAGGGACCAGAGAGGTCCCCGACGTGTCCCAGCCCTACCTGTCCCCCCATGGGGACCCACGTCCCCCCACTGCCCTCCCCTCTGCCCCACGAGCTGAGCACGGCCGTGTCCTGCCGTCCCCATGCCCACCTGGCCCCCTGTCCAGCCGTCCCCTTGACCACCTGTCCCCATGTCCAGCCCTCCCCATGTCCTGCCGTTGTCCTGCCCAACCGTGTCCATGTGCAGCTGTCCCCTCACCCGGCTGTTCGCATGTCCCGACATCCTGGTCGTCCCCCTGCCCGTCCATCCCTATCCCTGTCCCATCCGTCACAGTGCCCTCCACGGCCTCTGGGCCAGGCCGGGAGCCTCTCCAGACCAGCGTGAACGTTCATGGAGGTTCTGCAACGCTCCCTTCCCCATCCGAAGGAAGCAAAACCTCCCACTGCTAACGACACCCCCACCTTGCCTTCCATAGGAGCTGGCCCCGTGGCACTGCTGGCCTCCTGCTCCCGCGTGGATGCCCCCTGCTCTCCTGGTGCATCCCGCTATCCTGGTGCATCCCGCTATCCTGGTACATCCTGCTATCCCAGTGCATCCCACTATCCTCATGCACTGCACTCTCCTCGGTGCACCCTGCTCTCCTGGTGCATCCCGCTGTCCTGGTACATGTTGCTCTCCTGGTCCATCCCACTATCCTGGTGCATCCCACTGTCCTCATGCACTGCACTCTCCATGGCACACTCTGCTTTCCTTGGTGCCTCCCGCTATCCTGGTGCCTCCCGCTATCCTGGTGCATCCCGCTATCTTCACGCGTGGTGCTTTGCTCAGTGCACTGCTCTCCTGGTGCATCCCACCACCCTCATGCACTGCACTCTCCCCTGTGCACCCCGCTCTCCTCAGTGCACCCTGCTCTCCCCAGTGCATCCCACTGCCCTCAGGCATGGCACTCCTCAGTGCGCCCTGCTTTCCCAGTGCACCCTTCTATCCTCGGTGCACCCTGCCCTTCTCAGTGCACCTTCCTCTCCCCAGTGCATCCTGCTGTTCTCGGTGCACCCTGCTCTCCTGGTGCACCCTGCTCCCCTGGTGCACCCTGCTCTCCCTGGTGCACCCTGCTCTCCCTGGTGCACCCTGCTCTCCTGGT
>NW_020455881.1:44812-50490 GCF_003342845.1 Nothoprocta perdicaria | reverse complement strand
GGGCGGGGCCGGGGTGGCGGCGCGTGCGGGCGGACGGAGCCATGAAGTGAGCGGGGGGCCGGGACGGGACAGGGGCCTCGGGAGGGCGGGGAGCCCGCGGGGACCGGGGTCGGAGGGGCCGGGATCGCGGCGGATCCGGGGCTGTGGAAGGACCGGGATCGCGGCGGATCCCGGGGCTGTGGAAGGACCGGGATCGCGGCAGATCCAGGGGATCCAGAGCTGCAGGGGAGCTGGGATCGCGGCGGATCCCGGGGCTGTGAAAGGACCAGGACCACGGTGGATCCCGGGGGATCCGGCGCTGTGGAAGGATCGGAATTGCAGCAGATCCCAGGGGATCCAGAGCTGCAGGGGGGCTGGGATCACGGCGGATCCCGGGGCTGCGGGGGGGATCGCGGCAGATCCCGGGGGATCCGGGGCTGCGATGGTGCCGGGATCGCCGTGGATCCTGGAGGAGCCGGAGCTGTGGAAGGACCGGGATCGCAGCAGATTCCGGGGCTGCGATGGTGCCGGGATCACGGCGTACCCCAGGGGGTCCGGCGCTGTGGAAGGATTGGAATCGCAGCAGATCCCAAGGGATCCAGAGCTGCAGGGGGGCTGGGATCACGGAGGATCCCGGGACTGCGGGGGGGCCGGGATCGCGGCGGATCCCAGGGAATCCAGAGCTGCAGGGGGGCTGGGATCGCGCCGGATCCCGAGGCTGTGGAAGGAGCGGGATTGCAGCGGATCCTGGGGGATCCGGGGCTGTGGAAGGATTGGGATCGTGGCAGATCCCAGGGGATCCAGAGCTGCAGGGGGGCTGGGATCATGGCAGATCCCGGGGCTGTGGAAGGACCGGGATTGCAGCAGATCCCAGGGGATCCAGGGCTGCGATGGTGCCGGGATCACGGTGGATCCTGGGGGATCCGGGGCTGTGGAAGGATTGGGATCGTGGCGGATCCCAGGGGATCCAGAGCTGCAGGGGGGCTGGGATCATGGCAGATCCCGGGGCTGTGGAAGGACCAGGACCACGGTGGGTCCCGGGGGATCCGGGTCTGTGGAAGGATTGGGATCGCGGCAGATCCCAGAGGATCCGGGACTGCAGTGAGGCTGGGATCGTGGGGGATCGGGGGCTGGGTTTGTGGGGGATCCCGGGGAATCTGTGGATGTGGAATGGCCAGGATCCCAGGGGATCGCTGGGGATGTGTGGATACGGAAGGGCTGGGATCGCGGCGGATCCCGAGGCAAGGGCAGGGTTGGGGTCCTGGGCCGTGCCAGGGCAGGATCCCAAGGGATCCCAGGCAGTGCTGGGCTGTGCCGGAGGATCCCTGCGGGCCCACAGGAGCACCGGGATCCCCGGGAGGCTGCGATCCCGGGGGTGGGGGCTGCGGGAGCAGCAGTGCCGGGAGGCATCCCGGGACATCGCGGGGGGTGCCCGAGGCCTGGGATCCCGCGGGATCCCCTTCCCGCTCCTCCTCCCGCAGGCTCAACATCGACGGCCTCCTCGTCTACTTCCCCTATGACTACATCTACCCGGAGCAGTTTTCCTACATGCTGGAGCTCAAGAGGACCCTGGACGCCAAGGTGGGGCCGGGATCGGGGGATCCCGGCAGGCGCCCGGGGATCCCGCCGTGACGCCGGCGTTCCCCGCAGGGTCACGGCGTCCTGGAGATGCCCTCGGGGACAGGGAAGACGGTGTCGCTGCTGTCCCTCATCGTGGCCTATCAGCGGGTGAGCGCGCCGCAGCCGATCCCGGCGGATCGCCCTCGATCCCGCTCCATGGGGATCTCTCTCCCCGCCAGGCGCGGCCCCTGGAGCTCTCCAAGCTCATCTACTGCTCCCGCACGGTGCCGGAGATCGAGAAGGTGAGTGGCGAGAGCGGATCCCAGGCGGATCCCGGGCGGATCCCGGGATCCACTGCCGCCGCCGGCCCCACAGGTCATCGAGGAGCTGCGGAAGCTCCTGGACTTCTACGAGAAGCAGCTCGGGGAGAAGGTGCCGCTGCTGGGGCTGGCGCTGAGCTCCAGGAAGAACCTCTGCGTCCACCCCGAGGTGGGGACAGCGGGGACAGGGGTGGCGGTTCCCGGTGTCCCTAATGACAGCGGGGACAGGGGTGGCGGTTCCCGGTGTCCCTAATGACAGCGGGCACGGGGTGGGGGGCGTCCCTGGTGTCCCTAGTGGCAGTGGGGACAAGGGTGGCCATCCCTGGTGGCCTTGATGGCAGAAGGGAAGGCTGTGGCCTCGGGGGCAGTGGGACAGGGTGGCCGTCCCTGGTGTCCCTAGTGGCATTTGGGATGGGGGGGGGCATCCTTCATGTCCCTAGGGACAGCGGGGACAGGGGTGACAGTTCCTGGTGTCCCTAGGGACAGAGGGGACAGGGGGGGCTGTGTTTAGTGGCCCTGGTTGCAGAAGAGAAGGTGGCAGCAGCGCCCGGTGGCCTTGGTGACAGCGGGGACAGGGGTGGCACGGGTGACAGCGGGGACAGGGGTGGCAGCACCGGGGCCCCGGTGACCACGGTGGCTGCAGGGCCCTGGTGACCGTGGTGGCCGCGGTGACCATGGGTGGCCGTGCTGGCCGCGGTGGCCGCGGTGACGCCGGTGGCCGCGGTGGCCCTGGTGACCGCGGTGGCCGCAGGTGTCCTCGCTGCGCTTCGGCAAGGAGGTGGACAGCGGGTGCCTGCGGCTCACGGCGTCGTACGTGCGGGCGCAGCGGCAGCGCGACGCCTCCCTGCCCGCCTGCCGCTTCTACGAGGTGCCGCTGCGCACCCCGGGGTCCTCCCGGGCACCCTGGGGTCCTCATGGGCATCGTGGGGTCCTCATGGGCACCCTGGGGTCCTCCTGGGGATCCCGGGGCTCTCTTGCCCATCTTGGGGTCCTCCTGGGCATCATGGGGTCCTCTTGGGATCCTCCCGGGCACCCTGGGGTCCTCATGGGCATTGCGGGGTCCTCCCGGGCACCCCAGGGCCCTCCTGGGGATCCTAGGGTCCTCATGGGCACCCTGGGGTCCTGCTGAGGATCCCGGGGTCCTCATGGGCACCCCAGGGCCCTCTTGGGCATCATGGGGTCCTCCTGGGGATCCGGGGGTTCTCCCAGGCACCCTGGAGTCCTCCCAGGCGTTGCAGGGTCCTCATGGGCACCCTGGGGCCCTCCCAAGCATCCTGGGATCCTCCTGGCCACCTTGGGGCCCACTTAGCCACCCTGGGGTCCTCCCGGGCACCCTGGGTTCCTCCTGGGCAACCCGTGGTCCTCTCGGCCACCCTGGGGTCCTCCCAGACACCCTGGGGTCCTCCCTGGGAACCTTGGTGCCCCCGACTGCCCATGTGTCACCCCCACCTCCGGTGACACCCAGACATGCTGGCAGCCCCCTCCCCTTCAATCAGCTCCCAGGATCCTCGGGCTCTCCCTGTTCTCCTGGCATCTCCCAGGGTCCCCCTGGATGGGTCCTGGGTGGCTCCCCAGCACCTTGGGCATCCCTTGTGCTCCTGTCACCTCCCAGGCCCCCCAGTGTCCCCCCCAGGTGGCCCCTAGACATCCCGAGATCCCCCCATCCACCCCCTGGCACCCCGGGGTCCCCTTACCCCCTGTTCCCTGAGTGTCCCCCCATCCCGTCTGTCCCTAGTCCCCCGTGTCCCCTGTGTCCCGCAGGAGTTCGACACCCACGGGCGCGAGGTCCCCATCCCCTACGGCGTCTACAACCTGGACGACCTCAAGGCCTACGGGCGCCAGAAGGGCTGGTGTCCCTATTTCCTCGCCCGCTACTCGGTACGGGGACCCGGGCAGGGGGCTGGGGGCCACCCTGGGGCCCGGGGGGTGACGCCGCCGTCCCCGTCCCCGCAGATCCTCCACGCCAACATTGTGGTGTACAGCTACCACTACCTGCTGGACCCCAAAATCGCCGACTTGGTCTCCAGGGAGCTCGCCAGGAAGTCGGTGGTGGTCTTCGACGAGGCTCACAACATCGGTGAGGTGGCCCGCGCGCCGTCCCCGCGCCGCGTGACACCCGCCGCGCGCGTCCCCTCGCCGGGGCCACCACCGCGGCGCCCGTCCCCGCAGACAACGTCTGCATCGACTCCATGGGGGTGAACATCACGCGCCGCACGCTGGACCGCTGCCAGGCCAACGTGGCCACGCTGCAGGCCACCATCCAGAGGTGGGCGTCCCCGTCCCCGCGCGCCCGTCCCCTGCCCGGCGCCCCGCCACGTCGCCCTGCCCGCAGGATCAAGGAGACGGACGCGCAGAAGCTCAAGGACGAGTACCGGCGCCTCGTGGAGGGGCTGCGCGAGGCCAGCGTGGCGCGCGAGACCGACATCTACCTCGCCAACCCCGTGCTGCCCGACGAGGTCCTGCAGGGTGCGTGGGCGCCGCGACGGGCCCCGCGGGGTGCCCCCGGGACCCCCAAAGCCGCCTGTGCTGCCCTCCGGGGCCATGAGGGGCCCCGGGAGCCTCTTGCCGTGTTTGGGAGCCCTTCGAGGGGATCCGGCCCCAAAGCAGCCCCCAATGCCCTCCGGTCTGCTCTCCAACTGGTCATGACCACCATGGGGTCCCCAAGACCCATTTTGAGGAGACCCCAGCCCCAGAGCATCCCCTAGTACTCTGCAGTCTCCATTCCAGCTGGTCGTGGCCACCATGAAGGTCCTCAGTACTTTTTTTGAGGTGACCCCATCCCCAAAGCAATCCCTGATACCCTCCAGTCTGCTCTCCAGCTGGTCATGGCCACCACAAAGGTCCCCAGTACCCGCTTTGAGGGTACCACAGTCTCAAAGCAACCCCTGATACCCTCCAGTCTCTTACTAGAGCTGGTCACGGACACCATGGTTTTCCCTAAAACCTCTTTGAGGAGACCCCAGCCCCAGAACAACCTGTAGTACTCTACAGTCTCCATTTCAGCTGGTCACGGCCACCATGAAGGTCCCAAGATCCTCTTGGCTGTGGGACACCCCTTTGAGGGGACTCCAGCCCCAAAGGAACCCCTGATACCCTCCAGTCTCTACTGGAGCTTGTCATGGCCACCACAGATGTCCCCAGTACCCCCTTTGAGGTGCCCCCAGCCCCAAAGCAACCCTGATCCCCCCCGCAATGGGCCGCCGTGAGGGTCCCCAGGACGCTGCTGGGTGCGGGCGAGGGACCCTGCCGAGCTGCAGTGTCCCCGCAGAGGCCGTTCCCGGGAGCATCCGCACGGCCGAGCACTTCGTGGGCTTCCTCAAGCGCTTCCTGGAGTACCTGAAGGCGCGGGTGCGGGTGCAGCGCGTGGCGCAGGAGAGCCCGCCCGCCTTCCTCAAGGACGTCTACGAGAAGGTCTGCATCGAGCGCAAACCGCTCCGGTAAGTGGCGGCCCCTGCCCATCCCAGGAGGATTTCGGGTCTCGAGGGTATCGGGGGTGGCCTTGGGGCTGGGGTCTCCCCAAAGGGGGTACTGGGGACCTCTGTGGTGGCCGTGACCAGCTCCAGTAGAGACTGGAGGGTATCGAGGGTTGCTCTAGGGCTGGGATCCCATCAAAAGGATGTCCCACAACCAAGAGGGTCTTGGAGACCTTCATGGTGGCTGTGACCAGCTCCAGTAGAGACTGGAGGGTATCAGGGGTTGCTTTGGGGCTGGGGTCACCTCAAAGGGGTGTCCCACAACCAAGAGGGTCTTGGGGACCTTCAATATGGCCATGACCAGCTCCAGTAGAGACTGGAGGGTATCGGGGGCTGCTTTGGGGTC
>NW_020455881.1:42130-44233 GCF_003342845.1 Nothoprocta perdicaria | reverse complement strand
TATCAGGGCTTGCTTTGGGGCTGGGGTCCCCTCAAAGGGGGTCTTGGGGACCTCTATTTTGGCCATGACCAGCTCCAGTAGAGACTGGAGGGTATTGGGAGTTACTTTGGGGCTGGGGTCCCCTCAAAGGGGGTCTTGGGGATCTCTATTTTGGCCGTGACCAGCTCCAGTAGAGACTGGAGGGTATCGGGGGCTGCTTTGGGGTCCCCCAAAGGGGTGTCCCACAACCAAGAGGGTCTTGGGACCTTCCTGGTGGTCGTGACCAGCTCCAGTAGAGACTGGAGGGTATTGGGAGTTACTTTGGGGCTGGGGTCCCCTCAAAGAGGGTCTTGGGGACCTCCATGGTGGCCATGACCAGCTCCAGTAGAGACTGGAGGGTATCAGGGGCTGCTTTGGGGCTGGGGTCCCCTCAAAGGGGGTCTTGGGGACCTCTATTTTGGCCATGACCAGCTCCAGTAGAGACTGGAGAGTATTGGGAGTTACTTTGGGGCTGGAGTCCCCTCAAAGAGGGTCTTGGGGACCTCTATTTTGGCCGTGACCAGCTCCAGTAGAGACTGGAGGGTATCGGGGGCTGCTTTGGGGTCCCTCAAAGGGGTGTCCCACAGCGCAGAGGGTCTGGGCTCGGGGCCCCGTCCCCCGGGGCGGCCGCGGTGACGCGCGGGCCCTGCCGCCGCGGCGCCAGGTTCTGCGCCGAGCGCCTGCGCTCGCTGCTGCGCACGCTGGAGATCGCCGACGTCGCCGACTTCTCCGCCGTCACCCTCGTCGCCAACTTCGCCACCCTCGTCAGCACCTACGCCAAGGGTGAGCCGGACGCCTGGGCCCCTCCGCACACGGCGGGGAGCCTCAGGGGGTCACCCCGGGGGCCCGCGCTGGGGATATAAATAACCCCTCGCTGATCCTATTAGCGCTAAGCGGCTTTGCGTGCGTGTCCCCCCGCTCCGAGGTGACCTTGGGGACGGGTGGCACCGGCTGCTGTCCCCAGGGTGGCCTGATGCCCCCGGTAGCTAAGCTGGGTCCTGCCCGGTTGGGCTGCGGATGGGTGACCCTCTGGGCACGTGTTTGTGGCTAGGGGGGCATCTTTTGAGGGGGGGCACGTTGGCTGCCACCAAGGTGGCCCTGAGGAGCCCCCCTGTCCCTGTGTCCCCCCCACCCAGGTTTCACCATCATCATCGAGCCCTTCGACGACCGGACCCCCACCATCGCCAACCCCATCCTGCACTTCAGGTGCGGGGGGCGGGATCAGCAAGGACGTCGGGGCTGAGTCCAAGCTGGGGGCATGGGACCGATGGGGGACACGGATGGGGAGGGTTCAGGGGGGACACCGGAGTTTGGGGGCCGCTGGGGAGCCCAGCGTGACCCTGTCACCCGTCCCTATCCCCGTCCCAGCTGCATGGACGCCTCCATCGCCATCAAGCCCGTCTTCGAGCGCTTCCAGTCTGTCATCATCACGTCCGGGGTGAGTCCCCAGGCCCGCGACGGGTCCCCCCCATTCCCACCGATGTCCCCTGTGTGCCCCAGCACCTCATGTCCCCCCCATTCCTCTGTCCCTTTGGGCACCCTGCACCGCCCTGCGTGTCCTCTCCTTGCTCCGTTATCCCTTCCGCGTCCCCAGCAAGGCCTGGCAGGGCTGTCCCCAGCCCCACGTCCGCGCTCTGTCCCCTCCCCAGACTCTCTCGCCGCTGGACATTTACCCCAAAATCCTGGATTTCCGCCCCGTCACCATGGCGACGTTCAGCATGACGCTGGCCCGGACCTGCCTCTGCCCCATGGTGAGTGGCAGCGGGGCGGGGGGTCCTAACGCAGGGCTGGGGGCAGGCGGGGACCCCCGTGTCAGCGGCGTCCCTGTCCCTTGCAGATCGTGGGCCGCGGCAATGACCAGGTGACAATCAGCTCCAAGTTCGAGACACGCGAGGACATCGGTAGGGGACAGGGACGGGGCTGCAGGAGACAGGGATGGCGACAGGGGCAGGGCTATAGGGCTGGAGGGGACAAGGAGAGGGGAGATAATGCTGTGGGGACAGGGCTGGGGACAAGGGACAGGGTATAGAGCTGTGGGGACAAGGGATAGGAGATAATAGAGCTATGGGGACAGGGCTGGGGACA
>NW_020455881.1:39773-41481 GCF_003342845.1 Nothoprocta perdicaria | reverse complement strand
TGTGGGGACAAGGGACAGCGGGTAATAGAGCTGTGGGGACAGGGCTGGGGACAAGGGACAGGGTATGGAGCTATGGGACAAGGGACAGGGGATATTGAGCTGTGGGGACAGGGGCGAGGGACAGGATATAGAGCAATGGGGACAGAGATGGGGACAGGGGACAGAGAGTAGAGGGCTGGGCGAGCCAGGGGCACCGTCCTAGGGCTGGGGACAGGGATGGCTGTAGGACAGGGGGCAGGTCGGGGGCCCACGCACGTGGGGCAGCGCCAGGGAGGGGACAGGAGGGGACGGGCGTGACAGGGTGTCCCCGTCACGCAGCCGTCATCCGCAACTACGGCAACCTGCTGCTGGAGATGTCGGCCGTGGTCCCCGACGGCATCGTGGCCTTCTTCACCAGCTACCAGTACATGGAGAACATCGTGGCCTCGTGGTACGAGCAGGTAGGGGCGCCCCGCGGTGTCCCCGCGCTGTCCCCGCGCTGCCGGCGGGGCACCCACGCACGTCCCCGTCCCCGCAGGGCATCCTGGAGAACATCCAGAGGAACAAGCTCATCTTCATCGAGACGCAGGACGGGGCCGAGACTAGCATGGCCCTGGAGAAGTACCAGGAGGTGGGTGCCACCGCGGGCGGCGGGCAACGGGGCACCCATGGGTGCCCCCAGCAGCACCCGTGGGTGCTGTGCCTGACGGCGCTTCGCAGGCCTGTGAGAACGGCCGGGGGGCCATCCTGCTCTCGGTGGCCCGGGGCAAGGTGTCGGAGGGCATTGACTTCGGTGAGTGTGGGGCCGTGGGGACACGGGGGGCGCGTGGCCGGCGGGGCCGTCACCCTGAGCACCCGCTGCCCCCGCAGTGCATCACTACGGCCGGGCCGTCATCATGTTCGGGGTGCCCTACGTCTACACCCAGAGCCGCATCCTCAAGGTGAGCGGGGACCCTGAGGGCACCCCAGGACACTTGGGGGCACCCAGGGCCAAGCTGGCCACCTGTGGGGGGACATTTGGGGACACCATGGGGCACGGCCAGGCACCCCAAGAACAGAGTGGGAACAGATGGGCACGTTGGGGACACCATGGGGTACCCATTGGGCACGGCTGGGTACCCCAGGGACACAGTGGGGCACCCATGGGGGCACAGCCAGGTGCTCTGGGGACACTATGGGGCACATCAGACCCCAAAGTCACAGCCAGGTGCCATGGGGACAGTGAGGCACCCATAGGGACATAACTAGGCACCCTGGGGACACTCGGGGACACGTCAGGCACCCATAGGGACATAACCAGGCACTCTGGGGACACTCGGGGACCCCTCAGGCACCCATGGCGACATAACTGGGCACCCTGGGGACAGTCGGGGACACCTCAGGCACCCATAGGGACATAACCAGGCACCCTGGGGACACTCGGGGACCCCTCAGGCACCCATGGCGACATAACCGGGCACCCTGGGGACACTCGGGGACACGTCAGGCACCCATGGCGACATAACCGGGCACCCTGGGGACACTCGGGGACACCTCAGGCACCCATGGCGACATAACCAGGCACCCTGGGGACACTCGGGGACACCTCAGGCACCCATGGCGACATAACCAGGGACCCTGGGGACACTCGGGGACACCTCAGGCACCCATGGCGACATAACCAGGCACCCTGGGGACACTCGGGGACACCTCGGGCAACCATAGGGACATAACCAGGCACCCTGGAGAC
>NW_020455881.1:35693-38116 GCF_003342845.1 Nothoprocta perdicaria | reverse complement strand
GGCACCCTGGGGACACTCGGGGACACCTCGGGCACCCATGGCGACATAACCAGGCACCCTGGGGACACTCGGGGACACCTCAGGCCCCCAGGACCCAGCCAACAGACTGCCCTGAGGGCCAGCGCACGGGTGCCCCCCCATCCCGCGGTGCCCCCGCGGGGGCACCCATGGGTGCGCGCGGGGCACCCATGTTCCGCTGCCGCCCCAGGCCCGCCTCGAGTACCTGCGCGACCAGTTCCAGATCCGCGAGAACGACTTCCTCACCTTCGACGCCATGCGCCACGCGGCGCAGTGCGTGGGCCGGGCGCTGCGCGGCAAGACCGACTACGGCCTCATGGTGTTCGCCGACAAGGTGGGCGCCGCGCGGCGCGGCGGGCGCGGGGTGCCCCCCCCGGACCCCCCGCCGTGACGGGGGTTGCTCCCGCAGCGCTTCGCCCGCGCCGACAAGCGGGGCAAGCTGCCCCGCTGGATCCAGGAGCACCTCACGGACGCCAACCTCAACCTCACCGTGGACGAGGCCGTGCAGGTGGCCAAGTTCTTCCTGCGCCAGATGGCCCAGCCCTTCCAGCGGGTGAGGAGACCCCGCCGCGTCCTGCGGGACCCTCCCGCATCCCAGGAGACCCTCCCGCATCCCGGGAGACCCTCCCGCATCCCGGGAGATGCTCCCAGGTCTCGCGAGACCCTCTGACGTCCCGGGAGAAGCTCCCGTGTCCCAAGAGGCGTCCCAAGAGATGCTGCCACATCCCGGGAGACCCTCCTGCATCCCAGGAGACCTGCCCACATCCCAAGAGATGCTCCCAGGTCTCAGAGGCCCTCTGGCATCCCGGGAGGTGCTCCCACATCCCAAGAGACCCTCGTGCATCCCAGGAGATGCTCCCACATCCTGGGAGACCCTCTGGCATCCCGGGAGACGCTCCTACATCCCAAGAGACCCTCGTGCATCCCAGGAGACCCTCCCACATGCCAGGAGACCCTCCCACGTCCCAGGAGATGCTCCCACATCCCGGGAGACCTCCCTCCCAGGAAACCCTCTGGTGTCCCAGGAGACCCTCCCACATCCCAGGACACCCTCCCGCACCCCAAGAGATGCTCCCGGGAGGCACTCCCACATCCGGGAGACACCCCAGGAGCTGCTCCCGCATCCCGGGAGACCCTCCAGCATCCCAGGAAATGCTCCCACATCCCAGGAGACCCTCCCACATCCCAGGACACCCTCCCGCACCCCAAGAGATGCTCCCGGGAGGCACTCCCACATCCGGGAGACACCCCAGGAGACCCTCCTGCATCCCGGGAGACCCTCCAGCATCCCGGGAGCTGCTCCTGCATCCCGGGAGCGCTCAGCCGTCCTTGTCCCGCCAGGAGGACCAGCTGGGCCTGTCCCTGCTCACGCTGGAGCAGCTGCAGTCCGAGGAGATCCAGCAGCGCCTGGAGCAGATCGCCCAGCAGGTGTGAGATTCCAGGGAAAAGGCCCCTGGGATCCCACGGATCCGCCCGGGGTCGTGCTCGGAGGCGGGCGCCTGGCCGCGCTTGGAGCTGGATCCCTCCCGGCCGCGCTTGGAGATGGGACCTGGGATCCGCTGGATCCTCCCTCCGTGGCGCTTGGAGCTGCGCTCGGAGCCGGATCCGTCCCGGCCCTTCCCGCCCGCTCCCTGCCGTGCAGGGGCTCCCGCTTTGCCCTTTTTTTAATGCAATTCCCAGAATAAATCCAGGGCCGGAGGCTCCGCTCGGCGCTTTGTTCCCTGCCGCGGCACCCATGGGTGCCCAGCTCCGCTTCCCAGCCCCGAGGACGGATCATCCATCGTGTGCCAGGCTGTGGGTGCTGCCCCGGGGACCTGCGGGCGGGAGATGGGGACAGGGATGGGGACAGGGCCGTGCCGGGGGACACCGGGACGGGATAGGGGCCTGGTGGCACCACAGAGCCCAAGGAGCCATCCTGGGCATGGCTGGGTGCTATATATGGGTGCTATAGGTGGGTATGGGTGCTGTACATGGGGGTGGGTGCTATACCTACGTGCTACGAGTGGGTATGAGTGCCATACACAGGTGCTATAGGTGCCATACGTGGGTACGGTGCCACACACAGGTGCTACAGGCAGGTATAGGTGCCATACGTGGGTGCTACATGTGGATATGGTGCCATACATGGGTGCTGTAGGTAGGTATGGGTGTCATACATGGATGCTACACGTGAGTATGGTGCTATACATGGGTGCTATAGGTAGGTATGGGTGCCATACATGGGTACAGGTGGGTATGGTGCTATACATGGGTGCTGTAGGTAGGTATGGGTGTCATACACGGGTGCTACAGGTGGGTATGGTGCTATACATGGGTGCTGTAGGTAGGTATGGGTGCCATACATGGGTACAGGTGGGTATGGTGCTATACATGGGTGCTGTAGGTAGGTATGGGTGTCATACACG
>NW_020455881.1:32775-34309 GCF_003342845.1 Nothoprocta perdicaria | reverse complement strand
AGGTAGGTATGGGTGCCATACATGGGTGCTGCGGGTAGGTATGGGTGCCATACATGGGTGCAGGTGCCATACACAGGTATGGGTGCCAGGTATGGCCAAGCGTGCTCCCCGGCACACACGATTCCCCCCTTCCCCCCGTCCTTGCACACGCGTGTGCGCACCCACGGTTCCCCCCCCCCCCCCCCCCCCCCCGCGCATGCGCACAAATCTCGCCCCAGCCGCTCGCCTTCTGCGCATGTGCACGCACCACCGCTCCAGCGCTCACTCCTCCACGCATGCGCACTCGCCCGTCCCCGGCCACGGGCCTCCTGCGCATGCGCACACTCCCCTCGCTCGCCCCTCCCTGGCAGCACATGCGCACACGCCCCTCCCGCCCCGGCCGGCTGCCTCCACGCATGCGCACACGCCCCTCCTCGCCCCTTCCCAGCCCCTCGCGCCCCCCCCCCGCGCATGCGCACACGCCCCCCATAATTGTGGGGGACCCCAGGACTATGGGGCACCCAGGGGCACCCTCAGGGCACCCCGTGTAGTTATGGGGCGCCCATGGGGTTATGGGGCGCCCTGTGGGGTGGTGGGGCACCCATAGGGCTGGGGGCCCCCCGGCTATATGGGGCGCCCTGGGGTTATGGGGTGCCCTGGGGTTATGGGGCACCTTGGGGTTATGGGGCGCCCTGGGCTTGTGGGGCACCTGTGGGCCCTGGGGACGCCCCAAGGACAAGGGGAACGCCCAAGGTTATGGGGCACCCCATGGGCAGCCCGCACCTATAGGGCGCCCTGGGGGTGTGGGGCACCCCATGGACAAGGGACACCCCCGAGGTGTGGGGCACCCCATGGGCACCCTGGGGGGCTCCCCAGCCCCTATACCCCCCCCAAGGGCCCCCTGCACCCGCGGGGGTCCCCAACACCCCCCTGCCCTCCCTGGGGGGGGGGGGCTCCCAGCCCCCAAGTCCCCACCCCTGGGTGCCCGGGGCCGCCCGGCCCTCCCGGTCCCCCCGCCGGGGTCCCCGGCACCGACACCGGATCCCACCCGTAACCGGAGCCGGCCTAAAAATAGGGTGCCGGGGGGGAGGGGCCCGGGGGGGCGCTGACCCCCGGCTAGAATTGCCCTGATCCAGCGGATCCGCCCCCCGCCCCGGGGACCCCCGCGCTGGGGGGTGATGGGGACACTGGAGGGGGGGGTGGTGGCACCCACAGCTATTTTGGGCCCCGCGTGGGGGCAACTGGTGCCACCGTGTCCCCAAGGGGCACCCATGGGTGCTGGGGGGGGAGGGGCTTGCGGCCGGCCCCTCCTCGCCTGGGTGCCCCCCCCCCGCTCTCCCCGTGTCACCCCCCGCTGCCCCCACGTGGCCGCTCGGGGACGGGGGTGGCCGGGGGGCACCGGGACCGGGCGCAGGTTGGGGAGCTGGTGCAAGCATGGGAGGACAAAGCCGGGAACAGGGCACCCATGGAGGTGGGTGACACCCATGGGAGGTGCGTGACACCCATGGAAGGTGCAGGACACCCATGGAGGTGGGTGACACCCATGGAGGTGGGT
>NW_020455881.1:30644-32300 GCF_003342845.1 Nothoprocta perdicaria | reverse complement strand
GGTGGGTGACACCCATGGAGGTGGGTGACACCCATGGAGGTGGGTGACCCCCATGGGAGGTGCGTGACACCCATGGAAGGTGCAGGACATCCATGGGAGGTGGGTGACACCCATGGAGGTGGGTGACACCCATAGAAGGTGCAGGACACCCATGGGAGGTGGGTGACACCCATAGAAGGTGCAGGACATCCATGGGAGGTGGGTGACACCCATGGAGGTGGGTGACACCCATGGGATGTGGGTGACACCCATGGAAGGTGCAGGACATCCATGGGAGGTGGGTGACACCCATGGAGGTGGGTGACACCCATGGGAGGTGGGTGACACCCATAGAAGGTGCAGGACATCCATGGGAGGTGGGTGACACCCATGGAAGGTGCAGGACACCCATGGGAGGTGGGTGACACCCACGGAAGGTGCAGGACACCCATGAGAGGTGGGTGACACCCTTGGAAGGCACAGGACACCCACGGAAGGTGCAGGACACCTGTGCAATGTATAGGGTGTCTGGGCAATGTGCAGGGCACCCATAAAAGTCACAGGGCACCCATGAAAGGTGCAGGGCACCCATGCAAGGCTCGGGGCACCCATGGTGGGTGTATGACACCCATGCAAGGCACAGAGGATCTGTGCAAGGTGCAGGGCACCCAGGAAAAAGGTGCAAGACACCCGGCACCCATGGAAGTGACAGGCACCCATGCAAAGTGTAGGGTGCCCACGCAAGGTGCAGGGCACCTATGCAATGTATAAGGTGCCCATGCAAGCTGCAGGGCACCCATGAACGATGCAGGGCACCCATGCAAGGCACAGGAAGCCTATGCAATGTATAGGGTGCCCGTGCAAGGCACGGGGCACCGTGCAAGGTGCAGAGCACCCAAGCAGTGGGTAGGGCACCCATACAGTGCGTATGGCACCCATGCAGTGCATGGGGCATCCAGACAGTGTATAGGGTGTCCATACGGTGTGTAGGGTGCCCATGCAGTGCATAGGGCTCCCATACAGTGCATAAGGTACAGACCACCTATACAGTGTGCAGGGTGCCCATATAGTGCATAGGGCACCCAAGCAACATATAGAGTGCCCATGCAGTATATAGCGCATCCAAAAAGTGTATAGGGTGCCCATACAGTGTGCAGACCACCCAAGCAGTGTATAGGGCACCCATACAGTGTGTAGGGCACCCATTTAGTGCATAGGGTACCCATGCAGTGCATAGGGCACCCATGCAGTGTATAAGGACGCCCATGCAGTGTATAGGGTGCCCATGCAGTGTATATGGCACCCAAGCAGTGCATAGGGCACCCATACAGGGTATAGGGCGCCCATACAGTGCACAGGGCACCCATACAGTGCATAGGGCACCCATACAGTCCATAGGGCTTCCATACAGTGCACAGGGCATCCAATCAGTGCATAGGGTACCCATAGAGTGTGTAGGGCACCCAAGCAGTGCATAGGGCACCCATACAGGGTATAGGGCGCCCGTACAGTGCACAGGGCGCCCATACAGTGCATAGGGCACCCATACAGTGTACAGGGCGCCCATACAGTGTACAGAGCGCCCATACAGTGCACAGGGCGCCCATACAGGGTATAGGGCACCCATAGGGTGTGTAGGGCACCCATACAGTGCACAGGGCGCCCATACAGGGTATA
>NW_020455881.1:28952-30013 GCF_003342845.1 Nothoprocta perdicaria | reverse complement strand
CCCATACAGGGTATAGGGCACCCATAGGGTGTGTAGGGCACCCATACAGTGCACAGGGCGCCCATACAGTGCACAGGGCGCCCATACAGTGCACAGGGCACCCATACAGGGTATAGGGCACCCATACAGTGTACAGGGCGCCCATACAGTGCACAGGACGCCCATACAGGGTATAGGGCACCCATAGGGTGTGTAGGGCGCCCATACAGTGTACAGGGCGCCCATACAGTGCACAGGGCGCCCATACAGTGCACAGGGCGCCCAAGCAGGGTGCAGGACCCCGTGCCAGGCCCCCCCGCCGCTCCCGCCGTATTTCAGCACGGGCAGCTGCCGGGCAGGGCGCCCGCCCGACACCCGAGCCCCGGGGCGGGGGGCGGATCCGGGGGGGGCTGCGGGGAGTTCCGACCCCCCGGGGCCCGTCTGCCCCCCCCGGGGCCGGTTCTGCCCCCTCGGCCCCAGTTCTGCCCGCCGGGTCCAGTCCATCCCCTCGGCGAATCCGGTTCAGCTCCCCTCACCGTCCCCCAGGTCCAATTCTGCCCGGTTCTACCCCACCCCGGTCCCAGTTTTGCGCCCCTCCGTCCCCGGTCCCGGTTCTGCTCCTCTTGTCCCCGTTTCTGTCCCCACTCAGGTCCCGCTTTTGTCCCGGTTCTGCCCCTCCGGCCCCGGTTTGGAGCAGCCGGTCCGGATCAATGTAAAGTGTTGGCGGGCGGTACCGACCTCCCCCTCGGGACCCTCCCCGGGACCCCCGGCCTTGCCGCTCCCCCCGGGACCCCCGGACCCCCCGGTGCCGCCGGGGGCGGGCCGGGCCGGGGGGCGGCGCGGGCCGGGGCTATAAAAGCCGCTGCCCGGTGCCCGGTCCCGCCGCCGCCACCGCCGCCGCTGCCGGTCCGACCCGACCCGACCCGACCCGACCCGCTCAGGTAACTCCCCCGGCACCGGCATCCACCGCTGCTCAACCGAACCCAACCGAGCGCGCTCCGATCCCGCCGGCACCGGCGAACCGGACCCGACCCCTCCGCTACCGGCACCTGGACCCGACCCCTGCGGTACCGACATGAGGC
>NW_020455881.1:25899-28297 GCF_003342845.1 Nothoprocta perdicaria | reverse complement strand
CCCCGTCCCGGTTCGGGTCCCGGGTCTATAAATAGCCCCGGACTCGGCCCGGCCAAATATAGTCCGGGACGGCACCTGTCCCAGGCCACGCCCCCTTGGGGACAGGCCACGCCCTTATCAGAGGACACGCCCACTCGGGACACGCCCATAATGCTCCCTGCCCCCGCCCCGTGTGTCCCCCCTATCCCTGTGTCCTCTCTGTCCCGTCTGTGTCCCCTCCACCCCTGGCGCTTGTTCCCTGTGTCCCCTTTGTCCCCCTGCGTCCATGCCACATGCCCGGCCATGTCCCTGTCACCTGTCCCTGGCGGCTGTGCCACGCGGTGCCCCATGGCATGACAGGTGACGTGACCGGGCCTCACGCTTGTGCCACCACCGAGCTGTCCCGTGTCCCGTCCCGTGCCGCCCCGCCTGCCCTGCTGTGTCCCGTCTCCCATGGCACGTCCCATTCCCGGTGCCATTCCCGTTGTCGACGGCCACGCGGCCGGTGGTGACCCGGGGCCGGTGCCACGCAGGCCCGCCGCCACCATGCCCTTCAGCAACACCCACAACAAGTACAAGCTGAAGTTCTCGGCCGAGGAGGAGTTCCCCGACCTCTCCAAGCACAACAACCACATGGCCAAGGTGCTGACGCCCGCCCTCTACCAGCGCCTGCGCGACAAGGAGACCCCCAGCGGCTTCACCCTCGACGACGTCATCCAGACCGGCGTGGACAACCCTGGTGGGCACCCTGGGTCCCCTCTGCCAGCCCTGGGGTCCCCTAAGCCCCCCATGGGGTCTTCTTGGCCACCCATGGGGTCTCCAATGGCACCTCAACCAGCTCTGAAGTTCCTTTGACCACCCATGGGGTCTCCAATGGCCCCTCCAGAAGCCCTGGAGTCCCATTGCTCACCCATGAGGTCTCCAATGGTCCCCACACCAGCCCTGGGGTCCCCTTGGCCACCCATGGGGTCTCCAATGGCTTCTCAACTAGCTCTGGGGTCTCCTTGGCCACTCATGGGATCTACAACAGCGCCTCCACCAACCTTGGGGTCCTCTTGGCCATCAATGGGGTCACCAGAGGACACTCAGCCAGCCTTGGTGTCCCCATTGGCCTTGCCCAAGGGGCTCTCAATCATCCTGGGTGTCTCCTTGGCCACCTCTGGTGTCCCCAGCACCCACTGACGCTCTCTCTGTCTGCAGGGCACCCGTTCATCATGACGGTGGGCTGTGTGGCTGGTGATGAGGAGTCCTATGAGGTCTTCAAGGATCTCTTTGATCCCGTCATCCAGGACCGCCACGGCGGCTACAAGCCCACCGACAAGCACCGCACCGACCTCAACCACGAGAACCTCAAGGTGACCTGCACACCGGGAGCCCTCATGGGTGCTGGGCTTGGGGATCAGAGAGGCTGGGTGCCCAGATGCCTGGGATCCTCACGGATGGTTGGACTGGGGAGCAGATGTTGGGTGGAAATCAAGGAGACTTGGCCATCTGGGTCCCTCATGGGTGATGAGTGGGAGGACCAGGAGATGTTGGGTAGGGACCAAGGTGCCCCGGATGCCCGGGTCCCTCATGGGCGGTTGGAAGTGGGGACAGATGTTGGGTAGGGATGAAGGTGGTGGGAATGGGGACCAAGGTGACTGTAATGCCTGGGTCCCTCATTGACAGTTGGAATGGGGAGCAGATATTGGTTAGGGATGAAGGTGGTGGGAATGGGGCCCAAGGTGCCCGCGTCCCTCATGGATGGTTGGAAGCGGGGGCAGATGTTGGGTAGGGATGAAGGCGGTGGGAATGGGGCCCAAGGTGCCCGCGTCCCTCATGGATGGTTGGAAGCGGGGGCAGATGTTGGGTAGGGATGAAGGTGGTGGGAATGGGGCCCAAGGTGCCCGCGTCCCTCATGGATGGTTGGAAGCGGGAGCAGATGTTGGGTAGGGATGAAGGCGACGGGAATGGGGCCCAAGGTGCCCGCGTCCCTCATGGATGGTTGGAAGCGGGGGCAGATGTTGGTTAGGGATGAAGGTGGTGGGAATGGGGCCCAAGGTGCCCGTGTCCCTCATGGATGGTTGGAAGTGGGGGCAGATGTTGGGTAGGGATGAAGGTGGTGGGAATGGGGCCCAAGGTGCCCCGGATGCCCGGGTCCCTGCTGGATGGAGGGGGCGGGGAGCAGCCCGGACGCCTGGGCCCCCGCTGACGGCTGCCGGCAGGGGGGTGACGACCTGGACCCCAAGTACGTGCTGAGCAGCCGCGTGCGCACGGGCCGCAGCATCAAGGGCTACTCGCTGCCGCCGCACTGCAGCCGCGGCGAGCGCCGCGCCATCGAGAAGCTGTCCGTCACCGGTGAGGGGCGGGGCCTGTCGCCGACAGGGGCGGGGCCTGCCGCCGCGGGGCGGGCCCGACGCCGCCAGGGGGCGGGGCTTGC
>NW_020455881.1:19726-23694 GCF_003342845.1 Nothoprocta perdicaria | reverse complement strand
CCACCCTGGTGGGACACCTAGATCCCACTGGGGTGGTGGTCCACACCCATGGGGGCACTCCGATACTGATGGCCATCCTGGTGGGACACTTTCTTCCTTGTCCCACCTTGCGGTGGGGGAGGACAATCATCCCGGTGCGGGTGGCCGAGCGCCTGTGTCCATGGGCCGGCGCTGAGCGTGTCCCCGCAGGCACAATGACAACAAGACCTTCCTGGTGTGGGTGAACGAGGAGGACCATCTCCGCGTCATCTCCATGGAGAAGGGCGGCAACATGAAGGAGGTGTTCAGGCGCTTCTGCGTCGGCCTCAAGAAGGTGGGGACAGCGTGGCCGGGAGCCCGTGGGGACATGTGGGTCCAGGGGGATGTGGGCAGGGCAGGGACATCGTTGAGGGCCATGGGGACTGATCCACAATGGGAGGTGTGGGGACATGGGAGGGTTTGGGGGGACGCAGAGCGGTGCGAGTGACTTGGGGAACACAGGGAGGGTCTTGGGGACATGGGAGGACCCTGGAACACGGTGACATGTGACAGTGGAGACAGTGGGGACCTTGGGGTGCCAGCTCTTGGCAGAGGGGATTGAGGGGGGTCTCGGCATGGGTGAAGGTCCAGAGCGTCCCATGGGAGGGGGCAGTCACGGGGTGCTGTGTCCAGGGGAAAGCCTGGAGCGATCATAGTGGGTTCCTGGCAGGATCATACAGGGGTTCCTGGCAGGATCATGAAAGATCATGGGGAGGGTCCTGGAGGGACCACAGGATGGTTTCCCAGCTGGATCATGGGGGGATTCCTGGAGGAATCATGGAGGGGGGGCAGTTCCTGGAGGGACCGTGGGGTCTCCTGGTGGGACCATGGGGGTCTCCTGGTGGGACCATGGGGCGGTTCCTGGTGCTGGGCTCCCATGGACGCTCTCCCATTCGTGTCCCCCCCCTGCTCCCCACCGCAGATCGAGGAGATCTTCAGCAAGGCTGGGCACCCCTTCATGTGGACCGAGCACCTGGGCTACATCCTGACGTGCCCCTCCAACCTGGGCACGGGGCTGCGCGGCGGCGTCCACGTGCGCCTGCCCAAGCTGAGCCAGCACCCCAAGTTCGAGGAGGTGCTGGGCCGCCTGCGCCTGCAGAAACGCGGCACCGGTGCGTGGGGACACGGGGACATGAGGGGGCTGGGGAGCCCAGGAGGGAGCTGGGGGCACCAAGGAGGATGTAGGTGACATGGGCAGCAGGGGACATAGGGGGCCACCAAGGACAAATGGGCTGTGGAGGACACGGAGGCTACAGGGGACACGGGGGACATGGAGGCCACGTGGTCCACAGAAGACCTGGAGAACACAGGAGGCTACAGGGGACATGGGGGACATGGAGATCATGTGGTCCACAGAAGACCTGGAGAACACACGGGGCTACAGGGGACATGGGGCACATGGAGGCCACAGTCCATGGAGGACACAGAGAGCACGGAGCCTGTAGGGGCCATGGGGAACATGGAGGTCACAGACAGCACAGGGGACACAGAGACCTCATGGTCCACAGAAGACCTGGAGAACACAGGAAGCTACAGGGGACATGGGGGACACAGTGGCCACATGGTCCACAGAAGACCTGGAGAGCACACGGGGCTACAGGGGACATGAAGAGCACAGGGGACCTGGGGGACACGTGTGGCCACCGGCAACCTCCACCCTGGTGCCACCAGGGGTTGGACAGGGGCCAGGGGCCGGCCGCCCGGGTGACACTGGCCACCGGTGCCCGCAGGTGGCGTGGACACGGCGGCCGTGGGCGCCGTCTTCGACATCTCCAACGCCGACCGCTTGGGCTTCTCCGAGGTGGAGCAGGTGCAGATGGTGGTGGACGGCGTCAAGCTCATGGTGGAGATGGAGAAGAAGCTGGAGCAGAACCAGCCCATCGACGACATGATCCCGGCGCAGAAATAGGGCCCCCTTGGCCCCCACGATGGCACCTCAATAAACGGCACCGGCCTCCGAGCGCCTTGGGGACGCGCGTGCTGGGGACGGCGCCCGGCGGCGGTGGGGTGGGTGGGGGGTGTCACCCAAGGGTGCCCTGTTGATGGCACCACCCTCACCCCGTAACCATGGGGCCCCGGGGATGTCCTCAATGTGCCCTTGACTCCACCCCTGCTGGGGCGGGGGGCCCGGACGCCTGGGCCCTGCAGCGAGGGTGAGGTGAGGTGGGTGCCATGGGTGCCATGGGTGCTTTGGGTGCCATGGGTGCCACGCCACAGGTTTCCTATGTTTATTGGGGGCTCAGGTACAGACCGGGGCAGGAATAACTTAAAAATGGGCCGGAGCGCCCGCGGGGCCGCTATGTACAGGGCTGGGTGCCGCCACGGGGCACCCATGGGTGCAGGGGTGGGAGCCCCGGAATCGCCGAGCCGATGGTCCCCCCAGTTCCCGGGAGCAGCTGGGGGTGCTGGAGCCGGTGCAGCCTCCAGTGCCAGGGCACCCATGGGTGCCAGCGCAGCCTTGGCAGGTCCTGGTGCACCCATGGGTGCTGGTGAGGCCTTGGCAGGTCCTGGTGCACCCATGGGTGCTGGTGCAGCATCTGCAGCTGGTGCAGCCTTAGGGGGTCCTGGATCGGTGCGCCCATGGGTGCTGCTGCACCACCACAGCTGCACCCATGGGTGCTGAGGCCAGTGCAGCACTGGGGCTCATGTTACTTGCGCGCCCATGGATGCCAGTACAACTGCGGTACTGGGGCACCCATGGGTGCTGGTGCAGCCTTGGCAGGGGGAGCAATCCCAGAGCCTGCACATCTCTGGGTGTCAACACAGCACCCAGAGCCTGGGCAGCCTCAGCGGCCCGAAGCTGGTGCACCCATGGGTGCCCATGCACCGCCTGCAAGCTCCTGCACCCTGGGGTGCCCATGCACCCCCCCCCACACACAAACCACTGCACCCAAGGGTGCCCATGCACCCTGGGAGCCAGTGCGACCAATGGCACCAGTGCAGCCCCTGCTGCATCCCCATGGCTGGTGCACCCCATGGTGCCAGTGCACCCCTGGGTGCAACTGCAGCCAGTGCCCCCAAGGGTGCTGCTGCACCCTGCAAAAGCCACTGTGCCAGAGGGTGCGGGTGCATCTCCCGGGTGCAAGCGCCCCCCCGCAGAGCTGGTGCACCCAAGGGTGCCAATACCACTCCAAGAGAGCCAGCACCCACAGGTGCTGCTGCACCCAGAGACCCGCTACAGCCCCTGGAGCTGCTGCACCCATGGGTGCTGCTGCACCTAGAGAGCTGCTGCAGTCCCGGGTGCTGCTGCACCCAGAGAGCCGCTGCACCCATGGGTGCTGCTGCAGCTCCTGGAGCCGCTGCACCCACACAGCTGCTGCACCCAGGGAACTGCTGCACTCATAGGTGCTGCTGCACCCAGAGAGCCGCTGCACCCATGGGTGCTGCTGCAGCTCCTGGAACCACTGCACCCACACAGCTGCTGCACCCAGGGAGTCGCTGAACCCATGGGTGCTGCTGCAGCTCCTGGAGACGCTGCACCCACACAGCTTCTGCACCCAGGGAGCCGCTGCACCCATGGGTGCTGCTGCAGCTCCTGGAGCCGCTGCACCCACACAGCTGCTGCACCCAGGGAGCTGCTGCACTCAGAGAGCCGCTGCACCCATGGGTGCTGTTGCAGCTCCTGGAACCACTGCACCCACACAGCTGCTGCACCCAGGGAGTCGCTGCACCCATGGGTGCTGCTGCAGCTCCTGGAGACGCTGCACCCAGACAGCCGCTGCACCCAGAGCACCGTTACACCCATGGGTGCTGCTGCAGCTCCTGGTGCCGCTGCACGCACACAGTTGCTGCACCCAGAGAGCCGCTGCACCCATGGGTGCTCCTGCAGCTCGTGGATTGGCTGCACGCACAGACCTGCTGCACCCAGAGAGCTGCTGCAGCCGCAGGAGCCGCTGCACCTGTGGGTGCCGCCACATCCCCAAGCGCCGCTGCACCCGCGGGCGCCGCCG
>NW_020455881.1:17141-18743 GCF_003342845.1 Nothoprocta perdicaria | reverse complement strand
GGACACCCTGTTGGACACCATGGGGGACACTAGGGACACCCGCTGGCCACAGCCTGGCACTGGGGACACCCACTGGGCACAGCACAGACATTGGGGACACCCTGTTGGACACCATGGACACCATGGGGGACACTAGGGACACCCGCTGGCCACAGCATGGACATTGGGGACACCCTGTTGGGCATGGCATGGACCTCATGGACACCATGGGGGACACTAGGGACACCCGCTGGGTACAGCCTGGTACTGGGGACACCCACTGGGCACAGCCTGGCACTGGGGACACCCGCTGGGCACAGCATGGACATTGGAGACACCTGCTGGACATCATGGACACCATGGGGGACACTAGGGACAGCCGCTGGGCACAGCCTGGCATAGGAGACAATGTACTGGGCATTGGGGGCATCTGTTGGACATAGCATGGTCATCGGGGACGCCATGGTGGCCATGGGGACACCCGTTGGGCATGGCATGGGCATCAGGGACATCAGGATGGCCAGTAGGGACACTCATTGGACGTGACCTGGACACTGGGGACATCACAGTGGGCACTGGGGACACCCACTGAGCATGGGGGACACCCGTTGGGCATAGTGTGAGTATTGGGGACGTCATGACGGGCATCAGGGTCCCCCCTTGGGCATGACCTGGGCATCACCACTGTGACACCTGAGTGGGCGGACACCCCGGGGTGGTGGCACCTACCTTGTGAGCGCAGGTCCCCCGATTCTCTCAGGTTCGTCTGCGACCCTGGGGGTGACATAGGGCACCGTCACCCATGGGGTGCTACGGAGACACTGTCCCCTCCAGGACCAGACCTGCTTTGGGGGGCAGCACCCCATTTTGGGGACACTGTTATACACCCCTCAGGTCAAGTGCATGTTGTGGGGCACCATCTCCCATGGACCATGGACCTGCTTCGGAGGCCACCACCATCCTCATGCTGGGTGGCACCAACTGCCCTGGTCCATGCCTGGCTTGGAGGCAACCTCCATCCCCATGTTGGGTGGCACCAACCCTACACTGAGGGACACCAATCACCCTGCTTGGTGCCTATTTCGGAGGCCACCACCATCCCCATGTTGGATGGCACCAACTGTGCCAGTCCATGCCTGGCTTGGAGGCCACCACCATCCCCACGTTGTGTGGCACCAACCGCCCTGGTTCATGACTGGCTTGGTGGCCACCACCATTCTCACATTGGGTGATACCAACTGCTAGGTCTCTCCCCAGCTTGGAGGCCACCACCATCCTCATGTTGGGTGGCACCAACTGCCCTGCTCCATGCCTGGCTTGGAGGCCACCACCATCCTCATGTTGGGTGGCACCAACTGCCCTGTTCCATCCCCGGCTTGGAGGCCACCACCATCCTCAGGTCGGGTGCCACCAACTGCCCTGCTCCATGCCTGGCTTGGAGGCCACCACCATCCTCATGTTGGGTGGCACCCACCATCCTCAGGTCGGATGATGCCAACTACCCCGCTCCATGCCTGGCTTGGAGGCCACCACCATCCTCATGTTGGGTGGCACCCACCATCCTCACGTCAGATGATGCCAACTGCCCCACTCCATGCCTGGCTTGGAGGCTACCACCATCCT
>NW_020455881.1:10015-14388 GCF_003342845.1 Nothoprocta perdicaria | reverse complement strand
TGGGTGCTCACCATGACCTACACCGTATGGATGTAGGAATGGGTGCCCACCATGACCTACATTCCACAGACATGGCATTGGGTGCCCGCTATGACCTGCACCCTATAGACATGACATTGGGTGCTCATCATGACTTACACCGTATGGACGTAGGAATGGGTGCCCCCTGTGACCTACACCCTATGGATGTAGGAATGGGTGCCCACCATGACCTACATCCTATGGACATGGCATTGGGTGTCCACCATGACCTGCACTCCATGGTTGTAGGAAAGGGTGCCCACCATGACCTGCATCCCATGGACACGGCATTGGGTGCCCACCATGACCTGCGTCCCATGGATGTAGGAAGGGGTGCCCACCATGACCTGCATCCTGTGGACATGGCATTTGGTGCCCACCATGACCTGCACCCCATGGACAGAGCCCCAAGGGCTCCCCCTGTGCCAATGGGACACAGGACCTTGTGCCCACCACGCACCCACTGGGTGATAGGCTTGGGTGCCCATCATGACCTGCCCCCCATAGCCATGAGACTGGGTGTCCACCACGATCCACACCCCACGGACACGGGACGCCCACCCTGCGCCAACAGCGACGCCGCTGTGCGCCCACCGCACCCCACAGCCACCCATGCCTGGGTGCAGGTGCCACCCTGCGCCCCGTGGGTGTCCACCCCACGCCGCGGGGCACTCACAGAAGTCGCTGTGCCGCCGCTGCCGGTGGTAGGTGCCGGCGCCGCGCTGGCCCTTGCCGTGCGCGGCCACCTTGCCCGTGCCGTTGGCCACCTCGCTGGGCGCCCGCACCCGGGCCAGGGACAGGGTGCTGCCCGTGCGCGACTCGCCCGCCTCCACCTGCGAGAGCCCCCAGCGCCCGTCAAGCCGGGCCACGCCGGGCACCCATGGGTGCCCCCGGGCGCCCGTCTCACCTCGTTCTTCCTGCCCAGCAGGAGGTAGGTGGCCGTCACCTCGTTGTACTTCTGGTTGCTCAGGGACTCCTTGATCTCCTCCCGGCTGTAGCCCATTCCCACCATCACCTCTGGGGGCGCACGGGTGAGGGGGCACCCCGAGCACCCTGCCCGCGCCGCCGCCGCAGCCACGCCGGGGCGCGCGGGCGGCGCCGGGCGCTCACCGATGCGCTTGGCGTCCCCAAAGTCCTCCTCGGGCTCCTTGTAGGGCTTCAGCTCGTCGCCCTCGTAGCCGATGTTGATCCACTTGTCCTTCATGATTTGCTGCCACGGGGCCGAGCGCCACGTTAGGGGGGCCCCACGCCGTGGTGGGGGGACATAAACACCGTCACGGGGGGCTGGGAGGGCACCGCGGGTGGCACTGCGGGGGCACCCCCAGCGCTGGCACCGGGGATGTCACCGGTGACGCCCAAGGCCACAAGGAGGTCGTTAGGGGGGCCCTAAGCAGCACTAGGGGTGACAGGGGCGTCTCGAGGACCCTTGGGTGCCACTAGAGGGCACAGGGGCCCCACGGGACGCGTCCCCAGGGCGTGCGCAGGTGCCACCCGCGGGCGCGCGCGGCCTCACCTCGAGGGTGCAGCGCTTGGCCGGGTTCAGCACCAGGAAGCGGCGCAGGATGTTCTCGCAGTCGGTCGACATGTAGAAGGGCACCCGGTACTTGCCCCGCAGCACCCGCTCCCGCAGCTCCTGCGGGCGGCACAGGGCGCGGTGGCACCGGGGCGGCTCTGCCAAGGGCCCCGGGCACGGAGAGCTCCCCCTCTACTGCTTGGGGAGCCTCCTGCTCCAAAGTGTGACCCCCAGGCCCCCTGGCACCTCCTCAGATCCCCTTTGCCCCCGCGGGCACAGTTGAAGGGCATGGAGACACCAACCAGGGTGCCCAGGATGTCAACCGGGTGGCCCACGTTGAGGTTGTGCCCATCCACGAGCGTCAACCAGCCCACGAAGGCGTCCAGGGTGATGCCCAAGACGCCCACCTTGAGATTGCGCCCATCAAAAAGGATCATTCAGCCCACCAAGGCGTCCAAGAATGTCAGCCAAGGTGTCAACTTGGTGTTACGCCCATAGAAAGGCAGAGAGACACCAATGAGGGTGCCCAGGATGTCACCTAAGGTGCCAACTTTGAGGTTGTGCCCATACAAGAGCACTGCCCAACTCATCAGAGCATCCAGGATGTCACCTAAGGTGCCAACTTTAAGGTTGTGCCCATACAAGAGCATCGCCCAGCCCATCAGAGCGTCCAGGATGCCAACCAAGGTGCCCACCTTGAGACTGCAACCAAGAAAAAGCATCATCCAGCCCATCAGAGCGCGCAGGATGTCACCTAAGGTGCCAACATTGAGGTTGTGCCCATACAAGAGCATCGCCCAGCCCATCAGAGCACCCAGCAAGACACCTACAGCGCCCACCTTGCCACTGCAACCACCCGAGAGCACCGAGCAGTGCCCAGGGCCGCGGCGCCCACCTTGAGGTTGTGCCCGTCGAAGGGCAGCGAGCCGCTGACCAGCGTGTAGAGGATGACGCCCAGGCTCCAGATGTCCACCTCGGGCCCGTCGTACTTCTTGCCCTGGAAGAGCTCGGGCGCCGCGTAGGGCGGCGAGCCGCAGAACGTGTCCAGCTTGGAGCCCAGCGTGAACTCGTTGGAGAAGCCGAAGTCGGCGATCTTGATGTTGGCGTCGGCGTCGAGCAGCAGGTTCTCGGCCTGCGGGCGACGCGGCACCGTGTCCCCGGGGAGGCCACCGAGGGCGCGGGGTGGGCGCCGCGGGTGCCGCGCTCACCTTCAGGTCCCGGTGCACGATGTTCTTCTGGTGGCAGTAGTGCACGGCCGAGACGATCTGGGGACACCGCTGGCATCAGCCTGGTGGCCTCGGTGGCCCCTGGTGGCCCTCTGTCCCCTCCCCGGTGCCCGCGGTGCCCCCCTGCGCACTGAGGTGCCCATTGGGACCCCCCTCGCCCTCCTCGGCCACTCGCTGGCCCCGATCGATGTCCCGGCCGGGCGCCCCGGGGCGGGGATTGATCTGCCCACGTGTCCCCGGCACGTGTCCCCAGGGCCACCCTGTCCCCAGCGCCCGGTGTCCTGCACAGCCCCCCGTGGTGATGCCAGGCCGATGCCACCTGCCCCGTGTCTGCTCCCTGGGGATGTCCCCAACCCCACACCAGGGAAGTGTCACCCCGCTTGTCCCATGCGAGGTCTCCAGGATGTCCCCAGGCCCAGACCACAGTGCTGCTGTGTCCCCACGATGTCCCCAGCGCCAGGCCACGGTGCTGCCGTGTCCCCCATGACGTCCCCAGCCCCCCAGGACAGCGCCACCCCCTTTGGCCACGCCAGGCCTCCACCATGTCCCCAAATCCATGCCACCGTGCCAGCACGTCCCCCGCGATGTCCCCAGCCCCGCGACAAAGGGGACCCTCATCCCCCGCGACGTCCCCAGCCCGGTGCCACCAGCCTGGCGCCTCCGACCTGTCGGAACTTGGCCCGCGCCTCCTTCTCCTTCATCCTCCCGTGGGACACCAGGTAGTCGAAGACCTCCCCTGCGGAGACACCCATGGGTGACAGCGCCCGGCCACCCCCTGGTGTCCCCCAAGCCCACCCTGGGGACCCCGTGGGGACAATACGGGGCACAGGGTGCTCACCGGCGCTCGCGTACTCCATCACCAGGTAGAGCGTCTTCTCCGTCTCAATGACCTCGAAGAGCTTCACTGCGGGGACACGGTGGCATCGGTGGGTGGCCCCAAGCACCCACCCGGCACGCGGCGTCACCAAAAGTGTCACCCCGCGGGGTGCCACCATGGCCACCATGGGGTTCCCGCGGGTGCGGATGACACCGGAGCCGGCGTCCCCAACGCGCAGGACGTGGTGCCACCGCATGGCGGGGGGTGGGTGCTGCGGGCACCCTTGGGTGCCCCCCACCCTGGGGTGCCACTCACCGATGTTGGGGTGATTGAGCCCCTTCATGATCCGCACTTCCCGGAAGAGCTACGGGAAAACGGGACGGGATGGAGGCACCGGGGACAGATCCAAGGACCCTCCGGGGGCTCCCTAGGGTGCCCCCCTGCCCCTTGGGGTGCTCCCCACCCTGGGGTGCCCCCCACCTTCTGCAGGCTGGTTGGGTTCAGCTGCGTCTTGTCGATGATTTTTATGGCCACCTGCGAGGGAAGCGGGTGATGGGCAGGGGGTGCGGGGGTATGGGGTATGGCACCCCCCCCAGCCTGCCATGGGTGCCCATCTGCCCCCCAGAGACACCCAGGGGTGCCCATGTGCCCCAAATGCCCCCCAGGGGCTCCTGTCTGGCCCTCAGGGACACCCACACACCCCACATCCCCCCTGCCAGGGATATCCCCCGTGCCCCAAATCTACCCCCCCAGGAGCCCCATTGCCCCCCAGGGATGCCCCCCAAGGGTGCCCACA
>NW_020455881.1:5415-7972 GCF_003342845.1 Nothoprocta perdicaria | reverse complement strand
CCCACCTCGCGCCCGGTGAGGATGTGGCGCGCCAGCTTGACCTTGGCGAAGTTGCCCTTGCCGATGGTGCGCAGCAGGCGGTAGTTGCCGATGTGGGGCTGCTCGTCGGCGCCGGCGGCCAGCGAGTTGCGGCAGCGGGCGCCGAGCGAGCGGCTCGACCAGCCCGAGCCCTTCTCGGAGCGGCTGCCCGCCAGCTGCGGGCACCGGGGCCGCGGGTCAGCGCTGAGGCCGCGCCGGCTCGGGACACGGCGGCGCCCAGGGGGATGCATTGGCGGAGGGCTGAGGCTGCACGAGCTCATTACAGTGATGGGCGGCCCACAGGGATGCATTGGGGGAAGGCTGAGGCCGGGAGAGCTCGTTACAGCGATGGGGCGGCCCTTTGCACACCCGTCCCTGCACACCCCTCCTCGCACACCCCCGTGCACACCAGTCCTTTGCACGCCCTCCTTGCACACCCCTGCGCACACCCGTCCTTGCACACCCGTGCAGCGCACACCCCTCCTTGCACACCCGTCCCTGCACACCCCTCCTTGCACACCTACATGCACAGCAGCCCCTTGCACACCCCCGTGCCCCTTGCTCCCTTGGGCACACCCCTCCTTGCACACTCCCGTGCACACTCACATGCACACAGGTCCCTTGCACACCGTCCCATGCACACGCCTCCTTGCACACCCACGTGCACCCCGGTCGCTTGCACACCCCTCCTTGCACACCCCTCCTCGCACACCCCCGTGCACACCAGTCCTTTGCACGCCCTCCTTGCACACCGGTCCCTTGCACATCCCTCCTTGCACACTAACTCCACACACACTCCTCTTTGCACACCGGTCCCTTGCACGCTCGTCCCATGCACACCCCTCCTTGCACACCGGTCCCTTGCACACCCCTCCTTGCACACCCACGTGCACACCCGTCCCATGCACACCCCTCCTTGCACACTCATCCCAGGCACACCCTTCTTGCACACCCGTCCCATGCACACCCCTCCTTGCACACCCCTCCTTGCACACCCACGTGCACACCTGTCCCATGCGCACCCCTGCTTGCACACCGGTCCCTTGCACATCCCTCCTTGCACACTAACTCCGCATACACTCCTCTTTGCACACGGGTCCCTTGCACACTCGTCCCACGCACACCCCTCCTTGCACATCGGTCCCATGCACATCCCTCCTTGCACACCGGTCCCTTGCACACCCCTCCTTGCACACCCACGTGCACACCCATCCCATGCACACCCATCCCATGCACACCCCTCCTTGCACACCCCTCCTTGCACACCCGTCCCATGCACACTCCTCCTTGCACACTCCTCCTTGCACACTCATCCCATGCACACCCGTCCCTTGCACACTCACTCCGCATACACCCCTCCTTGCACACCGGTCCCTTGCACATCCCTCCTTGCACACCCATCCCATGCACACCCCTCCTTGCACACCGGTCCCTTGCACACCCCTCCTTGCACACCGGTCCCTTGCACAGCCGTCCCTCGCACAGCCCCAGGTGACAGCCCCAGGTGACACAGCCCTGGGGACAGGGGCACCGCGGGGACGCGGGGACACCAGCCGGGCCGGTTGCACCCGGCCGGACCGGCTGCTCCCGGCCCGCCCCTCCCGGGACACCGGGCCCTCCCGGGACACCGGCCGCTGCCACCGGCACCGAGGCGGGGGGGGGGCTTGGGGACGAGGCCACCGCGGGGCTGGGGACAATCCGGGGCCGGGGATATGGTCTCCATGGGGACAAGGCCACCGTGGGGCACGGCCACCACGGGGCCAGGGACATCAGGGGGACACGGGCACCATGGGGACAGGGACATCAGGGGGAGGGGACACGGCCACCGCGGGGACACGGCCACCGCGGGGACGTGGGCACCACGGGGAAGGGGACAGGGCCACCACGAGGACAGGGCCACCATGGGAAGAGGGCCACCATGGGGAGGGGACATGGGCACCACGGGGACATGGGCCACCATGGGGACAGAGCCACCATGGGGAGGGGACAGGGCCACCGCAGGGACATGGGCGCCATGGGGACACGGCCACCACGGGGCCAGGGACATCAGGGGGACACGGGCACCATGGGGACAGGGACATCAGGGGGAGGGGACAGGGCCACCATGGCGGGAACAAGCACAGAGCCACGGCCACCGCATTGACACGGGCACCATGGGGACAGGGACAGGGCCACCACGGAGATGGGGACGAGCCCATCACGAGGCCACAGCCACTGCGGAGATGGGGTCATGGCAACCACGGGGACAGGGCCACCACGGGGAGGGGACAGGGCCACCACGGGGACACAGAGCCAATATGGGAACAGGGCCACCATGGGGAGAGGACAGGGCCACTACAGGCACATGGCCACTATAGGGACAGGGCCACCACGGGGAGGGGACACAGAGTCACTATGAGGACAGGGCCACCACGGAGAGGGGACAGGGCCACCACGGGGAGGGGACAGGGCCACCACGGGGAGGGGACAGGGCCACTATAGGGACAGGGCCACCATGGGGAGGGGACAGGGCCACCATGGGGAGGGGACAGGGCCACCA
>NW_020455881.1:0-3915 GCF_003342845.1 Nothoprocta perdicaria | reverse complement strand
CGCAAGGGGATACTGGGAGCGCTGGGGTTACTGGGACGTGCTGGGGAGTACTGGGCGGGTATTGGGGGCACTGGGGACACGGGGAAACTGGGGACACTGGGAGTCCTACGGACACTGGCAACACTGGGGGGCACTGGGGGACGCTGGAGGGCGCTGGGAGCACTGGGGGCACTGGGGAAAATGGGGACACTGGGGGGTACTGGGGACACTGGGGGGCGCCCCCCTTGCCCTTTAAGCCCGCGTCAGGGGCGGGGCTAGTCCCGCCCCCTCAGCGGCACGGCAGCCAATCAGCGCCCTCCTGCGGCGGCCGGGCGCGGCCGAGGCCCCTTTCCATTGGCTGCGGCGGCGCATGGAGACAAGGTCCGGGCGATCCCGCCCATGAGGGGGCGTGGTCCCGCCCAGGACGCCGCAGCCATTGGCTGACGCGGGAGCCAATCGGAGCCACCCCGGGGGCGGGTTAACCCCTGAGTGCCCGGGGAGAGGAGGGAGTCACGTGGGCGCGCGGGGCGGGGCCCCACGTGGGGCCCTGGGGACACGCGGGGACACGCGGGGACGAGGACAGGACGCGGGGACACGCGGGGACACGCGCGTGCGCATGTGTGCAGGGGCACACGTGTGTGCAAACAGGAGCATCTATGCACACGCGTGTGCAGGCACAAACACGCGTGTGCAGGCACAAACACGCGTGTGCAAGCACAAACACACGTGTGCAAGCACAAGCATCGGTGCACGCGCATGTGCAGGCACAAGCACGAGTGTGCAAGCACAAACACGCGTGTGCAAGCACAAGCATTGGTGAACACGCGTGTGTAGGCACAAGCATGCATGTGCAAGCACAAACACACGTGTGCAAGCAGGAGCATCTGTGCACACGCGTGTGCAGGCACAAGCATGCATGTGCAAGCACAAACACACGTGTGCAAGCACAAGCATCGGTGCACGCGCATGTGCAGGCACAAAAACACGTGTGCAAGCACAAACACGCGTGTGCAAACACAAACACACGTGTGCAAGCAGGAGCATCTGTGCACACGTGTGTGCAGGCACAAGCATGTGTGTGCAAGCACAAACACACGTGTGCAAGCACAAGCATCGGTGCACACGCGTGTGCAGGCACAAACACACGTGTGCAAGCACAAGCATCTGTGCAAGCACAGGCATCAGTGCACACATGTGTGCAGGCACAAGCACACGTGTGCAAGCACGAGCATCTGCGCACACGTGTGCACGCACAGATGTGCGTGTGCAAGCACAAACACGCATGTGCATGCATAGACATGAGTAAGGGGAAACACCTGCCGGCGTGCACACATGCATGCAAAGTCACACGCGTGTGCATGCGCAAACACCATCAGTGCACATGCATGCAGGCACGAACACCTCTGCATGTGCGTGTGTGTGCACAAAGATCCACTGGCACATGTGCGTGCATGCACTTGCACCCACACACATGCACGTGCATGCACAAGCATCCCTTGGCACACATGCGTACGCTTACACACACACACACGTGTGCATGAACAGGCATTGTTTGGTACGCGTGCATGTGTGCACACATGCCTGCACATGCACAAACACCATTGGCACACATGCATGCAGACACACACACACACACACACGTGCATGTACGAACACCCATTGGCGTGCATGCACACACACGTGCATGCATGAACACACATTGGCACACGTGCATGCACGCACATCTGCACACACTCACGCATGCACGAACATCCATTGGCACATGTGCATGCATGCACATCTGCACACACACACACACACACACGCATGCATGAACACCCACTGGCACATGTGCATGCACACCTCCACACACACGCACGCACGAATACCCATTGGCACACTTGCATGCATGCACACGCACGCATGCACGAACACCCATTGGCACACATGCATGCATGCACACCTACACATGCACATGTGCATGCACGGACACCCATTGGCACATGTGCATGCATGCACACATGCACATGCATGCATGAACACCCACTGGCACATGTGCATGCACATCTGCACACACACATGCATGCACGAACACCCATTGGCACACACACATGCATGCACATATGCACACACACACGTGCCTGCATGAACGCACATTGGCAGACGTGCATGCATGCACACCTACACACACACACGTGCATGCACGCACACCCATTGGCACATGTGCATCCATGCACATCTGCACACGCCTGCACGAACCCCCATTGGCACACGTGCATGCACATCTGCACGTGCACGTGCATGCATGAACATCCATTGGCACACATACATGCACATATGCACACACACACGTGCCTGTATGAACACTCATTGGCACACATGCATGCATGCACACCTACACACACTCACGTGCATGCATGGACACCCATTGGCACACATGCATGCACATCTGCATACTCACATGTGCATGCATGAACACCCATTGGCACACATGCATGCACATCTGCATACACACACGTGCATGCACGATCACCCATGGCACACGTGCACACACACACACACACGCATGCACGGACACCCATTGGCACACGTGCATGCACGCACACCTGCACACACACACATGCATGCACGAACCCCCCTAGCACACATGCATGCACATCTGCATACACACACGTGCATGCACGAACACCCATTGGCACACATGCACACACACACACACATGTGCATGCACGAACACCCACTACCACACATGCATGCACATCTGCATACACACACGTGCATGCACGAACACCCATTGGCACACATGCATGCACATCTGCATACACACACGTGCATGCACGAACACCCACTGGCACGCATGCATGCCTGCACACACGTGCATGCATGAACACTCAACGCCACACACGCCTGCCAGCACACACACACGTGCACCCACACACATGCAGCGACACCCATACACACGCGTGTGCATTAGCACATGTGGGTGCACGCGCGTGCGCCCAGCTCCCCACGTGCTGCCCCCGCGCCACCCGTGGCCGTCTGGGGGTGGTGGCACCAGTGTCCCTGTCCCCCCCCCGCGCTCTTGTCACCCCCCCGGCAGCGGTGGCGGCAGCGGATCCTGACCCTGCCCCGGGCGGGAGGCCGCTGCGGGGAGGCGCTTCCTCAGGAAACCCCCCGGGCGGCCACCGCGGCCACCGCTGCCACCGCGGCCACCGCTGCCACCGCGCGCCACCACGGTAAGGCCACCCGCCCCCACCCCGCGCAATGCCACCAGCACCCAGGTGCCCGGGGACCCCGCTCCGCGTCACCACCCCACTGCAGGGACCCAGGCGTCCGGGGGGTGCCAACGCGCTGGGCACAGCCCCGGGCGCGCGGAGGGGCCCAGGCGTCCGGGTAGCCCCTGCGGGGACCCGGAGCCGTTTCCTTCCCTGCTCGGGGGGCCGTTTTCTCGCCCCCCCACCCCGGACACCGGGGGAATTGCAGGGGGAATTCGCCTGGTTGCAGCGGGGTGCGTGAGCTGCGGCGGGGCAGCTTGCACGCTCGCAAGGGGCTTGCACGCTCGCGAGGGATTTGCACGCCCGCAAGGGGCTTGCACGCTTGCAGGGGGCTTGCACGCGCTCGGGATGTGCCAGGAGAAGGCTGCACGCTCCCAAGGAATTTTTTTTTTTCCTTTTTTCACGCTCTCGAGGATTTTGCGGGCTCCCGTGCACGTTTGCATGCTCCCCAGGGGGTTTGGCACGCTCCCCGGGCCTTGCTGCACACTTCCAAGTGTGTTTGCACACTCCCTCACACTCTTGCACACTCCCCAGGGGGTTTTGCACTCTCCCCAGGGCTTGTTGCACACCTCCAGGCACGTTTGAACGCTCCCTAGCGCTTTTGCACGCTCCCCGGGGCTTGTTGCACACTTCCAAGCTCATTTGCACACTCCCTAGGCGGTTTTGCACGCTCCCCGGGGCT
>NW_020455880.1:41847-51209 GCF_003342845.1 Nothoprocta perdicaria | reverse complement strand
AACCACCACGGCCTCATTGAGCCCGGGGGCAAGAAAAGGTCCCTGTCTCAGCTAAGTTCTGCATGTGACTTCCCTATCCCTCATCCCAGAGCCCAATCGCCTCAGACGGACAGAAGGATTGAGGAACCAACCAGTTGTTGAAAGCAGTGTCGCCAGTCCATCTCTAGTTCTTGTCATCTGCCTTCCTCAGCCCAAACCAAGAGTTAGCTGTTCCCTTGTAATGCTTTATGAAAGCAAAGAAAGATTGCATTTTAGTGAGGGTGGGTTTCCAGGGCCTCCCTTTGAAGCCATCATCTCAGCAGAGCTTTTCTTCCACCCACACACCAGGCTGGACAGCTCCTTGCTGCAAAGTTTCACAGGGGCAGAAAAGTCCACTACACTAAGGAAAGCACTAAGTTGTCATGTAGGGAACTTAATGCAGCTGATTGAAGAAAACACCCTATGCATCCACCTTGAACTGGCACTTTTCTTTCCATGGATGCTCCTGGCCATGATCGAAGGGATGATGATTTGGCCTAAAATGGTGTCTTGACCCAGCTGTCTGACCCAGGCTCCTCCTTCCGTCCCGTGTCAGAGTCGGGGATAAAGCCCATGTCTCACCAGTTCATACAGGCTCTTGATGGAAGCCAGCGAGGCACCCATGGCCTTGCATCTGGCCCTGCTGGAGTCCCAGCGCTCTTGTTGCTGGAGAAGTAATAATATTTCCCCTGGAAATCCAACCCCGTATTGCGACATACATGGAAGAAGGTAGGGGAAGATGAGGATTTCCTTGCAAATAGTGTAAAAGAGAAAGCTCCATGACACTCCTAGCAACCCCAAAAAGGGGTTGAGGAGGAGAGTTTTTTGAGCTGAGGAGCCTGGGGACAACCTTTCCTTGAGAAGAGAATCAAATAAGGAGACAGAGTTAACGTCAGTTTGAAGAGGGCTCAGTGGGACAGGACCTTTCTCCCTCACAGTTTGCTTGTACTGGGAAAATCCCAGGATGCTCCCCAAAAAGGAGAAAGGAGATGCTTTTCCATTTCTTTCCTGATAGGACTCACCTGTCAAGCTTATCCCCAGCGTGACACTGAGCAGGATCAGCAGGGTGCATGTGGGGATGAAGGCACGTCGCAAACAGAAGGGTTTTCTTTGTGTCATGCTGGACAACAGTTCTGCAAAGATGACTCTAGGTTCCTCCCACCCCTTGCTCTCTCCCTGATGTCCCTCATGAACCCTACAGTTGGGCTGGGGGCTCCATCTGCTCACACAAACCTTTGCTCAGGACATTTTTTTTCCCCCCGCCCAGGATTAACCAGTCCTCATCTCAGTAGGACTGGAAATGGAGGAATTACTCCCAAGCATTGGCTGCAAAGGTGGGAGAACCCAAGATTTTCTGTCTTTGAAGACATCTCCATGCCTTTGAGCACCTGGAGATAGACCTGGGCTCTTCATCTTGTGGAAGTGGCCCTATCATAAAACCTAGGGAAGCCCCAAGTGGATTTGGTGGATCACATTGTCAGGAAAACCTGGATGCCTGTGTCCCATCTTGCTGGGAGATCTTGCTCCAAAGCAGGGCAAGATACTGATCCCATCCCTTCCCCTTAGTATTGATTTTCACCACATATATCCAATTTGCTCTATTTCTCCATATCTTTTAGGCAGTTCAAAACTCCTTGTTTCAGAGATGTCCTATCTTTGCAGTCTTTTCCCATTGTCGGTGGTGAGTGCCCAGGGTGGAGGTTTAAGAAGAGGTTTGCAAAATATAAGAAGATATCACTGCTGAGTAGTGTTAAAGGGCATCATCCCTAAGGAAAAAAAAAAAATAATGAAAGGTTAAATACTTACCTGAAAGGAAGTCTCCATGCCTCATTTTTTTTTTTCAGGAACCCTCTAGTTTTGGGGAACAACACAATAAGGGTTCAGCTGGCAAAGAATCACGTCCTGTAAGCATTTCACATGATGTTCTCAACCCGATGATGAGCAGATAGTCCTGAACTAGAGTTGGCAGCTTACAAGCTGGTGTGACAGGGTAAAGACGACATTTCTGTCCCTTTTCTGGCTTTTCCAAGCTATTTTCACCTGCAAGCAACTCAGAAGCCAGGGCAGCACAAGAAATTACTTTTTAAAGTGGAAATTAATGGCTGTTGCATTAGCTCTTGCAAAACGGCCCACCACAGATGTGAGAGGTCTGAAAATGAATGTTAAGAAGGCAAATTTAAAAGGAAACAACTTGAGGGACAGCAAAGCAGCAGCCAGTCTTTGTATGCAGTAATTTCAGTTTCCTATAAAGGCTGCCTGCATGCAAGTGATAGCGTTAGGGTTATCTTTGCTTTGTAACCCAACCCATCTTGCAAAGAGCAGCTGCAAATGTGCTGAAAAGAGCCCACACCACCGAGGGCAATCTGTTCTCTTTACTTTGGCACAGAGCAGAAATCGAACAATAAAACCCTATGGCCTGCTTTGAAACCACCTGAAATGAAACCACTTAATAAGCAAAATTCATTATTTCTTTGTTGTTCTGGAACAAAAATTAAAGGTACATCTCAGCTAGTACCTGCATGATGAATTTGGGAAAAAAAAATGGGGCAAAAGAAAATTAAACAAAAAGCAAACAGAAGCCCATCATTTGAGAGTGTTTCTAGCTTGAGTTGGAATGTAGTTTTGGGACCAATTTCAATTCCTGCTGCGCAAATGAGAAAACAACACGGGGTCTGCTCCAGTGACAGGATAAGAAGTGGTAGGTGTGGGTCGCAAGTTAGACAAAATACTGGGCAATAAAAAGGAATTAGGATAAAAATAGAATAAAGAGAAAAGGGGCTAAGGATTGGAGAGTGGGAAAAGATGGGACTGGGATCTCACCACCCACAAGGATACTCAAGTGACGGAGCAGAGACTGGAGTGGCTGGATCTGACCTCCGACCGTCCCAGTTCAGGGCCTTGGATGTTCTGAGTAGGAAAGATGGGTTTGACGAATGACCAGCTCACACTGCAAAACCAAAACCAAAACCAAGCTGTAGGGGGAAATGAGAGCTATGCCAAAACAACCCCTCTGATTCTTCTCACAGAAAGAGCTTGTAAATAAAAAGGGTTCCCTTGAAAATACAGGTTTTCCTGGATAAACCTTCCCCCTACTCCCCAAAAAGAGAGATTGCATAGAAAAAGCTGGTATTTATCCCTCTCCAAACCAGTTTGGCTTTTACACAACATTTTTTTCCCCCCTTCTCTGGGGCTTTTACTGAAATTGCATTTAAAATTTCCCTCTGGGTGAAAGACGAAGATGATAAAGCAGATCTGTTCCTTGTTAGATATGATAAAAAGGAACAGAAGGGAAAAAATACAGGAATAAATAAAAATTTGAAAAAGCACGGATGAGGAAGGCAGCAGAATGCGTCGATGTGTCCTGGGTTTGGTGGAAATGGCTTCAAATCAGTAATATGGAGCAAAACGGGCTAAACAACAGACTTCAAATTTTGGATGTGGAGTGGAGGGAGGGGAAGGAAGGAGCTGAAACCTCCCTTTTGCTCCCCAAATCCATCCTTGAGCATCTGGGGGAAAAAGGCTCTGCTGGGGCCAGCAGTTACCCAGGCAGTGCCAAATACACGGTTTTATTTATTTGGGGCCAGGGAAATTGCTGTTTTCCTCTACGTTCACACTTGTCTGCTGCCTTCTAGCTGCAAACCTGCCTCCAGTAGCTTCCTGCTTGTGCTCGTCTCTCTGCTACTTGGGTTTTCACCAAGCAATGACAGAAATTTGGAGGCACCCAGGTGAGCAGAACAAAGAAGCCTGTGGCCTTACAAATAAGTGAGTTATTCCATGCTCTTTAACAAGCGAGCCTCTGGAATAGTAGATAGTAGTAAGGACTAGGGAGTAGGCAAGGAGGTCGTGCTGTGCATAAACCACTGGGTGCAGTTGGACTGGGAGAAAACAGGAGGGGGGCAGAGAGATCCTCAGCAACAAATGACCACAGAGTGAACTTTAGTAGAGAAGTAACAAGCGTAAAGAGCTAATGAATATTAACTTTTACAACCAGGGGAGGCATAAAAGCACTTTAATTGGACAGGCGATGTCTGAACAGGGAAGAAGAACGTATCAAGGAGTAACATACATTAGGCAGGTCAGTGACTTGAGAGTACCTTGGCCAATGGAGAAAAGAAGACGTCGTACCTCGGTCGGGAAATTAGGATAAAGGGAGACTGCGCCCTCCTATAATTTGAGGGACCCCACTGGGGTATGCCCCGGGGGACTCTCTCTTTATTCAAATAACGTTTTAGGACTCCTATGTCTCCTTGGTGGATGTTTGGTTCTTGACGAGATTTTCCATGCATAGGTTAACTCAAAACGGCAGGAAAAGGCCTTCAAGCTTCCAGTGTTTCTTGCTCATCATCAGTGAGCTAAGCCTCGTTTTTTTTTTTCCTGTTTGAAAGACCCAACTTGAGTCACAAGAATGGAGAGAAAATTAAAAATAAGGAAATAAATAAACCAGGACTTTTTGGCTAAGCAAATAGCAGTGCAGCGGGAGGAGGATTTGCGAAGCTTGAGGGCATTCAGAGCCGCTGGGAAGTTGTTTTGTATGGGGTAGGGGGGGAGTTAACATTTTTTTCCCAGTGCTTTGTCTGAGGTTGGGGGTATTTATCTGACCCGACACAAAAAGCTGAAAGCAGAAACCTGACTGCTGCTATAAGGCCTATAAAGGGTTAACAGGGTAGCGTGCTTTCTGCTTCTGTAAAAAACTTGCAGAAAAGTAAAAAAAAGTATAGTAAAATAGAAAAGTAAAAAATATAGTAAATAGAAAAGTAAAAAAGTAAAAAAAAAAGGTAAAAAAAAAGAAACAATAAGGCATAGGCTATGTTATCTACAGTAAAAAAAAAAAGTAAAAAAAAGAAAGTATAAGGCATAGGCTATGTAATCTACACTTAATGTGGCCATTTATTCTGTAAATATCGCTTGTCGCCATCGAGGACAAGGACTAACAGGATTCCATATCCTGCTGCTCTTGCTGTGACCACGAGATAAGATTCCGAACTTGCCAAGAAGATTGTGAAAGAGCGGGGATTGGTCAAAAGTAGGGGGGAGGTTAGTCAAAAGAGGAGGGGGTTGGTCAATGGTGGTCGTAGATAATGTTTAAAAAGAAAAAAGAAGTTGTAATTGTCTGTAAAAACATGAACCTCTCCTCAAAACACCAGGTTGAGGGTGATTACTGGGATTAGGGACTAACACCCAAATTTCCACACCCAAATTTCCTGCCCTTCTGAAACAGCACGTGGCTCCCAGGTGAGAGACAGTGAAAGATCTCAAGCCACAGCAAGGGAAAGGTATTTAATTTACCATTAAATAAAGATGTTTTCCATTTTTCTTTTCTTTCCCCCCCGCCCCGGCCTTGCTGCATCTACTCCCGTGTCGCAAATCTAATGAAAAGGCCTAACAGAAACTATCTGCGTTTGAAATAAAAGGAAGTATGGAAATGTCTGAAGTCCCCAGCTGGCTTTGCCCCAGCTCTCTATCCTGTAGGATCCAGTAGATGTGTCCAAATCCCTAATCTGAAGGCTCCAGATGTTTATGGTATATAAAAGGCCAGAAACTGCTGTCCTGCAGCCCTTGATCATGTCAGAGTTCGTGCAAGTTTGGGCAACCCACAATTTCCTTTCAATTTATTTTCCATTGTGACCTCCTGGCCTTAAATTTACTTGGATATGAATAGACGGATGTGTACACTATCCTCCTCCTTTAGAAAAAAAAAAAATATATATATATATATATATATCCTTGTGGGAGGACCATCCATATCCTTCCTTCCCACAAAAAATGGATACTGCTTTTTATTTTAAAGACTACCTGGCTTGGTTGCTTTAAAGTAATTTGTCCATTTTTTCCATGTCCAATTTTTCATATTTTCCTGGAATTGGCCACACTTCTGAGTTCACTTCAGCATAAGTTTTATCAGACATTTTGCCCAAAGTTATAATTGTGTTAGCTTCTTTATCAGTCCTTACAATATTGATTTGCACTCCCAATTTAGCCATCTAATCCCTTCCCAGCATATTGCACACAATTTGGGACAAAAAGTAATTCATGCACCTCAGATTTAACCCTCACATCTATGAATAGCGACTGGATAAAATGCACTTGCCTTTTTTTTCTTTCTCCTACAGTGGGTGCATTTTGGTCCACCTGTGGGTGCTCATCTTCCCATAATTGATGAGCTTTTGCAAGATTATCCTTCTTTTCTAGGGTCCAAATAGAATTCCTAAAAGAAAATCCCAATCTTTCCGATTGTAAGCTCTATTTCCCAGATACTCATCTACCTTTTTCCCCCACTCCTATAGGATCATCCTAAACAAGGAGACTTTTATTTTATTTATTCATTTATTTGATTTCTTTATATCTTGGGTGATCAGGGGCACAATCACAAATCCAACCTCCTGCCCTGACCCCCCCACCCCCCATAATGGAACCTGTTCTAGAGGCATTTGCCGAATTTTTGTCTGAGCTTTGGGAACTTTTAGCACCTTGTATTGGCTTCCTTTTTTTTTTGTTTTTGAAGGGGACAAAATGCCCCATCCCTCCTCTTCTTCACCATCACTAGAAGCAGGAGGTGCAGAGGAGGCAAGAGCAGAAGCTCCTGCTGGGTCTTCTTCCTCCTCTGGATCCATGATAAGGTGGGGGAAGGTATTGGTACCCCTTCTTCTTTCCCCCTTCAAATTCCTGTTTCCTTTTACTCCTTTCCGGGTTTTTTTTTTCCCTTTAAACATAGATTCCTCTAGGTGTATATATGTATTTAACATTGTTTAGTCTCCTCCTGATAAGGAGACTTGCCACAGGTACTCGGCTTCTGATACTGTGGGCTTCCTACTATATTTATCTTCCAATTTTCCCAGTTCATCCCCTGAATACAGGGTCATTCTAATGGTGGTGCAAGCGTTATGTCTTTGAGAGCCCATTGCAGTTCCTGGTTTGACTACCGGTCAAACTTGCACAAGGGGTGGCAACCAGGGCATAGACGGTTCCTATCCGAATCGGAATTTTCACTATCACCCCATAAATCTTCATTCCAATCCTCAGGATCTTCCACCAACAGTTTATTAATTTGTGCTGTTGCTGGGGATGTTTTCCTCGGGGAAGAATGCCTTCTAGTTTATCTTGGGACTTCAGATGTTTCTCCCTTTCTACCTCCATCTCTTTTCCTTACATTTCTGCATTTTCGCACCGAATTCCCCGCTTTTGTCGCTTAACTGCCCGTTAATCCTTTAGTGTTTGCCTTGCGCCTGTTGCCCTGCCAAGAGGTGGCTCCCAGGATGACACACATCCCTCCTTTTCCTTTGCCATGCTTTAATTTACCTCGGACTTCTGTTCTACAGACCATGGAGGACTCATCACCCCAGTTGTCCTGTGCCCAGATCAGTCCCTTGACTGCAGAGTCTGCCTCTGTGGCAACTCATGAGTTCACACAAGGACATTTTATGGATGTTTCTCAGTCAATGAGGCTGTCAAGGACCTTACACCCTCCACCCAAGTCTTTAACTCTTCAACTTGCTGGGACAGAAAGTCCCTTTGCAGTGGGCGGCCCAGCACTCACGGGTGCCCAGGTCAGTCCTTGACCATACACACACACATGCAGTCTCTCAGTTACGTTACACCTTTGTTCCCTGCATCCTGCTGGGCCCCTCTTTATCTCGCCGACTACCTAGCTCATTAATGGAGAAAGTAAAATAACGCAGAGGGTCTTTAGTTCGTTGATCCTTATTCACCAGCTTTGTGATAACAACATCCACCACTACCTGGTGCAATTGTCACAGGGATGAGCTGACCAATTAGTAATTAGCAAGTGGTAAATAGCACAACTTGCTTATTCCAGAAATAAAAAAAAAAAAAAAAGCAAAGAAAGATAAAATAAAATACCATAACATTATTTCACCCTGTCTAAAAGGGAACTCTCAACCTTATAAGGAGTTACCATTACTGCTCATCCTGGGTGTCCCTTCCTTCACCATTACCATTACTGCCCTCCCTCACCACTCTTTACTTCACAATTATCATTACTGCCCTCCCTGGGCGTCCTTTACTTTTCCACCACCATTACTGCCCTCCCTGGGTGTCCCTGTCAGGGTTGTCACCCCCTTTGCCCCCTCTTGCCCCACAATACTCACCAGTGAGACTTCAGTGGCCCTTTCCGTTGGACCAGGTAGTCTTTTCCACTGGACTCAGCAATACCTAATGGTCCTTGCCATTAGACTTTGTCCTTTCCATCGCACTTCAGTGCTACCTAAGGGGCCTTTCCATCAGATCTAGTCCTTTTCAGCGGCTTGCTTGAGGCCAACCCACCCGCCTAGACTTACCTGCAGATCTCCCTGCTCGTCTGTCTCTGGACAGTTTTGGGAATCCAATCGGTCATCCGGTGCCGGCTGCAGCCAAAAGGAGTCAATCGTTAACAGTTTCAGTGAGGTGCGCCATCAATCCCAATTACCGTCTGACGTTTCTGGAAGGATCCCAGATGAGCCCCCAGTTGTGCGGAAAACCTCACTGTGAAGAAGCGAATGTCCACCAAGGAGACAGAGGAGTCCTAAAACTTTATTCGACTAAAGGGAGAGTCCACCCCAGCATACCCCATGGGGTCTCTCAAATTACAGGAGGGCGCAGCCTCCTGTTATGCTAATATTCCATCCGAACTATACCCTTTGCATTCCCCATTGGCCAAAGTACTCACAAGTCACAGATTTCCTGGCCCACCTAACATATGTTGCTCCTTGATGTGTTCCCCCTCCCTGGTCATACATTGCATGTCTCATTGAAGTGACCTCATGCCTCCTCTGAGTGTGAAAGTTAATGTGCATTATTATGCTTGTGCCCACTCTGCTGAAGTTCACTCTGCGGTCATTTGTTGATAAGGATCTCTCTGCCCCGTCCTGTTCTCCCCTGAGGTCAACTGCATCCAATCGCAGACATATAGCACGACCTCCCTGCCTGCGCTCCCTACGTTTCCCCGTCCTCCAGCTGCGGAGGGAACGCAGAGAACGCTTATCCCGTCCTGCTGGGAAGTAGCCCTTTACACCCTGGAGCACCTCACAACTGGGGACACTATCGGTGGCCCCTGGCAGCTCATCACTGCAGTGATTTTGATTTCCTGGACTCTGGCTGGCCAGGAGGTTTAACGTGGTTTACCCAAGAGTTTGGCCAGGAGGTTTAGCCAGGAGGTTTAACCAGGTTTAACTAGGAGGCTGGCCAGCAGGTTTAACCAGGAGGCTGGCCAGGAGGTTTAACCAGGAGGTTTAACGAGGTTTACCCAGGAGTCTGGCCAGGAGGTTTAGTCAGGAGGTTTAACCAGGTTTAACCAGGAGGCTGGCCCGGAGCTTTAACCAGGAGGTTTAACCAGGTTTAACCAGGAGTCT
>NW_020455880.1:32568-41205 GCF_003342845.1 Nothoprocta perdicaria | reverse complement strand
CTGGCCAGGAGGTTTAACCAGGAGGTTTAACCAGGTTTAACCAGGAGTCTAGCCAGGAGGTTTAACCAGGAGGTTTAACCAGGTTTAACCAGGAGGCTGGCCAGGAGGCTTAACCAGGAGGTTTAACCAGGTTCAACCAGGCCAAGACCTTTAACCGTTCCCGTGCCCCGTCCCGACCTGGAGCCGCGGGGGTGGGAAGGAGGAATCAACCTCTCATTCTCATTGGCTGAGCGAACCGTCGCTCAGCAGCTGCAGGCGGTGATTGGGCGGAGCGGGGAGGAGGGGGGGAGGAGGAGGACGGGGGGGAAAGGGCGGTGCTGCCGCTTCGGGTTTTTTTTTCTTTTTTTTCTTTTTCTTTTCTTTTTTCTTTTTTTTTCTTGTCTCCTTTTCAACATTTTCTTTCTCATATCTTTACTTCCTTTTTTTATTTTTGCCACTCGACAACAGGAAGAGGAACCGAGTGGCCTGAAGAAAGGGAACAGGCATTAGAGCTGTAAAAAAAGGCTGTTTCTGGTTCTATATTAGGACACCCAGGTTACCCCAAGCCCTTTAACCTGTATGTTCATGAGAGAAAAGGAGTAGAAAGGGGAAAAGTCTTATTTGGAACGCCCTTGCCAACTCCCCAAATGTATATTCCAGTCAAAAGCAGTTTATTAGATGGAGATTAAGGAGTAATGCAAGATGTTTTGCGATTGCAAACAACTTTCAGCAAATGGAGAGCTATTGCAGTACATATCCAGCCAGTTACTGGAGGGATGCAAGTACACACAGTTACTTTGGGAGACAGGTTTTATTAAAAAACTGTTGCAGAAAATATAAATTTGATCCAAAATGGCAACACTTATACACTGTTACTAACTTCTTTCTTTGCTGTTAAGCTCTTTAAGAAAACTGGATTTATCACTCCTCTGTTAAGTGGCTGGTTGAACCAGAACTGAGCAAAACTTCTGCTGTTTTACTGGTATTAATTTTGGGAATCCCTCTGTGCATGGCCTTTTTTATTGTTGGATTTTTTTTTTTTTTTTTTTGATCATTACTACTTATAAGTGTAGAAACCTCTACATTTGTACCTACAAGTACTGTCATTATCCTGTAACTACTCCTGTACCATCTATAACACAAGTTCCTGACGTATATGATAGAATTCCATAAACAGAACAAGTGGGAATGTATGTTAAGAAGATAGGAATGCAAAGAAAGGGGGAGGATGGTATACTGCCTAAAGAACTTAGAAAAACCATCTGGAATAATTCTACAAAGTTTGAAAAAGATTTCAAAAATTGGTGGAAGCTTCTTGGTTTTACTTACAACCTGGATTATGATGTAGTCTTTGTATTAACCATATTAAATGTCTTAGAAATTCCCATTTATCCAATAGCTGCATTAGGTGTAAACTACAAATAACAATGTATTTTACCCAGTATAACACAGGACATACTGGCACATGCAATGCAAGGATGGTAATAAAAAATGAGTGGTGCACCAGGACTACAAATACACTTGTAGAAGATAAAGTACCCATAGAAGATTTGCTTTATCTAAATTAGAAGACAGAAGCAATGTGGACACCCATCTAGTTGTCTTTTTTTTACAAGTAGCGACAAATTAGGCATGATGGAAGTTGTTCTGAGCCTAATAGAAAAAATATTCTCCTTTAATATAGCATGCTCCTTCCAAATGAGGAGGCACCCAGCTATAGCTGAATAGACAAACTCAGGTGAGATCTTGACTGTGTTAAACCCTGGGACACCTGCAACTGATCCATTTTCATAACACTCTGGGAATCCTTGGATGCCCATGCAATATATCTGCATGCCAGCTGTTCATGGAAAGCACAGAAAGCTGCAAAGAGAAAACATGTGTCTGCAATGCTCTTTTTTTGTTGTTTTTAATCATAATTACAGCGTTATTTGAGGTTGAATCCTTGTAAGACAAAAGTTGGGATAAAGCATGTAACGCACATGGATGAACATCTCCTCCTCCTCCACACTTCCTTCCCAGTGGTTTTGAGAAGGCCCTAATTCTCCCCATTTCTGGATTCTCCTCCTTGCCCATAGCAGTGGTAACTCCACAAACACAGTGACATGACAGAAAGTATGCAAGAAGATGGGAAGATTTTCCTGTCCAAAAGGACAGCAAAAATGGGTGTTCTGGCCGCAAGTTTTGTTTGGTTTGGTTCTAAGGAGGATGCTGGATGCTTCTCTTCCTGTCTCAAGTGCAGACTCTGAGGTGGGTTCCTGCTTCCCCTAGCCAGAGCCAAGGGTAAAGCCTCTCTCTGGCAGACAGGGGCAGATGGAAAGTGAAGATCACGACCCAACTATCAGCATCAGAAAACACCACCTGCCCTGTAGCACGGTCCAGAAGAACATGGATCCTCTGGGGGACACGGTTCAGCGGCAACGGTTTGGGGTGAGGAGCCGTGAAGACTCGATGATGGCCCATGAGCTTCCCCACTGCCCAGATCTTGCCCTCAGGGCTGAAGTCAAAGCTCCCCGTCCTCCTCGCTGACCCAGCGGCCACCCCCACTGCCCACCAGGGTCCTCCCTGTGCCACCTCCACCACCCAAGCGTGCCGCCCCCCATCAAAACCCTCATCCCCCATCACGCAGCGCTCAGTGTCAAATCGCCCTGTGCACTGGGGCAAAAGCTGCGGTGTCTCCTGCCGTTCCACACATCTGCTGTCAGTGGAGAGGTGGAGGAGAGGATGAGCTGTGTCAGGATCCCACATCACATCAGCTGCATTGGAGGGAGGCAGAGCATCAGAAGAAGACCCTGTTTCTTTAGGRCTTTCATGGCATCGTGTGGAATCTGCCCAAACTTGGTGGGAATTGGAAAATCACCTCTGAATTGTCCTCAGGACTGCAGAAAAGCATCTCTGAGAACATTTATCCTGATATTTCCCTCTCAGAGGCTTGCTTGCTTTGGCTGTCACAGCTGCAACACATWTMGCATGACTGGGACAGTTAACAGGAYGTGCCCCCATCCCCTCATGGGGCTACCCAGGGACTCACCCAATATCAGGTTGTGGCTGTGCCCAAAACAGAGGAAACCAGTCCTCATCACTAAAGGCCAGTCAAGTAACCRAGGCAGGAGATGTCCAAGCCAAGCTCCTGCTCAGCGCAGGTCCAGGCAACCCAGGCTGCTCAGGGCCCATCTTTGAACATCTCCAAGGCTGGAGATCCCACTACTCCCTTTGACATCCCATATGGGCTACAATACAACCTCCYTCTTGTTTCAGGAGACACAGTGCTTGCTCACCTTTCTGGATGGGCATAATGCATCTTCTCCACTCTGCAAATCAACCATAGGACAGGAGGTGAGATTTGACTGTGASATGCCCCAGTTACAGGCTTTTCACACCTTTTTGAGTTTACAGGGGCTACAGAAGGTGATGCCAATTATTCTTTTAATTAGTTCTTTTACTAATGTGTTGTCACAGTTACTATTAACATGCARTAATTAAAATATGGAGAAAAGACAGAAAACAAAGACACCCCTCTCCCTCATAGAGTGAAGGTATTGCAAGTAAGAGAGAGACTCCCCGAGTTCCGCAGATTTTTTGCCTGTAAGATAAAATCCATTAAGAAAAAGCAGGCACAAAAAAAAAAAAAAAATTGCTATTAGGGAAGGGCAGATCTGGTCCAGGTTATTTTGTTTGCATTCCATTGCTGGGCAGCATTCAATGTGAGATGCATCCAGGAAAGGAATGAAAATTTCTATGGACTTTAAGAGAATATATTAGCTTATTTCCTGTACTCTTGAGATATGAAACTTTATGGTCTCACTCTTGGCTARCTTCAGATATAAACACTCTTCTCTCAAAACTTCTGATGAAACCACATCAGAAGAAAATCTTCATGGGAACATTACCCTAGGAATGTAATTTCACTGCTTGATAGTGGAGGGGGGAAAGAAACTCACCTGATTCTGCGGAATCTCTCTCTGGAAAACAAAACACAAAGAATGTGTTATCARTGAAAGAACTTCTATTTCAAGAAGAATTGAAGAATTCAGTGCTCTCCCTTTCTTATCCTTATCCCTATCACGTTTTTCCCTACTATGCCTTATGGATGTATTTCCAAAGAAGATGAAGGGTGAGATGGGAACCTGAGTGCAATCAGGTTCTCGGGGCTCTTCCTACCAAACCATCTTTCTTCTTCTCATTTTTCCTCCTTCTTTCTCTTCCCTTGGAATCTTTAGCACATATATCACATCTAAGTCACTCACGAGCCCCCTTTGAAACATTGTTCTGTTTAATCCATAAGACCCGTGGCTCAGGTATCCTGGTCACTTTCCTCTCTATCTTCTTGGGCTTTAAGACAAACTCTTCCACATCAGATGCATCCTACTTCTCCYCGATGAAGATTCTACCTTTCGTTCTAAGCAGGTAAGCAATGACACCAAGGGATCCTATCCAAGCCACCAGGGTTACAATCAGAGCTACCRTCCAGGGAAACAGTCCTAGGAAAAAGGGAGCTGAAACAAAACAAAACAGGAAAACAGTAGGAAAAAAAATGTAGAAGTCCATTCTTAGGGATACTGGTTAAAAAAAATGACAGTGGGAAGGCGAAGGGGGAAATTGAGGCTTATTCAAATTGTTTGGTCCCATTTTTTGGTTAAGGTGTAAGAATACAAAGAAATGAACTTTTTTTCTTTTTCTTTTTTTTTTTTTTCCCTCCCCTAAACACATCTTTTGATAATTGACCCTTTTCCTATAGGAAAAGCTCCCAGATCTTCAGCAATATGCTTAAATATGCTGTGCCTCTAAATGCTTTCTCCAACTCTGTAGGATCTAATCTTAACTACACTGTACTCCACAGGTAGAAAATGCAGCAAGTCCTCAAATCCTTGACTTGGATGCCCTGATCATCATGATGATCAATCCCTGATGAAATATGAAGCGGAGCTCYGCTCCATGGCGCAGAATAGGAGCTAAGAGCAACTGAGCTTATAATTTCTAAATGGAATATTTGGTGTTTGCTGGCACTGAGAATTTCCATGTTGGGTAGTTTTAAAATTAAATAATTAAAATTGATTTTAATGATCGTTTGGGGAGGTAAGATCTCCTCCTCATTTCATGCATCAGGAAGCAGCTCCTTCTCCACTCTCATTGTGCATTCCCACCCATATACAGGCCAGTGAAGTCTGACCATTCCTGCTGCGGAAAACACCAGGGTCCATATTATGTTTTCGGTGRGTCACAACCCCTCATGGTTGAGGGACATGGCTATGTTTCTCCACTGCTTGTGTTCTCCATTGCAGTATCTGCTTGGGGGTGTTTTCCATGCAAGAGGGATGAGATATTTGGGTATTTGTATCTTCTCTCTTCCCTTGGGTCTATTTCTACTGTTCTCTTCTGCCCTGAAAAGAAGTCCTTTCTTAGTGATGGTATTTTGCCAATTGGCAGGGGGTGGCAGAAATAACCAAGGGAAAGAACGGTCGTGTTTACTATGACTATCAAATAATGCAGAAATGCAGTAATACATCTAAAGAAACAATAAGCTTGCTATATGCTGGGTTTTAACTACAGACAAATAAGCAAGATAATGCACTTAACCATTACTATACAAGAAGAAGAATAGTGATTAAGAAAATGATACATCACCATTTGCCTAAATAGGTTACTRTCATCCAGATCCGCAGTCGCTGGGGAGCCCCTGTTGCAGCGAGGATTTGCAGAGCCTTCCCAGCAATTGGGAGGTCTTAAGCGGTGCRTCCACCCATAAGCGAGGTCTCCAAAGTCGCTGTAACGGGGTCCAGCTTTTATAAAACCAAATCAGCAAAACTTGCATTTGCTTKTTAGTGGTAATATCTGGCATGTCCCATTTTCCTTACCATCCGGGACCTGGCCAGAGCCCTGACTGCAGATGGGAAAGTTCCTTTCAAGGTCAAAAATGCTTGCCCGAGAGCCTACAAAAGTTACAGTTTGATGAGTCTACATGCAGGTTAGCACAAGCAATTTACAGGTGAGTTCTATGTACTTCTACAAAAGCAGAGCTATACTCAGCTGTAAGTGAACCCTGACTTGGGCCTGTGGWCCACATCCTAGGAGTTCAGGTGGTACCTATGCTGTGGTCATAGGACCATAGGCTCAGGGAGCACATGGCTGAGGTATGTTTGTATTTTCAAAAGCAAAAGCTGCTTAGKGGTTCTCTATCCTGTTTCCAGATGGGACTTCTGAGATGATCTGGGCAAGGCCATGCAGAAGAGAAACCCGTCCCTTGGAAAATAGGGTTTGAGCTACAGACCTGCTACTTCTAGTGTCAACGTGATGTTCTCATAATCAGAACCATCTTGAACAAAACAGACATATTGGTCTTCATCGGCAGGCCTGACYGCAGCGATGCTCAGTGCTGCGCTCCCGCTGGAGAGACCCTCTTTGGACAGCCATGTCCTCCCACAGTAGCTCAGCCCTTGCTCCTCATGCTGGTCCTGATYGCTGCCATAGTGGTGCACGACATCAGTGACTCGGGTCCACCTCACTGTCATGTTGGCAATGCTCGTCTGGGGATGCAGGCTGCAGGGCAACACGATGGTTTGGCCTGCGACCGCTGCTACGTGACTGGTGGGTCCTGCCAGTGTGAATGGGGCTGTGGAGACAGGCAGGACAGACCTGTCAGGGCAGATGCAGACATCTTTGTGAGGCTTGTCTTCATGTCCTTTCTGCAGTGTCATTTAAGCTCAAGCAAGGCCATCAAGAGCATGAAGCTGAAGGAGATATTCACAGTATCACAGAASGACTGAGGTTGAAAGACCATCTAGTCAATGTGCTTTGATGCAACATGTTCACCTAGAAAATATTGCCCGGGGGCATCTCCAAGGATGGAGACTCTGCAGCTTTTCTGGACAAGGAGGAGCTGAAGTCAATTTCAAGCCCTGCCTAAACTAGGGGAATGACTCTTCTTGGCTTTAGGGATCCTTTGGTGGACTTGCCCTCCTGGGCTATTTAAGGTTTCAAGAATGCATCTCARTGATGCCATCCTCAATGCTTTGGATGGAGATTGGATGGAGATAGTCAAACCCATCTGGACAGAGTCCTTGGCAACATGGACTGTGCTTGAGCAAGGGGGTGGACTAGATAATCTCCAGAGAAACATACGGCAAAATGATTTTTTTTCCCTTTGGTTACTTGCAAATCATGTGCAATCTCAGATAAAGGACAATCAAGCAGCTAGGAGCCYGCAGGAGCAGTGAGGACACCTACCTGCTTCTAGTTTTTGAACAAGGCACACTGTGAAATACATGATGAAGCCAGGCAGGGGAGACCTGCTGCCAAAGGTCCCACAAAAGGAGGGAAACCACATCTTCTCCACACCTTAACTTAATGAGAAGAAAGGAGGTAGAAAACAAAAGTGATTACAGCAATTTGATGTGCAGACAGTGCTGGTACCACCTTAATTCTTTTCCTGGACTTACTGCAACACCTGCTTGTGGTGACTCTCTAATGCAAGTGCAAGGATAAAATTCAAGCCAAGTGAGCAGTGACAGCACTCTGATGAGGCAAGAGAAAGAAGGCTAAGTCACCTAATTTATTTGTAGTGCCACAAGACATGGAAGGTGAAGCTTGTGTGTTTTTTGGGAGGGGTTCAAAGCAGGCATTTACAGTGCCATCAGACCATGACCCTGGGAGACCATTGGGGCATAAGGGACAGCCACCAGTGCAGGGAACTACACAAAGACTTGACTGAAGTTCACAAATTATAGTTTCACCATGTCTTCTGCCTGCTCGCTCAGCCTCCTGCAGTGCTCTCCCCTTCCTAAAACTAAAGCCTGGACCCCCATTTTTGGAAGCATCCCATTATTCACAACCCATAAACTGCATGCAATTAGATCACTGTTTCCATACATGCAATGGATATGGCAAGGGATACAGCAGAATTCATAATGCTGGGATATGCAAGAAACAGAGAAATTGTACATACGAAGAACATGTACATTGGCTGGATCTAGGGAAAGAAAACTCAGCGAGGGATGACAGCAGTGGGAAAGGGCAAAGGCTTTCAGTGCATTCCAGCTTGAGAGAGAGAGAACTATGGAGAGCTGGAGAAATTGATTTCTGGGGTGCTCTTTCTGCCTCAGAACTATAAAGGGAGTCGGGATGAGCTGCTCCTGGGGAAGGTGAACAGCCAAAACTGGGTGAGATCCAACTCCTAGTTCTACCCACTTTGGTCCCATGCAACAGGTCCCTGGCATGTGCAGCACGTTTGCACACAGTTGGATTTTTAGGAWTTTTTTTTTCTATTTATGAGCTGCAGAAGCAATAGGCATTCATTGCAGGGAGGCATTTCCAGGAAGAAAACCATCCCTTACCAGTTCGTTGCTCCAAGAAACTTCRGTCACTTCTCAAATTCTACAATTTTGAGTGTTTGATGACTTTTCTGTTAGTTGTAGACGTCCCTGAAGAAATGCTTTTGCCTCTTTGGCACTTGCCACAGATCATAAACAAAGATTAAAGTGATGGAGCAGGCAGGGGTGTTACCACCACACTTTCCTGCCCAGCTGTGCAAGGAGATTAYAGCCTGCTTGCACAGGCGTAGCCACACCCAGGGGCCGTGCAGCTTGGCCAGAGCTTCCCGWGCTTTGCTCCACCTGGTTGAGCAGTGGCAGCAATTTTTGCTAAGAGAACCCCCGCAATGGC
>NW_020455880.1:5724-30813 GCF_003342845.1 Nothoprocta perdicaria | reverse complement strand
AGAAGCAGCAAGACCACGAAACAACCAAGGCCAGATTTGTAGGGGTCCTTGGAGGGGCATTTCAGGGAGACAACCTGAACCAGTTTTTATCACACACCCAGAGCCAAAGATGTCAGCATCACTGCTCCTAACAGTCTAAATCCCTAGTGAATCCCTAGACACAAAGGCCTTGCCCAGACACCTCCCACACAGAAAACCCAGAAGAGAAATGAGCAGGAGAATGGAGATGAAAGGAAAGAATGGGAAAGGGCTTAGTGAAAAGAAGTGACCCACTGGAGAAAAGAGACATATAACTGCCTTTTTAATCACAGAATGGTTGAGGTTGGAAGGGACCTCGAGAGATCATCTAGTCCAACCCCCCGGCTCAAACAGGGACACCTTGCGCATGTGGCACAGGGCTGCATCCAGGTAGGTTTGGAAGATCTGCAGAGAAGAAGATTCCACAACCTCTCTGGGCAGCCTCTTCCAGGGCTCTGTCACTCTCACAGTAAAGAAATTCTTCCTCATGTGGAGATGGAATTCCTGTTTTTCCAAGTTGTGCTCATTGTCCCTTGTCCTGTCACTGGCCACCACTGAGAAGAGTTTAGCCCCATCCTCCCTAATACTTCAGTTGGGTAGACTTCTATGTGAAGAAGGATGGGCATCAAGACATCTCTATAAGATCATCTCTGCTAGAAATGAAAGCAGCTTGAGAAAGAACTTGATTCAATACTGTGTTATGTCACTGGAAGTGATCCAGGAACACTACATGAGAAACACTCTTTCCTTTTTTACATGACCTGCCTTTGGGACCATGCTTCTCATGACCATGGACCATGAGGACAACCTCATGGTGTTGCCAGAGGGTGCAGCCAAACCAAGCTGCGTCCCACCACTGCAATGTTCTCCACTGTTTTTTAACTCTCTTCCCACAGGTGCTTGAGGATTGGGATTTTCTCCAAGCTGCAAATGCCTCCTGCATGGTCAGTGGAGAGGAGAAGAGCAAGAGGAGCTGAGAATTAAAACCAGGCAGAAAATTGTATTTTGTTTTTTGCCATAAGTGAGCAGGCAAGATGAACTCTCCCGGACCCTGCTGATGCAGCAAGAGCAGCATGTGGAAAGCTCTTCAGTGTGCTATAAATAACCTTTTCCCATTGTGTCCACCAATCTCGGCCACTCTGAAATTTAAAAAAAAAAAATGAAAAAAAATGTAGATGAGAAGTGATCCAATCATGCCTGTTTTTCATTCAACTAATTTACTGCTATGTCACTAATGCAATTAAGATGCCTTGGACAGATTTGCGTTATGACAGTCCTTCAGCTGCTGAATACATCTCCCTCTTCCTTGCTCTTACTTACCTCTGGAATTACCCTGAGCAGCCTTGTCTTTCCAGATCAACAAGTTGGGTGAGCAACAAAAGCAAACACGCGTGACTATTTATATCCCCTGCCATTTTCCCATGGAAATTGTGACAAATTCCAATGAACTCACAACAATAAACCTAGCCACAGGAGGAGGGGAAAGAGTAATTTCTGCATTTATCTCTTACTGGAGTCACAAAAGTAGCATTTTCTCCTCCGCAGTGTATATAAGCCTAATAAAATGGAGGGGATGCTTACGCTTCACTGCTTCACACCCACTTCTGACAATATTCTGCTAAAATAGCTGGGCTCACATTTTCAAAATAAAGGAATTTTAGCTCTTTCAAGGCTTCTCCAGCATTACACAGGAGGCTGGACTTTGCCTATCTCATAGGGACTTCGCTGGCACTAAAAAAACAGCTAGAGGATAACTTGCAGAGTAGCATCAGCAATGCTTCAATGTACATTTATAGATTTGTTAAGTCCTGAATTTTCAAAATCTCCCTTGCAAGACCAGAGACAGCACTGGGAAGGGACTTGGCCAACTAGCTGTTCCTACAATGTTAAAGTACATGAAAAAATGTCAGACCAAAGGTGAACCCAGAGCTTCCTCCATGTGTTCCTCTGACACACTCAGGACACTGGGCACCCAAGCATGCAGGGTATGGAAGTGTCCCACATTTCTGTTGGATCTCAAACCAGTAAAAACAGGTTTTGCTCTTACCTTGGACCCTGGACAGATAAGCAATGAGGCCAACAAAACCAAATACTGTCAGAATTATGGTTGGAACAGTCATCCCTGAATAGGCATCTTGTACAAAGTCTAAAAAAAGAAAAACAAAAAACAGCAACAATAGCTCTTTTTCCCTAGCTTCAGCAATGAACCAGGTTTTCTTGGGAGAGAGAAATGGTGCTAAGCAAGCCTGATGGGAAAGAGAGAGCTGAATGTCAGCTCCTGTGAATTTTCACRGTGTTACGCTGTGTAGAACTGCTTTAATTCTCATGTCAGAGTGAGCAGCGGCCCACCATCTTTCTTCTTCATCTCGTTTGTCTTGTGAGGATGAATGGGACATTTCAAGACCCACTGAGCAAAGGGTTTAGATACTACCCTATTAATCCACTGCAAAAGTGTCTTGATTGAGCTGTTGATTTGCAGTGCTACAGAAATCTAGKCTGGGTGGGTTTTTGCTCCCTGGCTGATACCTCATTGCTATGCTTAGCCATGAAGCTCCACCCAAGCAACCACCGGGAGGAATATTTCACCACTAAATACGCACACAGACCTTTGAAATCCCAGCCACACATCTTTGCACAAACCCTCACTTTCCCCAGATCTCACCCTGTCTGCCTGTGGAGCACCATGCTGKGGCAACCAACCTGATATTTGAAAAGCCACTTCCTTTTCTTGGTTGAGGTAGATATTCCTCACCACACAGGACACATTCTTTGTGGYGTTTCCTGGTATAATGAGGATGCTTCGTGCTTCAAAGATGCCCTTCTTATCCCGGGAACRTGTTTGGGTCTGAGGCAGTATGAGCTGATGGTTGGGAACCCTCCACACCATCTGGGGCCGTGGGTACCAACCAGRTGATTGACACACAGCTCTGATGCCTCCTTGGTAGCTCTCCATGGAGATATAAGGAGCAGATCCTACGGCTAGGATGATACAGAGGCATATAAAATTGGTGTTAAACAGAGCTCGTTTTCAAAAGGGACATTTATTCTCAGATTCCAGAAACTGCAGCAACATGAAGTTTCAATTATTTTGCATGGGCGAAAACTAGAGAAATGAGATTTTGTGTCTTATTCCAACCGAATATTCACCTAGAGATAGTCCTTATATGTTAGGATTAGATATGCTTTGTAGCTACTTGTCTTAGAGAAAGAGAATAGTTCAGAGGAAAGAAATATCCCCCGCCTTGAATGGAGCAAAACTTCCAGTAATGTCACCTCCCTACCACCTCAGTATGATCCTACAGATTAAGAGTTGAAGTGACTAAAAATCTGCTCAGTCCTGAATGAGGTATTTGACACCTGCATCTGCCTTGGACCCTCTTGCAAAAGAACCCCAGAGTGTTGTGTCGGCTGAGACCAAACAGATGCTCCCTCCTAAAAGTTGCAAGAAGCTTTAGGAAAGGCCATGTAGGCCAGTCATTTAAACCTGAGACCATGTACATGAGACCATGTTACAAACGTGTCACCTTCAATTCCAGCCTGGCACCTTCATATTGGATCCCATTTTGAACCAAGCAGGTGTACTGTCCCTCGTTGGAGGTTCCGACTCTGCAAAGCCTCAGATTTGCATGGCCCCCACAGGTCCAGTGCTTCCGCAGAACTATCCTTCAAGGGTGTCCTGGCACCCCATTCCTCTCTGTCTCTGCATGGTCATGATKCCATGGCCAGGACTGTGGCACCCACAGCCAGGTCACCATCATGGGCCGAGGGCTCTTGGCCAGGGCGAGGCGGCATGGCAGCACGACATCTGCCCCAACAGTGATAAGGAGGACACGGCTGTCTGCTCCTTGCTGTGAAAACTGAGCTGCTGGGTGGCCAAATGTGGCTGTAAAGAGGGCATGCACATGTTTAATGCAAAGCTCAAAAGGGTGCCATTAGATGCACMATGGTCTCTACGGCCCACCATGAACCATCATGGTTCATGCACACTGCTATTAACCACCATGGTCCATGTGGTATTTTATGAACAACTACAGTCCCGGCAGTGAACAATGAACGGCTCTTTGGGCCCTGCAGTCTACTATGAACCACTATGATCCCTCTAGTTAACCACGAAGCACTGTGGTCCATGTGGTGGTCTACCATGAACCAATATGGTTTCTGCAGGCTGGAGAAGGAGCAAACTGAGGYGGAATGCAAGGGGACAAGATATCTTCAGCTTCCTCCCTCAGACATCTGCACAAAATAAATCTGTTTTGGCATTTTAAAATCTTTATGAGACCACCATAAAGCCATGACATGCTGGATTTATCAGGTTTCTTTAAATCTTTGATGTTTACATGCATTTAAATTGCAAAAGATGCAGCCAATCTGTAGCAAATGTGCTGGGTCCTACCTGCCTCCAACTCAGGAATGCAGAGCATCGGGATGCAGATAATGAAGCAAGATAAAGGGCTGCTGTCACAGAAAAATGAAAGCAGTTTCATCCTTGTAGCRATCGGACCTACCAAAGAGGAAAAGGTTGTTGGGAGGAGGAACCCCAAACAACGGGTGATGCAAATGGAGGAGGAGTGGAAAGATAAGGAATGTGAGTGTGTCTGCGGAGAGGAGGGTTTAAAAAGGCTTCTCCTTTAGGGTTGGCAGCACAAAGAGGGACAAGGAACCTGGATAGGAGTTTCAAACCTGGACACCCTCTTGCTCCCTCCTAGCATATTCCCACACTAAACATTCCCATGGGCTCTGGCACTACTATTCTACAACCGCCCACTGGTGGCCCGGCAGTCACCCCCAGAATCCTAGACCCATTGAGGTCCTGGACCCATTTTGGATCTTTCAGTGGGTTTGATGATCCTGGATTTGTCGTGGTCCTGCACCTGTTGGGAATACTTCAGCCACCCCAGAGATCCTCACCCCCACCCCATGTTGGGCCCTCCATGACCCTGGTGGACAGTGAATGGATTCGGGATGCTTSGAGGCTCTGGGACCCCTAAGAGGTCCTGGAGATCCTGAGAGGCTGTGGAATTTCTAGCAAGTCCAGGACATTTGAGTCCAGTACACTGGATAGGTGCAGGACTGGCAAAGGGTCTTGGACCCTTGCAGCTGTCAGGAATCTTGCAGCTACTGGAGGGTCCTGCAGCCATGTGGAAGGGGGTCCTTGCAGCCATCAGGGGATCCCTAACTTCTCCAAGGATCAAAGGAYCCACAGCCTCCACAGGGTGGGAGTCCTTAGGGGGAAGATTCCTTGCAACTATGACAGTCCCATAGCCATGGGGAGGGAGTCTCGAATCTTTGAGGGGTTCACAACTGTCAGGGGTGGGGTGGGGTGAGGAGGGAGTCCCACAGACTCGCAGCATCCCAGAACTGTCTGTGGGCCCCTATGCCGTCAAATTGTGTTGAGTCGTTGGCCGTCCTGCAGATTCAGAGGGTCTTACAGCTTTTGGYGATCGCAGAGACGTTGAAGGTCTGGAGCGCACAGGGAGTTCAAGAGCAGTCCATGGATCCCGCAGCCATCGAGGGGCCCGCGAGCCGTCAGGAGGGGTCTCAGAGTCGTCGCAGTTTCCGCAGCCGCCGACCACCCGACGCCTTTCCCGGCAGYGCCGCTCGTTCCCTTCGCACCCGCTGGGTGCCCCCGCTCCCAGCGCCCTCCCCGAGCTTCCCCCCGCGCCCGCTCGGGTCCTGGGGCTGCCGGCCGTCCATGGGGCTGCCCCGCTCCCGGGATCAGATCTGGCTTTCCGCACACTGCTAGCGGAGTCAGCGCTTGCGACTCATTTAATTTATRGAATAATAAGGCGACGGGAATCCCTGGGTTGTGACTTGCTGACAGATATGTATATAGAACTAGCCGCAGGTCAAGTGCTCATCAAGCAGGTAAAGGTGACAGTAAACTCCATCCTGACAGACCTTGCTGGCACATGGAAAGGCATTTATTTATTTATTTATTTATTTATTTATTTATTTATTTATCTATCTATTTATTTATTTATTTATTTATAATGCTTAGACTCAGCAGATGTCTGTGAAAAATGCTGGAATATGAAAACGGCAGGTGAGATGAAGCGGACTCGGCATCACAGACAGAAATAGCACTCGGGATTTGTTATAAAAGCTCTGGTGAGAAGCTGGAAGGAAAAGAATATGCCCATGCCCAAGGCAGCAAGAGCTGGAAATGAGTCAGGCMACTGATCCAAAAGTCTGGAAAAGATGAGGAACATTATTGGGATCCGCAGTTCCCTGAGGAGTAGTTAGAATAGTTAGAGGACTGTGAGCTACAGGAAATATTCCCTCTATCCCTATAGCTATAGGGATTAATGATAGAAGAGCTATATTGTGTTTTTGATGAGGGGGAGCCCCATGGCCATCAGTGACACTACCACATCAGGGATACAGCGTAAGCCATGAATTGCTCCCAATGTAGAGCCACGGGTGCAAGGACTCACTGGGTTTTGGACAGAGGGAGAAAGCAAAGATGAAGGTTCCATCTTCGGCGTCGGCAAAAGCCACCTGCCCACTGTTGCAATCCAGGGCCACCTGAATAATCCGGGGGGACTGATGGAGATTCAGGGGGGTCCAGTCAGGGTGGGTGAAAGCATGGTACTGCCCAAACCACTGCCCCACGGCCCAAATGCCCTCTTCAGGAGAAAGCTGGAGGACACCCTTCCTCCGTATGGATCCTTCAGCCACCCCAGTGGCCCACCAGTCCCCACCGTCAGCCACTGCCACCTCCCAGTGGTGCTGTCCCACGGTGAAGCTTGGGCAGCCCAGCACACAAGGCTCAGTGCTGAACCTCTCTGGGCTGTCGGGGAGCAAGGCCCATGTGTCTCCTCGCTTCACGCCTCGATGATCTGCTGCTAGGACCAGGAAAGGGTTGGCAGTGTTTGGGTCCAGGGTGACATGCACTGGAAACAGAGGAGGAGAAGACCCTTAGGAAGCGTAGTCCTGAAGAAGGTAGCACGCATGGTGGCCCATGTCTGCACCTCATTGTCCCAAGTGTCTCCAATGTGGTGAAAAATCCCTGGCACTGGATTGCCCCAGTCTCAGTGATGTCTTGATGCTTCCAAGTGGGCACAAACTAGCTCACAGAGAAGTCAGCCTCCAAATGTTCTGTGACAGAGCACTGGAACAGACTTCCCAGGGAGGTTGTGGAGTCTCCTTCTTTGGAGATCTTTAAAACCCGCTTGGATGCAGCCCTGTGCCATGTGCTCTAGGTGACCCTGCGTGAGCAGGGGGGTTGGACTAGATGACCTCTGAGGTCCCTTCCAACCTTAAGCATTCTATGATTCTATGATTCTGTTTCTCTATCTGGACATCTTTGATGCAGGGTTGACAAGAGTGTCCACTTGACTACCACATCTCAACCTCATGGCAAGCCCAGGCTAGGACAAGCTTGACTGTGTTGACCCACTAGGTGTTTCTTCCACATCATAGACAGAACGCAACTTTCACTCAAGCAGAGGATAAGATCCCTGTTCTTCCCTTCTTTGACTCACCTTTTTCACTCCTGTCTTCCACTTCAATAGTGTGGGCCATCTCCAGTTCAGGGACCTGCATGTCTCAGGCGYCAAATGCTGGGAGAAGTGGAGAGAGTGATGAAAGAGTCATGACATTCGGGTGCTTTTTAGATGGCCAGCACTCCCCTGTGGGGACTCCAGGAGAGGAGGTTACTGGATGGATCCTTCAGCCTTTGGCTTGGTGACAGCTCCCCACACTCAGACGTGATCAAGGGATCTCATTTAATCCTTGCATTGCATTTAGTCTGCCTTGGGGTTAGTCTCCCAGAGTTCCTGCGAGGCACCGTGGAGCTGTTTATGAAGATGCAGTTCCTATGCTCTGGGGTTTCCACGCCTCCCTCTGGTCAGCTGCAGGTTGATGATAGGCCTGCTGAGCCACCAAGAGCAGCTTTATCTCCCTGCAGCAGGGACTACAGAGCCCAGCCAGGGTTGATTAATCTGGGAGCCACCTCAGGTCAGGCAGGATGTTGCTCAGGAACACCAGCTGCAGATCATTAGGCGCCGGGAAGAAGTTCCCCTGGTCTTAGCCAAGCTTAGGGTTGACATAGACAGCACCATAGTTGCATTCGTCTTGAAGTGGTGGTGAAATGAAAGAGGTCTGGGCTATTACAGCTACTACCTGCTCAGATTTCTTACACTGTTGATCMATTTTGGAGATGCTGGTGGAGATGCTTGCAGGGAGTGAGTTGTCCAGATTGSTCAACCTGCAGGCAAAGTTGGCTTGTACTGAGCTCTGCATCCGATCTCACCATTCTCCAAGCAGTTGTTCTTGGATCTAGTGGCTTTGTTTCGCCTTAGCCCTCGGCAAGGTGGCGATGACCCTGCTCTGTGAAATCACTCCAAAATTCACATTTGTTTCCTTCTCGTGTGCTGCTGTGACACCTGGTGATGGGAAAGGGACTCAGGAAGACAGAACTGAGGACAGGCTGGCTCTGTGGAATTTATTCAGGGATAACTGGAGTCTACATGGTAGCATGGACAGGGCACTGCATTAGTAGCTGTAGGCACCTGGTACAAGCAAGCAAGGTCTCTGCATTCCTGCATGTGTAGTTAGCAGAGCATTCTGAAGTTGTGGTGAAGCAGAAATCTCCTGGATGGATAGGAAAAGGGTACAGGATCCCATCCTGATTGCCAAGAGATGAATGCTTGGTGGGGACAAGCTAGCAAAAGGCAGAGACATCATATCCAAGCAGCTTTTACTGGCCATACCATCCCCAACAGCCAGAATTTATCAGCAGAGGGAAAAKGCTTTCAGGGAAGCCGTTGCTGTGTTTCGTTCCCCGGGCAAAAGCAGGAAGCTGAGTGACGTCAATGCCAGGTCTGCAGAATTTGTTTGAAGAGAACATTTCCRGAGTAAAASTCRTGACAAAGCTGGGGTGTTGCTGAGYTCCTTTCGCTTTCAATGGGGAAGTGCCAGCGGAGGAGAGCTGTGATCCTGGGAGACAACAATAAGGTTTATATTTGATCTCTGGAGAGGGGAAACACTTGACTGGAGTTGGGGAGTAGCAACTAAGCCTGTTAGCTGCTTGTATGATGGCTTGTGAGGAGCTCCACCACTTGCCTAGAARGCATCTTGGGGTGTGGGAGGTTCCTGAGTTAGCGGTGCCTCTTTCTCTGAAAACTCCTGATTGCAATTGCTTCCTCTAGTCTTTGCTGAAGTGGTCCTGCAGTTCTGTAATCAATCTGGCTCAGCAGGAATTTCCTGCAACATAATAGCCCTGTTGGTGGTGGGTTGTATTAGCATGTTGGTTATCCCAGTTCCGCATTCTCCTGTGGTCTGAGCAGCTAAATTATGCTGCTGTAACCCCTCTGCAGCCTGTTGTTTTCTCCCCGCACTTTCCTAGCTCTGAAGGCTGAATAAGCCAAATAAGGTATGCCCATTAAAGTGACCACTGCTTTCTTGGTTGCATTTTAGTGGGACTTGAGGAGATGTTGGAGCTCATCTTTTGCTTCCCTGTGGGAAATTGCTACAACTTTTCATACCCCTCGGGCTCCTTTGCATGGAAAGTAATGCATGCAAAGCAAAGTCAGGAAAACTGATTGCARCTTTAACTAGCAAATGGCCATTTATTGGCCTTAATTAAAAAAAAAAAAAAAAAGAAAAAAAAAGGGGAAAAAAAGCTAAAATCAGCATTTATCCCCTTTTAGCACAAATTGTGTCCCTCTCTTATTTATTTATTTATTTATTTATTTATTTATTTATTTATTTATTTATTTATTAAAAGGAACACTATTTTCTCCCTCTTGTCTCCTTTTCTCTCTCCTTTCCTAGCTCCTGCTTGGGGGCCAGCAAGGAGGATGGTCGTTTTGCTCTGTGCCAGCTGCTCTCTGCCTGGTTTTATTTGCATTTTTGCCCTCCACCTTCAACAACTGCAGTCAGGTAAGGATTCCCATGGTCTCAGCAGTCTCCAGCAAATTGCTTCCAGACAGAATTTCTTCCTTAAAGCTGCTCCCAATGGTCCATTTAAGTGCAGAGTAGTGACATAAAAAATAGCAGATCCTTATTTTTGTTCTTCCAGCCGTACCACTGTGGCATTTGCACAGCCTCARTGGGCTCGTGGGCGAATAAGATGGGGGACATGAGTTAAATGCTTGCTGACATTTCCATCTTGTATTCCCAGTAAATAGAGAAGGTGGAGCACCCACTCCCTTTTCTGGGCAGAAAACCTTCATATTGGCTCAACTATAATTCCATATTGCCATCCCTCAACTCAGTATTGCGTCTGGTGTGCTTGGAGCACCAGAGCAGTGGCAGGGTCAGCTCTGGGCACGATCCTCCTGTTGTTTTGTGTTGTTTTCCTCAGCTCCTTTCAGGGTAACAGTACCAGTGAAATCYGTGGCAGCCGCCGTGGGGCAGGATGTGGTTCTGCCCTGCCGCCTKGCACCAGAGCAGAGCGCTCGGACAATGGAGGTGACATGGTTTCGGGAACACTTCTTACCTTTCGTGCACCGCTACAAGGCGGGAATGGACCAGCATGTTGAGCAAATGTCGCAGTACCAAGGACGGACTGAGCTACTGCAGGATGGCCTTGACAWTGGCAGAGTGGACTTGAAGATCTTCAGCATCCAACTGTCCGACGAAGGGAATTACACCTGCTTTGTTCATGCCAATTTAGGCTATGAGGAGGCTGTCCTGGAGCTGAAGGTGACAGGTCTGTAGTTGGCATCCCTGTTTCTGCTGCCAGATGAGTCTTAATATTTCCATTTTGCTTGCCCTTAGATGAAGCTGCTCCTATCTGTCACTCATCCCTGTGGCAATTTTAGGGAGTCATTTTGGAGCAGAACTTTACCAAATCCCTTCTTTTTCCTCCTTAAAAATAATAACCAAGATCTCTTGGCGTGCAAAATATATCCATTGAGCAGTGGTGAGGAGCTCAGGAGATTTCCTACCTACTAGTGCTATTTTTACATTCTTAATGGGTGCAAGAAAAAAATGCAGTGAGGAAATGAAACAAGAAGGTCTCAGTGCATCTGAGGATGTTTGAGTGGTCAGACATGAAGTTTTTTTTACCAGAGTCTCCAGAGCAGATTGCTTTGGATCATGCAAAACAGGTGGCAAGAAACACTGTTCTGATTGCAACTAACAGTTCAGATGTCCATGTGACCCTGAAAAATAGGGATATCTCCAATATTGGGGTTTATTCTCCCTTCTCAGCCAAAGGAAAGGTTTGATTTCCACAAGAAATAAGACGGGATGCTCTTCTTTCCTCCAGCTGCCGGCTCAGCACCGCTCATCTTGCTAGAGAGCTATGAGTCCAGTGGTGTCCGAGTGGCGTGCCGGGGGACCGGCTGGTACCCSCAACCTCAGGTGCAGTGGACAGATAACCAGGGTCAGCTGCTGCCCTCCACCTCCGAAAAGGTCACTCAGAATGCGAATGGCCTCTTCGAGGCCGAGAGCACTGTGGTCCTCAGCCAGGCTGCAAACCGGCAGCTCTCCTGTTCCATCCGGGACACTCTGCACCATCACGAGAAGYGCTCCACTTTTTCTATGGCAGGTAAGTGGTGGACAAATGCTGTTTCACTTTTATTTTATTTTTCRGGGCTTCTTTTTAATTTTAAAAATATTTTYTTAAAATTTTCCCCAAATTAAAAATTAAAATTAAATTAGAATTGCATGCTACACATCTGGCTGTACTTGTATGGGGCTTGGTGTCAAAATTCATGGGTTGCATCTTCAAGGGTGGGTTTAAGGGTAAGAAAAATGACATTCTGACATATTTTCAGTACCTATGTCAAAATTTATGAGTCCTACCAGGGTGGATTTAAGGGGAAAAAAGACTTCCTAATGTCTTCTCGCATATTAAATGCAAATATTTATAATGTTGCAACCAAGGACAAATCAGATAGGCACGCTTGCCGTCAGTCTTCGCAGCTGTGAAATTTTAAATTGATTTTTCCCATAACGCGCAGGGAATCTTTTGGTTTTTTTCTCCCCAATGGTGAACTGAAATAACATATCGGAATGTTGCATGGATTTCAGCTGCATCCAACTCTCATTTTATTGTAATGATGAACAACTTGGGGAAAGCTGGATTCCCTCGTAGGCCCATGATACTCTCTGAGTGACATTACTCTGTGCGGCCAATTTGCTGCTAAACCAAAGACTTTAACAAGAATGAGGACTCGTTGTTGTTGTTGTTGTTGTTGTTGTTTTAATTCCTGTGTTGCCCAGTAAGCACAATTTCATTAGGAATAATCCCATGGAAAATTCATCTTCCTGCAAAATATTGGCCTTAACTGTGTATGAAATTGCTATTTTTTTGCTTGTGTCCTGACCTCTTTGCATCATGCACTGCAATGAGATCTGTAGCTGCAGGTGGAATTCGCACCAGCTTGGGTTGGGCTTGTCCAAATCAAACATAATCACCTCCTACCTTTTTTTTTTTCTTTTTTTCCTTTTTTTTCTTTTTTTTTTCTTTTTTTTTCTTTTTTTTTTTTTTTTTCTTTTTTTTTTTTTTTTTTTTTTTTTTTTTTTTTTTTTTTTTTTTTTTTTTTTTCTTTTTTTTTTTTTTTTTTTTTTTTTTTTTTTTTTTTTTTTTTTTTTTTTTTTTTTTTTTTTTTTTTTTTCATTTTTCCAAAATTCCCATCCATGGAAGATTGCCTTAAGTTTGGTCACGGTCGCTGTGGTTGCACTCTCTATTGCCACCATTTTTCTATTTAAAATTAAAGGTAATGATGCACGGTGGCCTTTGGGCAGGTGACATGAGGGAAAATAAGGGAAATCCCTTATTTTTYACCCAAATGACACGAAGCCCATGGGTTGCGTAGTCACTGAAGCACTTCCATAGGCTATTTAAGACAAAACAAAATGATTTACATTTCTCTCTTTCTCATGTAGGAAAGCATGAGGAAAAAATAGGGAAGTTTTATTTTTGAAAAAGACCCTTTATAGATGGAGTTTTATAGATAGAAAAATTGGAGCATTCCCAGAAAAAAAAGAAGGGTCCACTGAACACAATTTCTTGTGATGACAAGAGGGAGACCAGTGGCTGTTTCCAAATATCACAGAATCATAGAATGCTTAAGGTTGGAAGGGACCTCCAGAGGTCATCTAGTCCACCCGCCTGCTCACGCAGGGTCACCTAGAGCACGTGGCACAGGGCCGCGTCCAAGCGGGTTTTAAAGATCTCCAAAGAAGGAGACTCCACAACCTCTCTGGGCAGCCTGTKCCAGGGCTCTGGCACCCTCACTGTTAGGAAATGTTTCCTTAAGTTCCTGTGGAACTTTTGGTGCCTCAGCTTGGGGCCGTTTCCTCTAGTCCTGTCGCTGGCCACCACTGAAAAGAGGCCGCCCCCTCCTCCTCACTGCCTCCCTTGAGGTATCTATGGACACTGATCAGGTCCCCCCTCGGCCTCCTCTTCTCCAGGCTGACCAGGCCCAGCTCCCTCAGCCTTTGCTCACAGGGCAGATGTTCCAGGCCTCTGATCATCCTGGTAGGCCTGCGCTGGACTCTCTCCAGCAGCTCCACGTCCCTCTTGTCCTGGGGAGCCCAGCACTGGACACAGGCTCCAGATGTGGCCTCACCAGGGCTGAGTATAGGGGAACAATCCACTCCCTTGAGCTGCTGGGGGTGCTCGTCTTAATGCACCCCAGGATCCCAYTGGCCTTCTTGGCCACCAGGGCACACTGAAATATGAAATTACTGTGCGATGTTAGAAAGAATCGTTGTGGGATGGGAAAAATGCAACCAGGACCCAGGATGGAGGGCAGCTTGGCTTTTCAAAGGCCCTTTGATTGGTGATTCCTGGGGGCCCTGGCGAAAATGAGAGTTTTTGGTGTTAATGCTCCCTTTCTATTTTGCTTTTCAGTGATGCAGGCAGCGATGCTGAGTAAGTCTTGCTCTCCCTCCCTCCTCCCTTCCCCCCTCCTCTCAGCATAATTCTTCAGGTAAACTCTCAGATATTTTCGTTGATCCTCCCTTTCAGACTAAATGCYCTTTCCATGCTATCATGTAAGTGCTTTACATCCCGACCTGTTCAAAATCCTACTAATGTGCTAATTTAGCCCGCAAATCATAATTATTCCCTGAGTGGCTGACAATGCCTTTCTTAGCCCTCTCAGTTTTATTTAAGTACTGAAACAGTACTGGAAAGCTAATGTTTTTGGGGAGTAGCTCATGGAAAACTAATGCTGTGCGAGTTTTGATTGCAGTCCCAAAGAGGAAAATATAATAAGAATATACTATAGTTAGGAGAGAGAATAGGCAAGCTGGATTGCATTGTCACTAAATGACTTTGGAGCTGCCTTGCAATAAGTGTGTGGATTTGGCTCCTTGAGCMAAAGCAACCCTTACCCTTACAGTCCTTTAACTGGGATCTCAGGGAAATACATGTGTCAAGTGGCAAACCATTGACTTGTGTGTATTTCTAATTATTTTTAGAGAGCCGTGATGCAGAGATTGGTGAGTCTTCTTTGTTGCAAAAGATTTTTTACTGCTTCTATATAGAGTTCTTTTTTTCTAAATGCTTTTAAAATACCAAATGAATCAAAAAGTGGTTTGGACTTAGAGAGGGGAAGAAGAAGAGCAAATGTGAGCAGCAAAAAAATAAAGATTGTCCAAAATGCTGCTTGTGCTGTGTGCCCCATAGRGACATATTGGGTTCTTCTTGTGCCACCAAGGGCTTTGCCTTGTCCCATGTAGCACATCTGTGTAGCAGAGGGCTCAGCTGCAAGTGGATCCCATCCTGATTCTTTCTTTTCTTATTGCTTTTCAGAGGAACAAGCTGCAGAATTGGGTAAGTGTAATTCTTGCTCCTACATAGAAAACTTTCCATCAGGGCAATAGTCCCACCTGAGTTTTGCCTTTAGGCCTTGATTTTGCTTTGATTTTCTTGCATAGAGCCTAAATTGCCGTTTGCTATAGCTAGACCGATGTGTGTGTGTCAGTTGATAAACGCATAGTTTTGCTGAAAAAAAAAGGAAAAAAAAAACAAGGAAGAAATTTGTTTTTAATAAATAGTACTTCAGTTTTTAGTACAGAGAACCTGAGGCAATAAAAAGAATGTAAAATCTATACATGCTTTCACACCTGATAAAGGTAAAAGACAATGAAAGATTTTCTGGGAAAAGCCAAGGTCAAATTCCTGAAGGGAGAGGTGAAATGTTGGAACCAGTTTGGAACCTGTGGTTTTGTTTGTGCTTTTAAGCTACTCCCTGTAATCCTACCACACTAGGAAAAAAATCTCTTCTTCTCAAAGGCAGTAGGTGCAGATACATTTAAATTACATTTTTTAAATTTATAAAAAAAATAGATGGAATTTTCCCATAGATATTCTGCTAGTGTTATCATTACCCCATGCTAGCCCCTACCATGAGCACATTTGACTAACCTCTCTGAGATTTTTCTTTTCTTTTTGTTTCTGTTTTTAAAGCATGGAGAAGATACACAGTGCCTATAGAAGAGGGTAATTGAAGTTTKGTCCTGTTGAGTGTTTTTGAATCTATTCCCCAACCACACTGGGAGGAGAAAACGGAGTGTGTCTCTTGCACTGTAGACAAGCTGTCTTCTCTCAGCTGCTGCAAGTAGTTTCTGGATCAGACAGAGCATAGAAAAGAGGTCTCCAGTCTTTGCACATCCAATGGGCCATTCCCTATTCCCTGAAATCACAGCCAAAGCAGCACGGAGCTGCTGGGGTGTACTTGATTGTGTTGTCTCCTCTTTCGGACAACAGCTCCACCTGAGACTATTCATCTTCCCTTTCTGCATGTTCTCCTCTTTTTTCTCTAGCCTTCTTCATCTCATCTATGCTATGTAGGCCCACCAGTACTGTTATTTCCTCCTTTCTCCAAGTTGAACTCTTGTGTTTGGGATGCTAAATTATCTTGCTTGYGCTAATCCCTTTGTGCTGGTTCTTTTCCCACAGTGATTTTGGTAGGAGCAGAGAGGTTTCTGCCAATKCCCACTTTGCTGGAGAAATCATTTTGGAAGGGTGGATGATCCATTTTCAAGGAACTCTATAGAGTCCTAGTCCTCAATGAGGAATGCTGACTGTGCTTTAGAGACATGGGGACTCTTTTTTCAGGCCAGAGGTCTGTTGATAATCTGCTTTATCTGCTCGGCATCATCTTTCTGGTTCATTGTCAGATCCTCGTACAAATATTGTGGCCTTGTGCAACTTCTTCATTTCGCAACCCATCTCCTAGGCCTGAGCTCTTGACGCCTTGACTCCTTCTCTCTCACAGTGAACGTGATTCTGGATCCRGACACAGCCCATTGTGACCTTGTCCTGTCTGATGACCGCAAAAGTGTGAAACGAGAAGACATGCCGCAGAACSTCCCTGACATCCCTGAGAGGTTTATGCCATGGCGCTGCGTGCTGGGCCGTGAAGGCTTCACTTCAGGGAGACATTACTGGGAGGTGGAGGTGGTGGATGGTGGAGGATGGACGGTGGGGGTTTCTAGAGAAGATGTGAGAAGGAAGGGTGATATTGAGTTTAAACCAGAGGAGGGCATCTGGGCAGTGGGGAAGTGGGCAGGTCACTTCCAAGCTCTGACCTCCCCTCAACACACTTTCTTTTCTGAAATCCAGAGTCCCAAGCGGATCCRGGTGTCCCTGGATTACGAAGAGGGACGGGTGGCATTTTTCAGTGTTGATGAGAAGACTCCAGTCTTCACATTTCCACTCRTGTCATTCAATGGGATAAAAATCTACCCGTGGGTCTGGTTAGGTCCTGGGACATGGCTCAAAATGTGCCCCTGACAAAGAAAACCTATTTTTKGAATGACATCTTAGTACCTCAAAGACTCATAGGAAGATTTAGTTTGGAGGGGGCTTGTGGCGGTCTCTGCTGCCACCTCCTGTTCGGACCAGGGCTAACTTCAAGGTGAGGCTGACTTTTCACARTCTTCAACGGTGGAGATTCCACTGCCTTTCTGGAACTCTGTCAGAGTTTGCACTTTCAGGGAAGAAAATTGCTCCCCAATGCTTGGTCAAAATTTCCTTGGTTATAACTGTTGCCTTTCACCCCRTGTTTTACTGCGTGAATGGGACTTCTGTTAAAAAACACAGAATGTCTTAAATAGGGAGAGTTTTTTTTAAATGCACTGAATAAAGTTATTTCAATGGGATATGTCTGTCTTTGAAATATTAATGCGTACACTTTAGGCAGAAGACAACTAAGGCACAGTGATARGATTTTGCAATGGATATACTTGTCCTGGTCCCTGGCTCCAACATGAACCTAGATATCTAGCTCACCCATGCACTGTAGACATCTAACACACTGGAGATAGTTCCATCCCAAAAATCAGCCGCCAAATGCCAAATCAGCTGCAGGCCTGAAGCCGCTCAGGAGGTTGTGAAGAAATTGGTCAATGAGGGCTTCAAAGCCCCCATGAACAATGYCATATCCTGGACTGATGGGCATGGGGATAGACAACATGAACCTGGCCCTGCTGTCCCTAAAAGAGGCTGGTGGAAAGGTAATRACGTGGTCCCCACTCTCTGTGATGGAGAAGAAGCACTGTGCTCCTCAAGCCAGGGGTGGCACAGCTACATCTTGAACATCATTACCTCTCACATAAGAAGCTCACCCTTCTTAATTCCTGGAGTCATGTCTACTGTTGGTGAGCTGCTGMGTGTCAGGATGGGACACCAGAAAGGACAGAGGCCAGCGGTGTATGGCCCCTTTGTAGGAGACTTCTCCCTGACAGCTGTGGGGAAGRAGAGAGAGTAATCTCTTTCCAGCAAGAGAGAGTTGGGGAAAATAGCTAGGAGCAGAGATAGAGATGAGATAGGGGGATTAAGATCCTCCAGTCTCCACTTTCCTTCTCATGGAGTGGAGAAAGGTTCAATACACACCCTGAATGCACCATGGGAGGACTGACCCCACCTGCTCTCAAGAAAGAGGGATCAAACCTCCTCAGCCACACAGGGCCATCTCTTGGCTGAGGTCAGCCCATGTTGTCTCTACTTGGTTTCCTCAGCACCTTCTACTCACTTCTCCCCATCATTTCCCATGCATCTCATAGGGCGTGAGCAGCCCCAAAAAACCTCCAGGGGAGCAAAATCAGAGGGAAAAAAAAAAAAAAAAAAAGAGAGAGAGAGAGGAGAGAGAGAGGGGTTTTCAGCAAAAGTACCATGAATCTGATCTCTGCAGGCAAAGACATGCTGGGCCACAGGTTGATCCATGCTCTTGGCAAGGTGACTCAAGGGCTGTCCTTTGGAAGAAGTCTCAGACTCCTCCTTCAAGGTGATGACACAAAGGAAGAGAAGCAACCAGGGCCCAAAGCCAGCAGGGCAAAGACAGCCCATTCCCCATACAGCTGATGGTCTACACCAGCTGTATGGGAGCTCATTGCCAGGGCAGGAGTTAGTGAGTTACTGAGCTGTTCCCTTGAAGGAGTGTGCTGGGAGAAATGGCATCACTGCTTATGAGGAAAGGTTTGGGGATATACTACAGTGCATTTAGAGAGGAAAGCAAGAAAAAAATAAAAGACACTCAAGGAAGTAGTTTTATCAGTTCCAGAAAGGAAAGGGAAGAGGCCATGGCAGCAAGATGGAAGCAGCAGCCTTCAATTGTTGATGGCTAAGAGCAACCTGATACCAGAGGAAAACAGGGAAAGCCTAGGGATGGGGCAGTTTAAATACTAAGGGAAAATGTGATATTGGAAAAGGCTTTGCATGTGACTGCCTAGAGGTTGACACTAGTTATTATCCCCTTATTAATAATGGCTAATTCATGGAGCAAGCACTGATACTGGCGTGACTGGGTGCCCTCTGGTAGATGGGAGTGAAATATCACTTGAGCAAACAGACTCGTTCTTCAGACTAGCTTTCAGTAGCTGGTAATTGACACCAAGCTGCTCCAAAAACATTCAAAGCTCTGCAAATAATGCATTTATTTACATATTCTTATATTTATTTATATAAACAAATAGCTAYGAAAATGCTTTATATGTATGTRTATTTATATATAAAAATGAGGAATATATTTTCTCTCTATAAATGAATTACAGAGAAATTAGTATCTTCATTTTTAAAACCGACCACCAGACTTCTGCGTCTGCCTGCCACTTGCCACAGCCTTAGCAAAAGTCCTSACATTTAACTCATCTGCCCAAACTGGAGTTTCTGGGTACTAGTAGTTCACTGGATGTTGACACCTTGTGACAGATGTAGCTCAASACTCAGGAAATGGTTTTAGCTGAAAAAATGTTGGGTGGGCAATCACATGCATCACARTATTTTCTTCCAAAGGATGGAGAATTCAATAAACTTCAGGAAATCTTGTTTAGAAGCAAACTGAGAAGCTGACTTCTATTAGGCAAAAGTAAACTAAAGGGTGACCTAAACTGAAGGTCAGACAGAATGCCTTACTTGRGGTTGAATGAAATATTTTAGGTTACTTTTCTCTCTTCTCCTCCAGTTACRTTTGACCTAAAAAAGATAATCCCGTGGGGTGATCATCCAAGGGCTACTCCCAGAGCTCCCCTCCTCGCATGCTGCAGCAATGACTTGCGGATCTGGCATGCAGAGGGTGCTTTGCTCTGGCAGGAAACCACAGTTTCTTTCCTAGTGGCTGCGCCTGCTGATATAGGGGGCCAGCTGCCCCCAGAGATGTGCTCTGTTCTCCAGTGAAGAAGCAGCAGACCAAAAGCACTGGGACAGTGCCTTCTGGCTGAGCCACCGCTGAAGGCAAGGAACCAAAGAGGTGTGTGCTGGGAGRGGGGTGATAGTTGGGGACACATCCTTCTCTTTGGGGTGGAAAGGATGGTGGAGGTGACAGGGTGGCAGTGGATGCGGTCACTACTGCTGGTGGACCGCAGTGGGYGGGACAATTGTGGAGCCTTGGTGCTTCAACTTTGGTGGTGCTTCCTCATTGCTTGTGCATCACCCCTTGGGGCTCCTGTGTGCAAACGAGTCTTGTCTCCCCATCTCAGGCCATGAAGCTCCCTGCCCTGGYCCATCTTGTCCTATTGGCCCTGCTGTCCTCAGCTGGAGCTCAGCCCTGCCCTTCAGAGATGAACAGTGTCAAGGACCTCCTTGAAGTCAACTGCACAGGGCAAGGTCTCAGCACAGTGCCCTCTGCCTTGCCCAAGGACACAGGCATCCTTCTGCTCAGCTCCAACCGCCTGGTGTCTGTCTCCACCACYGCCTTCCTGCCCTTCTCTGTGCTGSAGGACCTCGATTTGTCCAACAACGGGCTGGTGGCTCTGCACACTGAGTCCCTGCTGCCATCCCTGAAAGAGCTGATCCTGTCTCGCAATACCCTGGAGACCTTGCCCACCTTGAAGGCTCTGCCTGCCCTCACCCATCTGGCCCTGGCTCACAACCGTGTGGGTATGCTGGCTCCAGGGGCTTTCCATGCCACACCACAGCTGCAGTACCTGGACCTGCGAGGCAATTTGCTGAAGACTCTTCCCCCGGAGGCCTTTRCAGGGTTGGGGGCCCTCAAGGAGTTGGACCTCTCTGACAATGCCCTGAAGGAGCTGCCCCAGGAACTACTGCAGGATCTGAGGAACCTGGAGACCCTGTGGCTCTCAGGCAACCTCCTCCAGACTCTGCCCCCAAACTTCTTCCCTGAGGGTCACTTTTTTTCATATGTTTTTCTGACTGAGAATCCTTGGCACTGTGACTGCAACCTGCTCTATCTGCGGGCCTGGATCCGGCAGAATGACAACAGTGTCTACCAGTCTGAGCGCGGTCTGGAGAAGACAAAGGTTGAGGTGGCCCCAGAGAGTGTGCTGTGCCACAGCCCTGACAAACATCAGCACAAGCCAGTCATGTACTTCAAGCCTGACTGTGGCAGTGTAGGAGATGCCAATGAGGAAGAAGAGGATGAATATGGCTATGGGGAAGTAACTGATGAGAAAACTCCCAAGACACCCTCCTTCCGCCTGCGTTCAACCACCCTTGAAGATCAGTTGATCCCCACCTTTGCTATCACCCAGCCTCCCTTCATCACCACGAGGGCTCCCCTCACCAGCTCTGCTGGCTCCATCCTTACTCCAAGCACTTGGATTGCAACCCCCACAGCTTTGCCAACCACTCCAGTGGCTGAGACTACATTCGCCCTCACCAGCATTCAGCTTGCCAGTACTGCCACTTCCCCCAGGACCACCAGGAGCTCCACGACATTCCTCTCGACCCCTTCACTGGCCATCCTGACAAGCTCCAGACCTCCAGGAACCACCATCCTTGCTCCATCTGCTCTCACCACTGATGCTGCCAGCACTCGTATCCCTTYGTCCACTGGCATGTTCAGCACCACTTCCACTGTGGCACCTTCCACTGCCACGTCGAAGGCCTTTGCCACTTTCAGATCTTCATCTTCTCCACTAACTCCGCCAGTGATCTCCAGCACCACAGCAGTGCTTTCCACCCACCTGGGCACCACACGCCTCCAGCAKCCTGTCCCGCTCTGCCCCTGTTCCATGCCAGCACCAGCCGTACCCGTGCTGCGCCCACAGGCTCTTGTTGAGGGCCCACAGTGGGGCCAGTGGGTTCTGAGACATTGTTGTCTGCTGCACTGGCTGCTCTACCTGGCTGCCTTGGCTCTGCTGCTCCTTTCTACACTGGTTCTGGTGGGTTGGCTGCTGTGGCTCTGTGTGGTGGGGYGGCCCTCCTGGAACAAGTCTTCCCTCCAAGTGCAAAAGATGCAATACCCGCTGCTGGGGAGGAGGGAATCAGTAGAAGGTCCTGTGAYCCACCTCAGCAGCTTCACTAGTCCCCCGCAGCGGCCCACTTTCTGCACCATCAAGGAAGTGGAATTGTACCCTGATGTTGCGACATCCTACACTTACTGCACTATCAAAGACCTGGCACCGCAGCGCAATCCTCATGCAAGATCCTCCTTCTGCACCACAAAGGAGCTGTGGATCCACCAACATCCCCTGAATGCTACTTTCACCACTTTCTCGGGAAAGCTGTAAATTCCAGACCTTGGCTTGCTGAGGACTCCTTCTGCTTATAGTCTGGACAGGAGTCTGGACGTCATCAGTGCTGCTAGAATGAAACAGGTCGGTGACAGCTTGTGAATGTTTCTGCAGGCTCAGAGAAAGGGACAGGGGTGATGACACTGTCTGGCATTCTTTTTTTTTTTTTTTTGCAATGAGATGGGGTGCTTGCTCTCTATCAAGAAGCTGTCTCCTTCCCCTCCTTCCCCTAGCAATGCTCTCATGTTTCCTGTGGTTGTTTGACTGAAAGAACTAATTGAATATGGGAGGAAAGACTTCCTCCTACACTGGTCAGTGGTGGATGGGCTCCGACACTTACCTAGTTTCTGAATGAGCATGGGAATGCAGAGCTTGCTTTATGCACAATGTCCTAGAGCAAATAAAAATGCACTAACACACATAAAGATGCACTTAGAAAAAATAAAGATGCACGTTTTTGTTTGTTTTTCAATTTAGTGCCAGGCAGTTTTGTTTATTAATCACAGAATAAATATTCTCTTTGGGTGCATTTCCCATCACTGCTAGTCTTATTTGAGCAGACCTCTTTTAGTCCTCTCATGGTACAGTAAATGGCAAGACTGTTCACAGTGCAGCKATCTAGTGAAAACTCGAGTGGCAAAGCCAAAATACCATAGCTTCTGACYCACAGAAGAAGTAGAAATGCAGAATTATAGGTAGGAAGTCCTTTGCCTTTTGTCTCAAACATATGACCCTTTCCTATACATTGGATGACACGGGAAAACACCTGACTCCATGCCGTACCACTCATAAATTCAGAAATTACTATAGGTCAGAGCCTCTGACCCATCATAGGATTCCTGGACAGCAGACCGTCTGCTCCATTCCCTAACTGGTGCACACCAGGATTTGTGCGACTGTGTGTGGTCAGCTGGGGTGAGCACCTGTGATGGGTGTGCTCCTTCCCCAGTCTGACCAGCTTTCAACACAGAGCCAAGTTTGGAAGTCAGTCACTAGTGGTGTTACCTGTTTGTGGTGTCTGCCTCCCTAGATCTCTCCCTCCTCCACTTACTGAGCATTAACCATAGAGCTGCCTCCTGCTGAGGGATGTTCCAATGGACATTTAGGAGGGAGAAAACAACAGTACAATATCTGAGGACTAACTAAGCTGGCACGTATTCCACTGATATGCAAAAATGACTAGGAGTCAATCATTTTATCCCATAAATAGGGGGGCAGCCCCACAGTGTTGGGAACTCTCCTTGCGAGGCAGTGGTCTGCATGCCAGCACCTCCTCTTGAGCTGGGATGCCTCTCAAGGTTCCTCCTCAAGGCTGAGAGATCCCTAACCAGCTACTGATCCATAGTGAGTGAAYGTAGCATGTTAAACTTCCTAAGACTTGGAAAGTTTTAGGAAAYCATATCCAGGATTGATTATCAGAACGCATTAGATGTAAACTACTGACCAAGTCTGGGAAAAAGACTGGATTCAACGGCACCCAGGCTCCTTTGAGGAGGAGTTTGGAATTCAACGGGGTCCAATCGGAACCTCAATAGGAGAGAGTAAATAATAGAGATCTTGTCATAGAATGTCACTAAAACCAGTGTCCATATCAATAAAACATATTATTATATCTTTCCTAAGATTGAAGTGCTATGCATTCACCCTCCCACTTCTTCTGTGACAGCACCCCTTAGCACAGATGTGTGAACACAGAAGTGCTGCATTTTCAAGCAAGTGCTTGTTTGTGAGTTGGTGCTGTTCTAAGCCACACCATGTTGTTTCCCTTGTTTCCTGAGGCAAAAGCTTCAGGGACGCCAAAACTGACTCAAACACCTGATATCAACTCTAGAAATGCCTACAACAGTCCAAGAGGTCTCAGAAGAGTCTCAAAACAGCTGAAAGACAGCAAGATGACCTTGCAAAGATCCCAAAGCAGGCACAGGGTTGCTGAGATTTCTCACGTCCCAGTGATGAGCTGAAATTTCCCCAAAATTAATGGGGCTTTTTGAGGTTCCCAGAAGCATATTAAGGTCTCCCATAGTGTGGCAGGGAGTTATTTCTTACTGGGTCTCTGATTCCTTCTCCATGCCTCAAAGACTTACTTGGTGCCACACACTCCTTCTTCATAGTGTCTCAGTGTTTCACAGGTCTCCAGGGCCACTTTAAATGTTTCTTTGAATGTCTTGTTGTTGCTCCCTGGATGCTGTTTGGGTGTGCCTTAGTCCCTTCCTGCTGATCTCCACATGAGGCAGGGGTCGATCTCTTCTCCAAAATAATTACTGATTGGACAAGAGGAAATGGCCTCAAGTTGCGTCAGGGAAGGTTCAGGTTACGTATTAGGAAAAACACTTGTGGAGGGAAAACATTGGACAGGCAGTCCAGGTTCAGTTCACCCAGCTCTGAAATCCCCTCTTGATTCCCTGGTAGGCAGCCTAACTAGGAAGAGAGTTTGCTCTGCTGTACAAAGGCTCAGAAGGAGAAATGCTGCTGCTCTGGAGGACAGAAAACCCAAAGGGGCATTACAAGATGGGGCAGTTCTGAGGGGGAGGTCAGAGCTGACCATTGTGACTTGTTAAAGAGGAATCTGCAAAGAAGGAGTGTGGAGCTGGAGGACATCATTGGGAAGGTTGATGGCTCTGTTGTCCATGTTGGGGACTGTAGGGAACACCAAAGAACTGTGTGCTCAAAAGAACATCTGTCCAAAGGTTTGGCTCCTATCTGGGCTACCTGGCTCTGGCCTATTGTGCATTTGAGGTACAGGAACAATGCAGCCAGCACTCTTTCTGCAGGAATGAGGCTGCTGTCACATGGAATTGTCAAGGGAATGATGCACTTGCCACTTTTCCAACAGAAATTGTGTTGCTGCAGTGTTGACTGTGGAACGAATGACACAGCTGACACAATTCCAATGGCAATTAGTCCACAACCATATGGGATGGTGGAAGGAATGATGCAGTTAACACCTTTTCCCACAGGAATGTGTCTCTTGCCTCTTCAAGCGTTTGGGCTCAGCTCAGGTATCTGCTTCTTTTGCAAATGAAAGAGCGAATCATTTTCCCAGCTTGTCAGCTTGTGCCCAGGCCTCCCAGCGTGCGYGTGGGCCTTGGAGCATCCTGCTGCCTGTGTGCTGTACGGCACAGCATGGCCACGGACAACATGCAGCAGTCCCTGGCCACACAAGTGCCCGCCTGGTGCCTTGTGCCACCT